>NC_135580.1:48850166-49156302 GCF_965152235.1 Eretmochelys imbricata | reverse complement strand
TTGAAAAAACTCTAACATGTCCTTTGAAAAGCTCTAGTGCAGGGGTGGGCAAACTACAACCTGGAGGCCATATCCGGGCCTCAAGTTCCCACTGGGGTGCAGGGGCTCGCCCCGCTCTGCGCGGATCCTGGAAGCAGCGGCATGTCCCCTCTCCGGCTCCTACTCATAGGGGCAGTCAGGGGGTTCCGCACACTGTTCCCGACCCAAGCGCCACCCTTGCAACTCCCATTGGCTGGGAACCACAGCTAGTGGGAGCTGAAGGGGTGGCGCCTACGGACAGAGTAGTGCACAGAGCCACCTGGCTGAGCCTCTGTGTAGGAGCCGGAGAGGGGACATCCTGTTGCTTCTGGGAGCTGCTTGAGGTAAGTGCCCCCCAGAGCCTGCACCGCTGACCCCCTCCCATGCCCAACCCCCAATTTTGTGAGCATTCATGGCCCGCCATACTATTTCCATACCCAGATGCGGTCCTTGGGTCAAAAAGTTTGCCCACCTCTGCTCTAGTGCCCTCATGCTTTGGAGCAGGGACTTGAAATTTGGCATAGGGTGGCCTTTGTTTCAGTGAAGTGCTTTTTTCCATTCCTAAGAAAATCTGCCCAAATTTTGCAGTTACAAGCTTTTTGAAAAACGACAGTTTACACATGCTCAGTAGAGAATAGTCAGTAGAGAATAGCTAGAGATTCTATCTGCACTGAGCATGCTCCAGCCTGTTAGGAGTGTTAGTGACAATGTAGAATTCATGCCTGCATCTTTGCCTGAGATAGAATTTTGGGTATTGTCTGCCTGTTTGGTTTTTAATACTCTTATAATCTATATATTCTCATATCTTATACTAATGCCTGTGAACAGAGGATAAAGACCTTGCTTCTACCCAGCCAGATGGGTTTATTAGTACAATGAGAAAGAGATAAGAAACAGAACACAGCTAAAATGTTACAGCGTATGGTGGGAGTATAACATACGAGCATACACTGGAAGGCTGCCTGGCTCTTCTCTCAAGCCAAGGTCAAGCAACCAGTTAGGAGAGGTAAAGGGGAAGGAGGGGTGTGGTGGAGTGGTGCCCCACCCCCATTCCAGATTGGGCTACAACAGGCCAGAGCAGCTGCGCAAAGCAGCAGCCAATCAGGGCCAGTATTACAGCCAGCCAATCAGGGCTAGGCTAGGCCCTATATAAAGGCTGCTTAGGAAGGGAGCAGGTAGTCTCTCCCAGGCCTTTAGAGGGTGAAGGTCTTTCTCCTGCATGAGGAGACTAGCACCAGGGACAGCGCAGGGCTAGGCAAATAAGGGGAGCAGAAGGGAACTCCCACCCAGTACCTGCAGGGCTTCAGGCACTGAGAAAAAGGGCCTAGCCGGTGCAAAGGGGCCAAATGGGAAATGGCCCAAGGTGAGAGATGGACGAAGGGAGAGAAGGAGGGCAGGCAGGAAGGCTGCTGCCAAAGGGTCCCTGGGTCAGGACCCAGAGTAGGGGCCAGGCCTGGTTCCCCCCCATGCACTTCCACCTGGCCATTGGGAGTGGCCATCACAGGCTGCACCAGACCCTGCCAAAAGGGGTTAGACTTTGGGGTGTGGTTGGCCATTGTGGCTGGGGCGAAGAGAAGGACTGCTGATAACACCAAACCCCCGGAAGGGGGTGAGACCGGAGCAGTGGGCACTGCCAGAGGGCAGTGTCCTGAAGAGGACGCCATGAGCTGGGAGCAACATTGGTTGAGATGCCAATCTAGGGTGAGAGATGGATGGGACAGAACAGGCAGAGGGCACTCTGCACGAACTGAGCTAATTCCCAGAGTGAACAGCAGGAGGCGCTGCGGTGGTGAGTCCCAACCCCGTCACGGGGGGAGGGCAATAAGAAACACAAAGCCAAAGTAAAGTCTGGCCTTGGCCAGAGCACAGCCTCACTTTTTACCCCTCCCACGGGATACAAAAGAGATGGGATGAAAACCCCAGGCTCATGAGCCTCCAAAACGGAACGTGACCATAAGCTGTAAAGGGTGCCATTAGGGACATGCACTGCAGGTATATTTGGGCCTGATAAAAAGGGTGGAATGGGGACACAGGCAAGGCTCTGCAGTGTCAGAGCTGGGAAGGGGGATACAGGGTAAATGGGGTCACTGGGGAACAGACTCTGCTGGCGTGCAGAGCTATGGATATGCTTGCTTGAAACTAACCCCAATAAACATCGCACTGCCTGCACTTCAAACTTCTGGTCTTCTGCTTTCTGTCTGTGTGACAAGAACCAGGGGAGGAGGTGAAGGGAAAGCCCTCTAACACAGCCTAAGGCTGCAGGACCTGAGCAAGAATTTATCTGAAAATGCTTCTAATGGCAGTTGGGGCCAATAGCATTCTGTTTTTTCCACTGAGATTTCAGCTTTGAATTGAGCTTTTTGATGGTCAGACAGCTGAGGGACGCTCATCCTATCAAAAAATTCCTGGTTTGTTCTACCAAGAACATCTGAGTGTATAAAAGCTTTCTATACAATAAATAGAGGCTGCCAGAATGTCTATTCTGCATGTCCCGCTGTTTGGTTTTTCTTGATTGTTGGTACAAAAAGTAGGAATGGGAAATGGGTGACAATCTAAGACCTGGCAGCTGAAGCAACAGACTCTTCACAACTAATAAGATGCATATGTTCCAAATGTAGCAGCTTCCTGAGCTTTGCTCAGCATAAATGAAAGTCATTTCTCCACTATAAAAGACCCACTATTTACATCAAACTATTGCCATAGATTTTCACTGTTTAAAAACATACCAGGGATAGTTGGTTTTGGAATGCCTCGGTGCCTGTGAACAAAAGGATGTTCAGGAGTCTGAGGGCAGGTTGAATATTTAGTTACTTCTGAATTGGTCTTCGCTGCAACTAAACATTTCATTGTGCACTGCCCGCAAAAACAAGACTCAGAGGCAAGTGGGCAATGTCAACTGGAAGGGATTATTTTGCAGGTACAGGCACATTTAAGACACCCACTGGAAGTCAGGCTAGGTACATGCAGGATAGCTGCCAATATTGAAGTAGTGAAGTCTAGTTCTTGAAGGGTACATACTGGCTGGGATTGGGACTCTGGTACCTGTGAAGTGCCAAGAGGCAGAAGAATGAGTTAAATTTGGCACATGCTAGATACCACATCCTGCAAGTAGCTTTTACCTGAAGTACATGCTTTGTCAGTATGCCCAATCGCTAGTTTCTAATCAGTTCTCTTTCAAATAAAGCTCATTTAAAAAAAATAAATCACAACCCACATACGCACACCTACAGAGATTTTTGGAGGACAGAAGCCAATTCTTTCAAAAATAGTTGAGGGGTAAATTAAGAGTGGTATCAATACATATGAAATTGGGATTTGCAACTCACTCGGTCTGCAAGGACAGACTTTCGCTTATTGGCATCCCCAGACAACCCTGTAAAGGAATACAAAGAGAAAAAAAAACAAAGGTTCCTTTTCATAATCAATATGTAAATGGAAGTGAGGACTCATTTCAGCTCCCAAAACTCAGAAATAATAGAAGACTTAACTGCTGAAACCCTTTAGCTGCAGGTGTCCAGATATCCTGAACATACTTAGACACACCTCATACAGACAAGCCCTTTGCATTAACAAACGAAACCTACACTTCATGTGACGATTAACTTAATCTGTTTATTGATGGTTTTAAAAAAAAGATTTTGAAAGGGCCCTGTTCTGATTCTGCCCCATTCAGTCAGGAGGATTTGAGTTTTAGGTAACTAAGTCTTTACCTGCATTTTTACAGTCCCTTAGATTAGTTTTGTGAGGCATAATTATTACTGTATTCATAAGATGCTTTGAGATCTTTGCATGAAAGGAGCTAATTTACTGCACTACAAGTGCAAAATACATCTATCCCAATAAAAAATATGCAATTCCTTTGTATATTGAAAATTGTGATGTGTAAACTAAAATTTATGATTTTCATTTATTCAAGTACCATAGAATCTCAGAGTTATGAACAGAGTTATTAACTGACCGGTCAACCAGAAACCTCATTTGGAACCAAAAATATGCAATCAGGTAGCAGCAGAGATGAAAAAAGAAAATAACGTATAGTATAGTACTGTGTTAAACATAAACTACTAAAAAATATAAAGAAAAAGTTTTGATGTTTGGTTAATTTAAATTAAGATGGTTCAAAGCAGCACTTTTTTTTGCATAGTAAAGTTTCAAAACTGTGTTAAGTCAATATTCAGTTGTAAACTTTTGAAAGAACCACCATAAAGTTTTGTTCAGAGTTACAAACAACCTCCATTCTCAAGGTGTTTGAAACTCTGAGGTTCTACTGTATTACAAAGACACATAAAATACACAAGGATATTTGTCTCTATGTCCTGGAACTTAAAAAAGAGCAACCTGTCAAAATCCATCAGAAAATTTATAGAAAACGTAGGGTGAACCATATAAATTATAGTTCATTGTGAAATTCAGCAAAGCAGGCACAGGCATATGTAACATACTTCATCAGCTAAGGACACTTAGAGGAGAGGATGTTAATTTAGTACACAATAGGGCCACAAAAAAACTCCACCAACTAGTACAACTGCAGGGAAGCACTGAAGTGGTGTGCTTTCCAGCTGCCCTAGCAATCCCCTGCATAGAAGCTATGCTGGCTTCTTAGTCATGCCTGCGCATAAGTGAAGATGTGCCACCTTGCTCCTCTTGTGCATCTTCAATCACTAGGGGCCTCTGACTTTTTTTAAATTCATATCAACACCTTCTTGGAGCCCTGAGAACCTTCTAGTAAGGTATGAAACACTGCTTTGCAGTAATCCCTTATTACAAGCCTCATTTTCCAAGAGTCACATCCTCTACAGTTGTACTTTTCCAGGAAAGTGCAAGCAGATGGAAGTAATTACCCCATAACCCAGTAGGGGTGGGGGAGGTGCTTTGCCACCTTAAAACAGCTAAATTACTAGAAGGAGAGAAGTTTTTACTAGGAAACTGCACAACTCTACAAAAGCCAGTCAGCCCATGGTCAACACATTTGCATCATCCTGATCACATTCAAACTACAAGAGCTTTTTTATTCTTCACAGATACAATTCTCACTTTAATTTCTTTTGACTAATGCTTGCTTCTGTGTGCATGTGTATAAAAGCTACCCCATTGCTTTAAAAATAACTTACCTACTACAGCCTTTGCTTTACCCTCATGAAAAGACCATGCTAGAGCCAGGGCCTCAGTAAGACAGTCTTGTTTCAGAAGGTGATCCACTCTCTAAAATTAGATGTACAAGCAATATGGGACTCCTCAGAATTCCAGAACAGCAATCCTTTAAGCCAGTATTTCCCAACCGGTGGGTCATGACCCCCAGGCAAGTGATGAAAGACAACTGTGTGGGTCTCAGGGCATTGAAAACTATTATAATCTCAAGCAAAGAAAATCTTGCTCCCCCACTTACCTTTCTAGGTCAAGTATTCTGTCAGCCTCTCAAAACTACAAATGCATTACAAAGGCTTATTATGATGGGTACATTTTTTTTCCCAACCTTCTTACATTTACTACAAGAGTAAAAAATGTATTTCAAATAAGGGGTCGCCAACCTGGAAAAGGTTGAGAAACACAGATATAGACATACAAGGCCAAGCATTTTAACAGAAATAATTTCAGAGATTTTGAATTTTAAACAATTGGGATGAAATCCTGGCCCTATTAAGTCAATAAAAAAGTTTTGCCCTGGACTTCAACAGGACCAAGATTTTACCCACTATCATTTAAACCAGTGGTATGTGTACCCCATGGGTTACGCAGAGGTCTTCCAGACGGTACATCAACTTAGCTAGATATTTGCCTAGTTGTATAATAGGCTACATAAATACTTATACTTTAAAATTTCTATTAGTCCTGAAGTTCCTTTCTGCCATCAAGCTACTTTTAAACAATTCACACAGTTTATTAAAAAACATACATGCCTCTTCTCCTGACTTACCTCTCTCCAGCTCCTTATCATCATCACATGAACAGACTGAAAAAGAGAAACAAAAAGGTCAGAAAGGGAGATATTCCTTTATGGGCAGTTGTTCATGAGTAACAATCTATGGATTCCCACACATACATTGTAGTGTCCCAGTGATACACAGAGGCTGCAACTACTCTTCAGAGACTGGAGACGTCGCTCCAAACAGGAGAATTTCCTACCAGCTATTATATAGCAAGTTCATAGTTTCCAAAAAGTTCCTACAAGACTCTGCTTAAGCCTGACCTACATTTTGAAAGAATGGAGGACACCAAGCACAAGGATGTACCTTATTGTTCCATATGTTGGGATTCAGCCTCTCTTATTTTTCACCTGTTCCATTCACTCTAGTTCTTCTTGTAGATAGGGACTTGTTAATTTCTGCATATTTCATTTGACATTTTACCCACTATACATTTACTCTGAAGTAGCACTCAACAGGGACTGTAATCCTGGGTGCTACTTCACCACATGCCTGGGCTAAAACCAGACTGGATTCAGGAAACTTAAAATAAACAACACTGGAGTTACTGCCTACAAAACCTCCCCATTTTACAGCCCCATGTCCTAAAGCTTCATCAGAGATAAGACTGCAGCACTTAGGACCTCACAGCTCCACTGAAATCTTTCAGGAATCTCCCTTGCAGAACACTTCTTTCACTAGAATCACTAAAGCCACCTTACTCTTGAAAGTGCATACATTTCCTGAGAGCTGTCCGCATTTACCTTAGTGCCAAGATAGAAGATTTGACCACCACAGCTGCTGATGGACTGGTAACAGGCTCTCTCCCCAACCAGGGCCTGGGAAAAACATAAGATTTACTCCAGCACAAGCTGCTTTTATTTTTATTTTCAGTAAACATACATGACATATGTGGCTGTAACTAAACCCTGATGACATTTAGCAATGAAGAAATAAAACAAGAGTTGGGGAGGACACAGCAGTTTGTCCAGTCATGCTATTCACACGAAGTGGAGCTGGAGACCTAGCAACCCAATCCCTTTCACAGATACTCACTCATACGTCACTGGAAAAGTCACTCAGTGCAGGGAACACTGTCTCACACTCATGTGTCAGTGATGACAATTACTGTATTCACAAGGCACCATCAGAAAGAAAAATCTCATGAGAAATGGCAATTCAGAGTAATTCCAGTCTTATTTCACAACAAAAAGCATTTCTGCTCAGGTTATCTGGTTAAGGCCAGAGAGAAAGAGGGAGGAAAAAGAGAAGATAATAAAACACAGAAGGATGAAATCTTCAATACGAGAGTGCCCTGAGCATCAGCCAGGATGTTGGTTAAATATGGACTACAAGGGAAAAATATCCCCTACCAAATCACCATCCTCACTTCCTCCATCGCCTGGGTTTGTCTAGACATATCCAAATCTGGCACAACCCTGCTTAGCATATGAGACCTGGTGAGATTATAACCAAAGATGATATGACTGCAGTCTCTGCATAACAGCAGCTGGAAAAAAAACCTGGTAATTTACCATAGCAAAACTGGTTGAGTGTTGCCTCTACAAACGTTAATGGTGATTAGAGTCTCAACACAAACAACATTAACAACAAGGGGGAAGGAATGCAAGGCAAAATCGGGAAAACAGGTTAAAGAATATTTAGTTTAGTTAGATGTATTCAAGTCAGCAGAGCTTGATGATATTCATCCTAGGGTACTTAAGTAACTATCTGAAGCAACCTTGGAACTGTTAGCAATTATCTTTGAGAACTCATGAAGGACGGGCGAGGTCCCAGAAGACTAGAGAAGGGCAAACATAGTACCTTTCTTTAAAAAGGAGAACAAAGAGGACCTGGGGAATTAAGGACTAGCCAGCCTAACTTTGATAACTAGAAAGATATTTGAACAAATTATTAAAACAATCAATCAATTTGTAAGCACCTAGAGATAAAGAATAGCCAGCATAGATTTGTCAAGAACAAATCATGACAAACCAACCTAATTTCCTTCCTTCTCCCACTGGCCTAGTGGAGAGGGAAGAAGCAGTAGTGTGAGAGATCAAGATATTTCACATCAATCCATCATGACAGTCTCATAAGCAAGCTAGTGAAATGTGGTCTAGATCAGTGCTACTCAAAGTGGTGGTCTGTGGACCGGTGCCAGTCTGCGAGCCATCGGCTGCCGGTCTGCGCACACATTGGAAAAAAAATTGCCGGTCCCCCACATCAGATAGCTTGAGAAGCACTGGTCTAGATGAAATTACTATAAGGTGAGTGCACAAATGGTTGAAAGACAGTAGTCCAAAAGTAGTTATCAATCGTTTGCTTTCAAACTGGGGAGCCTTATCTAGTGAGGTCCTGCAGGGCTCAGTCCTATTCAGTATTTTCATTAATGACTTGGATAATGGAATGGAAAATATGCTTATAGAAGTTTGCAGATAAAACCAAGCTGGGAGAGGTTGCAAGCAATTTGTAGGACAGAACCAGAATTCAAAATGACCTCGACAAACTGGAGAATTGGTCTGAATTCAACAAGATCAAATTCGATGAAGTACAAAATACTTCACTTAGGAAGGAAAAAAAATCAAATGCCCAACTACAAAATGGGAAATAACTGGTTAGGTGATCACACTGCTGAAAAGGATCTGGGGTTTTTAGTGGATCACAAATTGAGTACGAGTCAACAATGTGATGCAGCTGCAAAAAAGGCTAATATTCAGGGGTGTATTAACAGGACTGTTGTATATAAGACATGGGAGATGATTGTTCTGCTCTACTTGGCATTGGTGAGGTCTCAATTGGAGCACTGTGTCCAATTCTGGCTGCCACACTTCAGGAAAGATTTGAATAAACTGGAGAGAGTCCAAAGGAGAGCAACAAAAATGATGAAAGGTTTAGAAAATATGATCTATGTGGAAAGGTTAAAAAACTGGGCATGTTTAGTCTTCAGAAAAGACGACTGAGGGAGGACCTGATAATAGTCTTCAAATATGGGCCATTACAAAGAAGACTGATCAATGTACACTGAATGTAGGACAAGAAGTAATGGGCTTAATAAGCAGAAAGAGATTTAGGTTAGATATTCGGAGAAAAAAATTTAACTATAAGGTTAGTTAAGCTCTGGAACAGGCTTCCAAGGGAGATTGCAGAATCTCCATCATTGAAGGTTTTCAAAACAGGTCAGACAAACACACACTTGTCAAGGATGGTCTAGGTTTAACTGGTCCTTCCTCAACACAGAGGGCTGAATTTAATGCCTTCTCAAGGTCTCTTCCAACGCTACATTTTTGAGTCTGTATTCCCACTTCTGGGATGCGACCCACCCCAGCACCACTGAGCTTCAGCAGCTTTCTGAAAAACACCATCCAATGAGACCATACAAGAACCCTCTTGCAGCACTCTGTATTGGGACCTGCCATTATAAGAGGCCAGGGGGCCCCAATAACTTCAGTTTCTTCCACTCAGAATTTTAGGAGAGGAACGCTGAGAAAAAGGGGAAAAATGTGGCCTTTGCAATAGTCACTCTACCTGCCCAATCTTGAAGAACCAGCTGCTACAGTCACCATTATATTTTTCTTTGAAGAGGGTTCTGAGGCTCAGTGGGACGATGGTGCATCCTATAAGCGTGAATGTGAGGAGGCAACACTTCAAGAATTCTCACTAAATCAACAATAAACAAGCTTTTTAAAAAAGGAGTACTTGTGGCACCTTAGACTAACAAATTTATTTGAGCATAAGCTTTTGTGAGCTACAACTCACTTCATCAGAGCTGTAGCTCACGAAAGCTTATGCTCAAATAAATTTGTTAGTCTCTAAGGTGCCACAAGTCCTCCTTTTCTTTTTGCGGATACAGACTAACACTGCTGCTACTCTGAAACCAAGCTTTTTAAAAAGGCTCTTTAAAAAGGTTTTAGGCAATCCTAAACTTCCCTGTTTAAAAAAAGCAAATTTCAAAGAGTGTTATCAATCAACAAGTAAAACACTAGCAGGCTACAAAGTTCATAGGTCTTTACCAATGCTTGGCTGACATTGCCTCCTGTGGCCAGTGATTTGAAGTGACTACTGTTATATACTAGCTGCACCTCCGAAATCTCTATAGTCTCCAGCTCCTCCTGCGTCTGGCGATCTATCATATGCAGCTTCTCCACACTGTCCAGAAGCACTACTGTGCGTGAGTTTATCCACTGGAAAGAAGGCATATGTCAAACTTCAGCAACATTTCATGCATAACTATCAGGACAATATACTACAAAAACACCCTAGAGCACTAATATCGTAAGCTATTGGTAGCCGGCAGCATACAGAAGTTATTATTCTGGGTGTTTGGGGTAAGGCTGAAGTTTAGAATCTAACTACTTTACAGGACAAAAGTGTAACTACAAGGAAGGTGACAACCAGAAAACTTTCTCTGGAGCACCCAGTTATGAGAAACTTCCTCACGGAGTTTAATTTCTTGTACTGTAGGTCTTTAGTCAAAGGAACAATTTTTGCTCTTAAAGCATAATATATACCTGGCACATCTATATTGCCTTCCTCCCTGAAATCCTTACTCACATTCTTGTTACTGTTGTTCTTCAAGATGTGCTGCTCGTATCCGTTCCAATTAGGTATGCGTGTGTCGCGTGCAAAGTCAATAAAGTTTTTCCCCTAGAGCAGAAGGGGGCAAACTACGGCCCGCAGGACCCTTCCCTCTGGCCCACAAGCTTCTGCCAGGGAGCAGGATCAGGACAGGCTTGCAGAGAAGCCAGCCCAATTCCCCTGCAGCGTGGTGAGTGGGGCGGAAGCTAGCCCCTGTCCCCTCCCCTTCTGCTCTCTTCCCTCCCCGCCTCTCTTGCGGTCACAGTTCCCCCAGCACCTGGGCAGTGTGGCTGCAGCTCCGGCCGGGTGGCACAGCTATAGCACTGCCAGACCTGCTGCTCCAGGGGGCGCAACAGAGGGAGGTCGGGGTGGGGAGGCGAGGAGCAGGGGGAGTTGCGGAGGGGGATGGGGACGGTCAAGGGGGCCTGAGTCCTGCTGCCAGGGACAGGGGTAGAGCAAGCCAGGGCCCCCCTCCACCTCCAGCATGCTTGACCCCCGTCCCCAGCAGCCAAGCCCAGACAGGGAGTGAGCCCTGCCCGACTGCCAGGGAGAGCAGCCAAACGAGGAGGGGAAATGCACAGGGAAAGGACTGAGCACCCTTTTCCCCCACCCCACAGGTAATGTGGGGTGGGGAGAGCAGGGAGGGTTGGATAGGGGATGGGGGGCCCCACGGGGGCAGTCAGGGGACAGAGCAGGGGTGTTTGGATAGGTTGCAGGAGTCCCAGGGGGGCAGTCAGGGGTAGGGAGCAGGGGGGGTTGGGTGGGGGCGGGGGCCAGGTCACACCTCGCTGTTTTGGGAGGCATAGCCTCCCCCAGCCTTCCCTACCTGGCCCGCCATACAATTTCTGTACCCGCTGTGGCTCTAGGGTCAAAAAGTTTGCCCACCCCTGCCCTAGAGGCATCTATCGGTTCAGCTGTGGAGCCCCCTGGAGTGATGTCTCTCTGGTGCTCAATATATGACCCTGCCGACCCAGCGCCTCCTCAGATCCTTCTTGCCGTTTACTCTGACAGAGGGAAAGGTGGGTGGATTTGGAATGGATATGAACACCACATCTCAAAGAACAATTACGAGAAAGTGAGTAACTGCTTTTTCAAGCGATTGCTCATATCGAATCCAATTAGATGACTCCTAATCCTTACCTAGGCGGTGGGGTTGGAATTATGGAATTGCTGATTGGAGTACCACTCTGCCAAAAGCTGCATCATTGCTGGCATAATGATAGGTGAATGTATGCACTGAAGACCAAGTTGCTGCCCTGTAGATTTCCTGTTTCAGGACCTGGGCCAGGAATGCTGCCGAAAAGGCCTGTGCCCTTGGGGAGTATGTTGTAAGTGCCAGGGCTCGTATCTTGGCCAGCTCATAGCACGTGCAGATTCAAGACATGATCCAGGAAGAAATTCTTTGAGATGAGACCAGGAGCCCTTTCATATGGTATGCCACAGCTACGAACTGATTTGACTTCCTGAATGGCATAGTGCACTCCATGAAGAAGGCTAGTGCTTGCTGAACATCCAGAGTGCACATCCTCTGCTCGTGGCTACTGGCATGAAGCTTAGGATAAAAAAAACAGGCAGGAATGTGTCTTGGCTAGTATGGAAATGTGACACGACCTTAGGAAAAAAGGCCAGGTGAGGTCTGAGTTGCACCTTATCCTCGTGGAAAACCATATAAGGTAGGTCAGAGGTAAGGGCCTTTAACTCAGACACCCTCCTTGCTGATGTAATGGTGACCAGGAAGGCTACCTTCCATGACAGATAGAGAAGGAAGCAAGTCCCCAGTGGTTCAAATGGGGGCCCCATTAGTTTGGAGAGGATCAACTTAAGGTCCCACGCAGGAACAGGCTGTCTAATCTGGGGATGTACCTGTTCTAGACCTTTGAGGAACCAGCCAACCATGGGGCTGGGAGAGACGGAACATTCAGACGCTCCCGGGTGGAAAGCCAAGATAGCAGCGAGGTGTACTTTTATGGATGACGTAGCCAGACCTTGCTGTTTCAGGTTCAGAAAGTACTCTAGGATGAGAGGTATACACACTGAAGTGGGGGTGTATGACACTGGTCACACCAGCAAGTAAACCTTTTCCACTTTGCCAGATATGTGGCCCTAGTGGGGTTCTTCCTGCTGCTGAGTAAGACCTCCCTTACCTGTTCCGAGCACAGAAGCCCCCGAGGTTCAGCCATGAAGCTTCCAGGCCGTGAGGTGGAGGGACTGGAGGTTGGGGTGACTAAGACGACCGGGGTCCTGGGTGATCAGATTGGGGAGGAGTGGCAACATGATCAGGGCATCCACCAACAGCTCCAGGAGCGTGGTGTACCAGTGTTGTCGAGGCCACGCTGATGCCACCAGAATTATCTCCGCACCGTCCCTGCGGACCTTGAATAGGACCTTGTGCAAGAGGGATCGGGGAAAGGCATAGAGCAGGAGGCTTCCACAGGATAGCAGCAATGTATCCGTGATTGAGCCTGGGGCTGTGTTTCTGGAAGGAGCAGAAAACTTTCTTTTGTTCCAGGTAGCGAATAGATCGACCTGGGGAAACCCCTACCTTTGGAAGATGGAGTTTATGACATCCAGCTGGATGGACGACTCATGATTGGGGAAGGATCTGCTGAGGTGGTCCACCAGTGCGTTCTGAACTCCGGGTAGATAGGATGCTTCTAGGTGAATGGAGTGGGTTATGCAAAACTCCCATAGCCGGAGGGCTTCCCAACATAGGGGAGAGGAATGGGCTCCATCCTGCTTGTTGATGTAAAATATGGCAGTAGTGTTGTCCATTAGAACTGTCATGCACTGGCTTTGTAGTCAGGCCTGAAAGGTTTGGCATGCTAGTCGCACCACCCTCAGCTCCTTGATATTGATATGGAGAGAGCGAGCTTGTGCTGCGACCATAGGCCCTGTGTTTGGAGGTCTCCCAAATGTGCCCCCCATCCCAGAGCTGACGCAGCCGTTACCAGGTCAGTTGGGAGCTGTTGAAGGGGACTCCTTCGTCCACTCTCTGAGGTTGAGCCACCATAGGAGGGACTTCTAGTACTTGCTCTGGCACCGTGATCACTGAGATCAGGCTGTCACGCCCCGGGTGATGCACCAAAGCAAGCCATGCCTGGAGTGGCCTGAGCCTCAGTCTGGCATGCCAGATCACGTAAGTGCAGGCTGCCATGTGGCCGAGGAGAGTCAGACATCCCCTTGCTGTAGTGGTCAGGTACTGCCTGAGGCCTTAAATAATGTCTGTCATGGATTGGAATCGGGACTCCGGCAAAAGTGCTTTTGCCTAAAACGAGTCCAACACTGCCCCAGTGAACTCTATTCTTTGGATTGGTGACAAGGTTGACTTGCTCACGTTGAGGCGGAGACCCAGTCTCTCAAAAGTGGAGCTGACTAATTGGAATTGAGACTCCACCTGCTCCTTGGTGAGCCCCCTGAGCGGCCAGTTTTCAAGGTAGGGGTATACCTGCACTGTGTCCTTCGGAGGAAGGCTGCTATGACCGACATGCACTTGGTGAACACCTGGGGGGTCTCTTGACAGGCCGAAGGGGAGGACCATGAACTGATAATGTTTGTGGTCGACCACAAACTGTAGGAATCATCTGTCTGCAGGCCGAATAGCTATGTGAAAGTACGCGTCTGTCATGTCAAGGGTGGCACCAGTCTCCCAGATACAGAAGGGATAAATTGTACTCAGGGAGACCATGCGGAACTTCAACTTCGCCATGAACCCGCTGATCTAGAATGGGTATGAGACCCCGCCTTGACCTTGGTGAATTAGGAAGTATTGGGAATAGAATCCCTTGCCCCTGAGTTCCTAAGGAACCTCCTCCTCTGCTTCTATGGCGAGGAGTGCCCGCACCTCCTAGATAAGGAGTTGCTCATGAAAGGGACAGGAAAGGGGGGGTGGGAGGGAGGGTGGGCAGGAGCAGAACTGGAGAGAATATCCCACTTCCACCGTACGGAGGAACCAGTTGTCCGAAGTTATTTGGGACCAAGCACAGTAGAAGTGGGACAGACAATTCAAGAAAGAATGGAAAGGATCTGGAATCGTGGCTGGTGCGCCATCCTCGAGCATACCTTCAAAAGGCCTGCTTGGAGCCCGACGATGGTTTGGTTGGGCTCTGGCCCTGCCCAGGCATGGGGTGGGAAGGCTTGTGCCTGCCATTCCTGCCCCTTCTCCTATAGAAGTCCTGCCTTGGCCTAGAAGGATAGGAGTGTTGCTGCTGTTGCTGTCACTTAAAATGTTTATGCTGGGTTGCTGGGGTGTGCACACTCAAGGATTTCAGAGTAGACTGGGAGTCTTTTAGGCTATGTAGCCTATCTGCTCCGCAAACAGGTCTGCCCCATCAAAAGGCAGGTCCAGCAGGATCTGTTGAATCTTGGGTGGAAGCCCCAAGGACTGCAGCCATGAGCTACACCTCATGGAGATTCTAGAGGACAAGGTACGCGCTGCCGAGTCCGCAGCGTCCAGTGATGCCTGTAAAGGAGATCCGTGCCACTGCCTTGTCCTCTTCAAAGATAGCTTCAAACTCCTCCCACGACTCTGCTGGCACCAGTTCCTTAAATTTCAGCATCAAGTTCCAGTAGTTAAAGCTGCGTCTACTCAGGATTGCCTGCTGGTTGGCAATCCTGAGTTGCAAGCTCCCCATGGAGTACACATTGCGCCCGAACAAATCCAGGCGCTTGGCGCCCTTTGACTTGGGCGCTGAGGCTTGATGTACCTGCCTCTCCTCCTCATTTACTGCAAATGAGCAGGACTGTGGGTGTGTGAAGAGGTATTCATACCCCTTAGAAGGGACTAAATACTTTCTCTCCACACCCTTCACGGTTGGAGGGATGGAAGCCGGGCTCTGCCAAATAGTCTTTGTGTTGGCCTAGATAGTTTTGATAAGGGGTAGAGCCACTCTTGATGGGGCCTTCCGTGGCCAAGATGTCAACCTTAGGGTCCTCTGACTCTACCACCTCCTTGGCCTGCAAACACAATCCATTCCACCCTGCGCAGGCGGTCCTGGTGGGCACAGCTGTCAATGGGGTGACAGCCCCAAGGTGGGAGTGCCCACAACTGCCTCGTACGGGGGAGGATGACAAGGCTAATGGGGGAACACGGTCCTCCTGACCCTCTTGGTCCCCAGGGGCCTCTGGCCCCGCCTCTATTTCAGGGCCAACCACCCCTGGATCTGGCTCAGGAACGGGGATCAGTTCCAGGGGCAGTAGTGCAGCCGGTACCTCCTCAGCACCCCGGGGTGGGGCGACTGGCCAAAGCCTCCAGCACCCTTGGTTCAGACACCACCAAACTGGAACCCTTGGATTGGGTGCCCTGGGCCTGGTGGTACGCCCACGGGGTCCAAAATGGCCATTGCGCTGGTCCCTGCCACTGCGCAGGCCATAGACCTGCACCCACACCAGGCCTTCCACACGCTGACCTGTGCCGGTCCTGCTCAGAGTATCTAGACCTCGCCTCCAAGTCTGAAGACGGGGACCAGGATGGCAGTGCCGAGAGTGGCTGGGCTGGGGAACAGTGCGGCGACCGGGGTCTGCCTAGGGACACGGACTGGTGTCGAGACGACCAGTGCCAGGAGCAGGATCGGCACCGGGACCCAGAGCGGTATTTTGCCTCCGCCGACAGTGCTGAAGGACTAAGCATCACCGGTTTGCCTCGAGACGTTGCCACACGTTGTGGCACCGCAGGCTTGACTCGAAGGACCAAGACCATGGTGCCGTCATGGCAATCAAGTCCCTCGCAGCCTCAAAGGTGTCTAGCAATTCCACCCCCTCAATCACCCGGCTCATGGAGGAGTCCAACAGCACCAGACTCTACCATCCTCCTTACAGGGCCGAAATCAACGGTGCCCGCTCCAAAGTTTTTGGCAATGGGTGCTCCTCCCCGGTACATGCCCCATTTGCTGGCTCCAAAGGGATGGGTCCCGGAGTCAGAGATCCACTTCTCCCCTGCTTCCGGTGCCACTCCTGCACTGGGGAATGGGATTGGTGCTGGGCCATTCCCACTGGTTTCAGCGCCGGGGAGCAGCGGTGCCATGGGTCTCTTCCAGAGTCCTTCTGCAGTGCTGCTTCTGCCACTGCCACAGGGGCACTGTGCACCGATGAGCTATGTGCAGGGTCTTGTGGCACAATGTAATTTGTGGACTGAGCACTGCCTCCATAAGAAGTGCTTGAGGCAAAAGTCCTGCTCCTTTTGTGTTCTGGGGTGAAACCTTTTAAAAATCCTTCACTTGTCCGCATAGTGCGCTTCCCGCAAACACTTTAAACAAGTGTCATGGGGGTCACCCGTTGGCATGGGCTCGTTGCAGGTCTTGCAGGGTTTGAACCCCTGGGACTTAGGCATACCCAAGTCCCCAAGGGGAGAACGCGGTCAGGTTGGAGGCGAAATGCCCACTCCCAACAGCTATCTGTTGTAACTACTTAAACTAAACTCAACTAGGCTAGAGAACTCTAAAACTATACTAAACTGAAAAGCTAGGGAAAAACAAGGAGAGCTTGCTAAGCAAGTCACCACAGTTCCAATGACCATCACTAGCGGTAAGAAGGAACTGAGGAGGTGTCAGGTCGGCAGAGTCATATATTGAGCACCATGGCGGTGCCGCTCTAGGGAGCTCCACAGCCGACTCAACAGGTGCTGCTAGGAGAAAAACTTTCTGTCCACTGTGCACATGGCATGCACACACCTAATTGGAACTGATATAAGCAAGCACTCGAAGAATACAAAATTATTCTCAATCCCCTGAGTAAGATAAGGGACCAAAAGTCTTATTAGCATTAGTAAAAGGAACACAATAAACCCCACCAAAGCTAGGAATTGAATTCAAGAGTCCTTCATCCCATTTCCTATTAAAATTTATACATTAGGCCATACTGCCAAACGGAAAAGGCTTTTCTGTTTGCTTTCAGAGTGCATCTATTTTTCAAGAAATTTCACTTGCTAGATTAGAGATTTAAAAGTGCCAACAAACATAATTGGTTCACTGTGGCATTTCTTTAGATCATCGTTATATCCTTAGCGCTCTTTAAAATGCGTTTTTAGGGTTTGCATGTAAATTTATGTGTTAACATCTTGTCTTCCTGTTTGATGTTTAACAAAATATATGCACAACGGAAACCAATGTTAGAGCTTCCCGGCACCTTTGGAGCCATTACTTAGTATTTTTTTTTTTTTAATAAGGACTTAGAATCTGACCAGTAAAATTTGGCCCCATGCTTAAAAAGCCTTCATTCATACACTTTGTTCACCAGGGACATGCATTCTTTAGTTTGCACACTGTACAGCTTTGGACAGCCTAGTTTCTTCACCCCATAGCCACTACTTAACCATTTTTTAAACATGGGATTCTATTAAAAAGCTACAACAAATAAATTAATTTCAGTTCATAAATTCCAGATCCAAATAGCCAATTTGCATGCACAAAGAGAGGGCTATGTTTGTTAGAATAAGTTTGTAGAGTGAAATTACAGCACCCTGAAGCTGAGGGATGTTGACATGCATTTAAAAATACAGCAGGCTATTATCTCCATCTGAACACAAAGGAAAAAACGTTACTGGATCAATACTTACAGAAAAATTGATCAGGTCATAGTGCAGATGAAGTTGCTTTTGCTTAGTAACATGTATTGCACCTGAGTCATCTCTCTTCACCTGATGGAATTAGACAAGACAAACACACAAACTTAGTGCTTTCTTGAACCCAAAACCTGCCATGAGAGAACAAATTTTCTTCCACTGAGGAAGGAAGCCCAGTTCCAGGGTCTTCAGATTTTCTCCAGTATCAGTGTTCTAGATGTGTCTGTTAACAGCACCATCACTGAGGCGGCTTCCTAAAATGGCCTTAAAATGGGGCATAAATTCCTTTTCTCACTAGAAGTCACTGATTTTTCAGAGTCTAACATCACAAAGTGTTAGTTTATGTCCTTTGTATTTCTAATGTATTTTGTTTAATTACTTTTCATATATTTTAATAGGAAATATCCAAATCTGGGCTCTGGCCAAAATTTGGCCATGGCAATCCAACATTCCTTTGTGGGCTGACTGATCTATTTTAAAAAAAATTTATCTATACAAATATTGGTAGATTTTGATGTTTGGTAGATCCAGGGTGCAATGGGTTTGTTTTGATTTAGGGTCTTTTTAGCTATCATCTATCATAACTAGAAACTGGTCCAACAATACATATTACCTCACCCACCTTGTGTCTCTAATATCCTGGAACCAACTAAGCTACAACAAGAAAAGGAGTACTTGTGGCACCTTAGAGACTAACCAATTTATTTTAGCATGAGCTTTCGTGAGCTACAGCTCACTTCATCAGATACATACCGTGGAAACTGCAGCAGACTTTATATATACACAGAGAATATGAAACAATACCTCCTCCCACCCCACTGTCCTGCTACAACACTGCAAATAATTAGGATTGGCAGAGCTTTTTGGGTGGTTTTATTTTATTTTTTTCCAGACAAGGTTGATGTTTATTTAAGCTTTTTTATTTTTAATCAACTTAAATGTCCACAGTTGCACAAAATTATGTGTTTTAACAACAACACACAAACAAACAAAACAAAGAACAAACACATTGACAACATCACATCAAATATACAAAGAAAATATCCTTAAATCAAACTCTAATAAGTTCGCAAGCACCATTTTTCTTACTTTGCATATCTGTAAGTTTCAATGATCATTAAAGGAAATATTTCTTCATGCGTTTGTGTATGCACAGTGAAATAGACATCTACTAATAATTACTGATAAAAATCTAAGCCTGTCAAGACCTGTCATAAGTGAAAGTTTGAATGCCAACAGCTGCCAATGGAGAAAGTTCATGCATTGTGAGAACATAAGCCTTTTCCAACAGGACCTATACTTTCTGGTCAGATTTTATTCACACCACAACCTTAACTCTGCCCTCACAGGAATCCCAGGTTTCCAAACTAGTACACTACATATCTGCAATATTAGTGCTGGGAGAGGGTAGTACAAAAAGGAATAGGTGGGTGAACAGAGTTATGGCTGAAGTGCATGGCTTGTGGAATACAGCTGTGATTCTCGAAGTTATTTGACCATGCACCCCTTTTTTGTGTCTAATATTTTATACCACCCCACCACACAAGTGTATATGCCAATAAAAACAAAACATGCAACTCAATATTAAAAACAATAAAACATTGATTCAAAAAGAGCCAACAATCCATTGTAATAAAAGCAAAAGCAAAACTGATTGTGATCCATGCTTACAATTAAAAGTGCACACCATTTCATAGCAAACAGATTAACATACAGACGGCAACAACTTTGTATAATGCTATGCAAGCTTAACAGAAATCTGTCAAAATGCACAGTGCCATATGAGGACCTGATATGTCAGGGAGAATCAGCTTTGCTGGTTATTCATTGCTGTGGGTAAAATGTGAGCAGAATTTTTTTTCCCCCTAAAGCTTACGTCCCGTCCCGTCCCCCCACCCCCGAATACATTCTGCAGTTTGAGAACCTTTGGCATACAATAAAGTGTGCGCCTAGAAGTGAAGGAATAGACGGAATGTACTGTACTGTAAATTAGCTTATCTTTATTCCCTTGTTGTTGTGGTTGTGTGTTTGTGTAACAACCCCAACTCCTTCACAAGGAAGTTTTTGTTGTATTAATTTAAAAAACAGTCTGGTTTTTAGAAGATGGACACCTCTACAGACCATCTTAGAGAGAGGGTAAGAACAATGTATGTGAAGAGCCAGTTACCCATCGAGCCCATCATTTCTCACCATGCCTCTCACAGTATAATATTTCACAATGAAAAGAAGGGGGCTAACCCCTTGTGGGAGGGCTCTTGCTGAGGGGTTGAGTAGCTCTCCAGTATTATCAACGTAAGTCGACGTCTAGAGTTTCAATATTAAGCGGATTTTGATTTATCCAAGCACAAAACATAGGGTTTGCAGCAACAAAGACTGAAATAAGGCTTCTTTGCACGTGGAGAGTTCAAAATATAGCTGTGAAGAATTTAACAATCTGTCTTTAAATAATAAGCAGTCACCTCAGGGCTTAAATAAATATCAGTGAAAAATTTCTGCCCTCAGAAGCTATTTTTCAGCAAGATAAAGTATAAGGACAGTGGCATAAAATTAAAGAACTTTTTACATTGTAGCTAATTTAAATGGCCACTACTGCAAATTGAACATTATACAAGGTGTAAATGTATCAACTATTTGCCTCAAAAATAATTGACTATACAGTATATTGTTTGAAACAGTATTTGCATTATGATAGCACGTACAGACTTCAAACAGGAACCCCAATGTTCTAGGTGTTGCAGTAGCACATAGTAAGAAACTACATAGGTTACTATGTAACCTAGCCTTCAGAGGTTACAATCTAAATAAAAACAAAAGAGAGAGAGAGAGAATGAATTACCTTAGTTATATACCCATGGAAAACTAAAGCCCAAAGAGCTCAGTGACTTGCTCTAGATCTTACAGGAAATCTTCACAGAGACGGACACTGAATCTCATCTTCCAAGTCACAGTCCAGTATATTACCCGTAATCATAAGACCATCCTTCCTCTTGAAAATACACCGTAAGTTGTTTACAAGCAACTCGCTCTCTGATCATATTGCTACTGTAGAAACTTCATGCCCTGACACAAGCCAATGGGCCTTTCCCAAGTAGTTAGCCACTCTCAGCCACTCACAGTCTAGACACATCCCTCAGATCCAGCAGTCTGGAAAAATCCTCTCCCTACAATTCAGTTGCTCTCTAAGAGCATGTCTAAACTGCATTGTAAACCCAGGCCTGTGGAACACAAATCTCCAGACTCAGTGTTTCCAAGCCCACACTTTTGTGCCTACACTGCACAGTGAACCCAGGTTTACAATTTCTAGACCCAAGTCACACAACTGTGCTGACACACCCATTCTGCATTACACAGACCTGAGTCAAACCTTCTGATTCTGGAGGCATATCCCAGGCTTCCTACTATGCTCCCCAGTTATAGTCGCTCTATGCTTTGGGGTTCCCACAGTACACCATGAAAACTTGTCTGCCCATCCTGCAGCAACTTGACTGGAAATTCTCAGCTTGCCCACACATGCAGCTGAGCCATATTCATGCTCCCAGCAACTGGAGTCAGCAACATGGATGAACTGCCATTGGAAGAACTTGTCCAGCTTGTGCTTTCACTCCTATTTCAGGAAATAGGCAAAACATTCCTGAGACACTGGTGGACATTTCAGCAGTGTTTTCTGACCCATTGAAAGCACCTCTCAAAAGGAGGAGACGGACATGCCCATGACGTTCATAACTCTTGCTATAACTCCAGATTGCTCATATGTAGACAGGTGCTTCTACAGCAGGGTCACAAGTACTGACTGGTGGGATCTCATCATCATGCGGACCTGGGATAACCAGAGCTTTCACATGGAGAAGTGGGCATTCCTGGAGGTTTGTGATCAGCTTGCTAGACCTTCCAGCTTCAGGACAAACACAGAAGATAAGACACTTCAGTTCAGAAGTGGGTTGCAACAGTCGTCAGGAAGATGATTACCACGAATCCTACAGGTCCATGGCTAACCAGTTTGGTGCTGGCAAGTCAACTGTGGGGGAAGAGGTTTGTTTATGTCCACCACATCACAATCTTTCTGAAATAACTGCCTGTTTTGAGAGAATGGGCTTTCCAAACTGATCCCAGGTCATTAATGGGACTCATGTGTCCATAGTTTGTTTTCCTCAAGGAGCACATGAATGTATAAACTGCAAACGGTACTACTCCATCATCCTGCAGTCCCTGGTTGACCACAGACAGATTCACAGACAATAGCATGGATTGTACTGGTTAAGTGCATCATGCCAGCATTTCCTGCAGATAAAGACATTACCTTCATGGACAAGTGGTGACACTAATCCTACCAAATGACATTGTTATAAATGGCGTCATTGTTATAAATGGCCTGCTGTGCTCTGAGGAAAAAGGTGGGCCATTTTGTCAGGAGTGGACTCATGGCACTACTGTATTGTTGAACCAGTACACAGCCAGAAAGAACCAGTACACAGTCATAACTGGAGCGAGTTCCACATATGCAATGGAATTCAGGGATGCTTTGTGTGCCCATACTACGGTTTGCATGGCCCCAATAGATGAATGAATGAGTCCCTATATCAATAATAGGAACAGTGATTGAATACTACCTGAGGGACTGGCTGGGTCCCCTTCACACTTTCTACCAATGGTGATGGTTTTTATGAAGAATTTAAGCTCATGGGTATGATACACTATATTATGTTTTATAAGCATTTATCTTTATTTTGTAAAATGGGCATGTGCTTCAACCCACCACTTATGGATTGCTATTTACGTAGTTCAGTTTTAGTTAAGGTAATAAACAATCCTCATGACACCACACCTGTGTGCAAGAGTCTCTTTTTGCACATCCATTTAATAAAACTTGACAGCCAGGCCAGCCACCATCAAAGGCAGAATTTGTTCTCTTTGATCCTGTTGATGTGTTTTGCACACACTTACCACTGCTGCACTGAAGTGGAGGAATGAACAGGGAACATTTGCCCATTCCAGCAAGTGTTCATTCCTTGCGACACAGACCACCCAACAACAGAACTGTCTGAAGTGGGCTGCAGGACATAGTGTGGTGAGGACTCAGGGCAAAGAGCTGGAGTGGGAGGTGCAGGTGGAACTGGAGCCTGCACTCCTACTGTCTTGAGCACAAGCTCCTCCTCAAACAGCTCTCAGTGCTGCACTCAAGCCCAGCTCATGGTCCAGCTATGCTGCCAATCTCTCCTCATGCTCTGCAGTCTCTCTCTGTCCTTCAACCTGGCCTGCCTCCTTCTCCCATTGGTTCTGCAGTCGTCATTAATTAATATCAGCCTCCTCCTTGACGCTGTATGAGTGTACACAATGCAAGACGCCTGATTGACTGTGGATGCCCTGCAGAGGTGGAAGGGTCTGCCAAGACAAATGAAACAATACATTATTATCTGAGTATGTCCAAAAAAATTTGACTTCCTCTGTAGCAAAAGTGGTTGTGGAATCTCAAACAATCTCAAATTATATTTTTTAATCATTTTTTTTCAGAATATAACAAAACCAAAGTTCTCAGATGCCCTTTAGATACTTGAGAGCTGTGCAGAGCAGAAAGCCATCAGACATTATCATAAAGTCCAGTTTACAAAATCAATTTATAAAATTTCCATACCACTGGCCCCTTATGGTTGCAGACAGAGGGACACTTGGTGTGGTTTGCTACCTATGGCTTTAGAATCTGTTTAGGCAGTCCACTTTCTGGAAGACATAGCAAAGGGATCTTCTGTTCCAGGCTACCAGGAGCAAGCCAGACGTGTCTGCTAAAAAGCTTTTTATGTGTATCACACGCAAATCTATAAATGGAGGGGGCTAGTGGCCTATAGAGGAGGCCCTAATAATATCCTGCTCTGAAATGTGACTGTTCATCTGTAGTTCCTGCTCCAGGAAGAGCTGGCAATCAGCAGCGAACAGGATTTGGTGAAAATTCATGGTGGGATTAACAGGATAGTACTCTAGTCGGCAGATGTATTGCAGCCTTCCTGAAAGCTCCCTGCGTTCATGCAGTGAACACAGTGCAGCTTGGGCTTACAATACTGCAGCTTGCCATGGACTACAAACACACATCCTGGACAATTTGGACTCATGATACACCATCCAAGAATTAAATACCTATCCCAAGAATAGCCTGGACTCAGAGCATCCATCACCTGAATACCATCCCCTTCTGCATTTTGGATGTTTAATATGGTACCACGGACTACATACACACACATACCTATTACAGTTTAGACTAACTGAACAGGCAGTTTGGGATGGTCTGATGTGGCCAAATTGTACAGTGGGGCATACTTTCAGGGAAGGCAGTATAAGGCCCTTAATTTTAATGCCCCAACACAACTTTGTAACCTATGAGTATAGAGGAAAAATTTCATCATGACTGCTTGTTTAGCTTTTGTTTTCACTTCCCAGTAGCCATTTTGAATTCCATGTTGTGGGGGTGGCTGTGGGTCTGGCCGTGCCATTGGCGTGCACTGTCTCATTAGCAGATACATGCTGCAACACCTGGCTTGTAATAATCATTTCATTGGGTCATAAGACAGAAATCCATCCCATCCACATACTAACAAACCTGGAAGCAGAAACTTACCAAGTTCCAGTGCCACTTCTGCTTCTCGTTCCACTGCCTACTGCTCCCCCAGGGCATCCTCAAACATTTCCTCAGAGTGTGGACCCAGGAAATGTGGTAGCTGCTCCAGCCGCAAAGGTTCCTCGGGGACAGGCATGTGCAAAAAAAGTCACTTCCTGAGCTTGATCTTGTGGCACCTGTGGATCAGGGATGACCATCTCCATTTAGAGTATAACGTACCACTGTGTGCTTAGTGGTTGGCATATTTCCCAGCACCTGGCTGAATTCCTGACAGAAGAGGCAAGTAGACAGGGAGTTCCCAGAGATGTGGTGGTCATCCCTGACTTGGCGGTAATCGGACTTGAGTTGCTTGATTCACACTCTGCACTGATCAGCTGTCCGGTGAACCACCAACATCACAAACAATGCAATTTCCTGGTAAGACGTGATCATTTCTGGTACTCTTGCTGATGTCAAATGTCTTATTTTCCTTGCACCAGAGATTAACCAGAATCTGGCTGCATTCCCATGGTCAGTTAGCAGCACATCTGGTGTAGGGCTTAATGCTGAACTACTTCTTGTTGTTGGCCATAGCTAACACAGGAACTGGTTAACTGTGTTCCAAGTTCAACAGTCAGCACTGGAACGAAGGGGTGCTTCCAGTTTCTGGGTATCCAGTGGGTACTTAAGTGATAGAGGACCAATAAACACTGGCCCAGGACATTGTGGGACAGCACTGGCAGACTCTCCAGACACAAGTCTGGGAACCCAGGTTCGAGCTGTGTCCACACAGCGAAAAGACAGGACTTGGTCCAAGTCCCACCACCCCGGCAGGACCTACAATTCAGATCCTGAGGAGTTAGTCACCCAAGTCAGAAATATTTGTGTGTGGATGGTAGGAGGGTTGGGGCTCAAACATGAGTCTGAGTCCAGGTTTACAGTGCAATGTAGACATACCTTAAGAACCATTCCAGCTCCCACTAACTTCACTGAGATTGGACTGGGCCCCAGATCAGGACAACTCAATAAAAATTGTTAAGCGGAGGAAGAAGGTTCAGCATGGATCCAGAGAAAACATTTTTCAACTTCATCATATTAAAACTACAAACACACTTGATCTAGCCATCTTAGACTTTGGGTATATTTATACAATGGCACTGTCTCACAGCATTGCCAAGCCAATTAAAAAAAAAGACACCACGTCTTTCCCAATTCAAAAGTGAACTGCAGTGATTCACATCACAGGACGACATCGATCCAGAGTAAATTAATTTCTGTCCCAGTGTTTTAGAGGTAATTATCTAGAAGACAGTAGGCAACAAGCAATTCAGACTTACCAAAAGAAAATGAACAACATCTCCTCGACAGAAGGCAAGCATGGGGTTCACAGAGTTCTGTACAGCAACAAAATGCCACGCCAGCAGTGGCACACTAGAGGGATCCATCTAAAAAGAGAGACAGAACAGCCTCTTTATAATACTGTGTACACAGAATTAGGCTGACACTCACTCTGATTTCAGTGCGATATACGAACAGGTCAGATGGAACTCTTGATGCCAGTGGTCTCTCTCTGCTCCAGCACTTGAGAATCCATTTAGAAAGTCAGGAAAAGCAAACTTTTGGCACCAAAAAGATCGTATTTTCTCTGCAACATTGTCCACAGAGAAACATGGCATTCTCATGCACTGTGTACAAATTACCAGTAAAAAATTATGTTAAAAAGGAGTTAAGACTGAGAGGACATAGTAATTTATAGTAAAGTATGTTACAGGCAAGTTGTATTTATTCCAAAACTAAGAATTCTATGATTGAGCTCCAAACGTGTTAAGGTATGAAAATGTACAGTTAGGGCACTAACTCTGCCCTGTAGGGACACCTTGTAATAACAATAGGATTATGGTTAAGATATTTGATTGCCTGTGGTCTCATTAAACTGATTTTAAAAAAGACTGAGTTCTTCCCCCTTATGGTGTCAACTACAGGTCATAATCAGCTTTATGCCCCATGCCATGGGAGCCACTACCTCAGGGAGGCATGGCCGAGGCATTCCTATACCTCCGCTATCCCTGCTTGCAGGAGCCGCCCATAGAAGTTACTGCATCTGATGCAGCCTTCAGAAACGCCGCCTCCCATCTCAGTCCCGGTCCTGGTATGAATCAGGTCCATAGTCTCCTCTGGCATAACTCCCTCATACAAAGATCTAAGAGTGAACTTCACCATAAGAGTTGTCTGTGACCTTAATCCAAAAAGAAGCTACTTGTTCTTACTCACACGACCATAGGGAAAAGTCATCCACACCTTCAAAGATGGTTTCAAGCCAATGACTAGAATCTTTAGCCAAAAAATAAAATAAAATAAAAGTTACAAAAATGATTTGTCTATATTTTTCAATATCTTTCATTTTAATTTAGCACAGATAGATTATGAGAGAGGCAGAATACCTTAGTTAGGGAAGCCATTGCCAGTAGTGAGTACTGGGTGATAGGATGATCTCTCAATTCAGTCTTTGCATGTAAGGGCTCAATACAGCAAACTTCTCCCTTGGAACCACTGAACAGACATCGAGACTCACATGTTCTCACACCCATAACTCTCCTGAAAACAAAGCAATCAACTTGATGAATACCTGGCCAGTGCCAAGAATGGGCCTGCCCAACACTTAAAAAAAAAAAAATTCAAAACATGATCTCAGATAACTACTCAAAAAAAAAGATCTTTTCACAATGCCTGGTAAGAGTTAGGGATACTGCTTTTATGGCATTTCAAGGCATATCACAGATACTGACAGGATGAGTGACTTGGATTCTGTTTTAAGAGCATTTTAGCAGCTCCTGGCCCATTACCAAGAGTTAGCACTACCCCACCCATTGTAATTTGTCAGGCCCTAATCCCATACTCCTGTCTCTGCCCACAGCTGCATATAACACAAGTTATACACAAAGGAAGAAAGCTGCCGAGAACTACCTTGCAGCTATTGCCAATGAAAGAGTTGGGAGAACTGGGCCTGAAGATTAAAAGCTGCACTGCAGGCTGAGAGAGAGGGAGCAACTTTGGGGCAGCTGCAGGAGTATGGGATTAGGAGCTTCTAAGGGAATGGTATTTTCCCCACAGCTGCAGTCACCAATCTGCTCTAGTTCCTTTTTCACGCCCATCTAAATATATCCAAATTTGATCAAATTGCATATTTTACTGCAATTGTAAGGCCAAATCTTAGTTCCAACATATGGTCCAAGGTAGGGAGGAATCTGTTGAACTGTGCTACGTTAGGATGAATACTCTCTCCTTGTGATCCCCAAATGTGGTCTTCTACATACACCTGTGCTGTGGGTGTGGAGATCTTATACATTGCTTAATGATTTAGGCAGAGAAAGATTCTATGCTACTTCTGCTGTAGGGTTTGAAATAAAACTTTGTACTTTTATTTGATTTTATTTTATTAAGGTCCTGATCTATGAGTTTCTCACCATTTGGAAGATACCCTATTAGTTCAAATCCTTTTTTATCTCTAAAAACTTTGATTCAGAATTAATACTCCTCTCTACTGTCACTTTCCCACAAAACATAGTTATTCTCTTACTTAAATGACAGCTCAAACACGGAGCCTCCACTGTCATTGCAAATTGCAAGCGTTGGGTCATCTGTAAACTGAACAGAGAATTAGATTATACCTTTTCTGTCTCAATTTTAAATTTAAAAAAGTCAAAGCTTTCAGCAGAAAAAACCCACTTCTGGGATTTTTTTTTAAAGTTGTGGCATGTTACTACTGTTACTGAAACAGAAATGCCACATTTAGCACATTATTCTTTGTGTTTACAAATTCATACTGGAAAAAACCCTACAATGAGATCTTTAACTTGCAGTCTGAACACACAGTTATTTGCCATAAAATACAAACATTTAGCAGTTTTCAGAGTAGCAGCCATGTTAGTCTGTATCCATAAAAAGAAAAGGAGCACTTGTGGCACCTTAGAGACTAACAAATTTATTAGAGCACAAGCTTTTGTGAGCTACAGCTCACTTCATCGGATGCATACCGATGAAGTGAGCTGTAGCTCACGAAAGCTTGTGCCCTAATAAATTTGTTAGTCTCTAAGGTGCCACAAGTGCTCCTTTTCTTTTTAAACATTTAGCAGTTATAGTATTAGAATTTATTATGGCATTTGCAGTATTTTTATTCCACGTATAAAAATACCATGGTAAAGTCAAATACTATGCTACTGCAAGTGTCACTACTGTAATGGCACTAATTGTGAAGCTAACTCTTCCTAAATAGATTTAGTAATCAAAAGGAGACCACAAGCTCTAAGGTCTCTTGCTTATCCCACAGTTTTATAATGTTAAGTAGGTGAATGTAGATTGATTTACTCATTCATATATTGCTTTAAACATGTCCAAAGCGAGTAACCAAGATTTCTCCCTACACACACATTTACTGCAGAAAATCAAACTTTCTACATTACCACAAAGATTTATTTAAAAAGACTACAGTTTCATAGGACCAACTCAGATTGTAAAATGAACACTGAGGGGAAAAGGAAGGAAATATGGTTAAAGTGTTCTAGCTTTATCCTATGCTGTGTTATCACAAGGAAGTCTTGATGAGGAGAAGTGTATTTTTCTAAAATGCCTACATCACTCTGCATATAGGTGCATAATGTTCTTCAGACATATCACTGTGATGGAAGAGTCCAACTGAGCTTTGCCTTTGCAAAACACCACCCTTCAGGACACGTGTCTTTTCTTTTGGAACTACCTATTTACAGTTTCATTGTCTTTCAAGTTATTTAACTTCTCACAAAGTTTTAAGTGGAATAATATAAAAAGATCCAAAGCTGTGAGTTAGCATGGCTTGGCTGACATTACTTTTGGCACTAAATGGGGAAAATAAATCCCATCAGTAAATACACAAAGTGAATCTGTGTGCCACCATTTTATTATAAACAATAGAGGGGTCCCAGGTTAATTTAATCCCCATGCTGGCAAAGTTGTAAATTTAAATATTTTAAGTCAGAGAAAATACTAAGCTGGCCATTGCCCATGACTGTAAATCACAAGAGATAACCTGGTTTCAAGTATCATGTCTCAGTCCAAATTGTAATATTTCTTTTTGCCCTGGACAGAAGTCTGTTCTCAGCTGTGAGCAAAGAGTGCCAGATGGTGTAATGGATCTTCCAACGCCACTGTCTCTCATAGTCATTGGATAGTCAGGCCTGGTCTACACTACGAGGTTAGGTCGATCTTATAAGGAATGCGTCTACACAACCAACCCCGTTCCGCTGACCTAACAGGCTCTTAAAATAGACTGCTGTACTCCTCCCCAATGAGGGGAGTAGCGCTAAGATCAACCTTTTTGGGTTGAATTTTGGGTACTGTAGCTGCAGTGCTGTGCAATTTGATGGTATTGGCCTCTGGGAGCTATCCCAGAGTGCTCCAATGTGACTGCTCCGGACAGCACTTTCAACTCCGATGCACTAGCCAGGTACACAGGAAAAGCACCGGAAACTTTTGAATTTCATTTCCTGTTTGGTCACTGTGGTGAGCTCAGCAGAACAGGTGACCATGCAGTCCCAGAATCACAAACAAGCTCCAGCATGGAGCGAACGGGAGACACTGGATCTCACTGCTGTATGGAGAGAAGAATCTATGCAGGCAGAAGTCCTATCCAGCAGAAGAAATGCTGTTATATATGCCAAAATCGCATAGAGCATGGTGGACAGAGGCTACACCAGGGACACACACCAGGGAAAATTAAGGAGCTCAGGCAAGCCTACCAAAAGACAAAGGAGGCAAATGGTTGCTCCGGGTCAGAGCTTCTATGATCAGTTGCATGCCATTCTAGAGGGGGACCCTACCACTACCCCACCACTGTCTGTGACACCTGCAAGGTGGCAGCCTCACACAACATGGAGGAGGATTTTGTGGCTGAGGAAGAGGAGGAGGAGAATGTGCAGCAGGCAAGCGGAGAATCTGTTCTCCCCGGCAGCCAGGACCTTTTCATCACCCTGGAGCCAATACCCTCCCAGGACGTGTTGTTCCTGAACCCTGAAGGCAGAGAAGGCACCTCTGGCGAGTGCACATTTGTAACTACACTACAAGGGTTAAAAGCAATTGTGTTTAATGTTTGATTTGCCCTGAACAATTGGGATGCATTCGTGGCCAGTACAGCAACTGGAAACGTCTGTTAACGTGTCTGGGGATGGAGTGGGAATCTTCCAGGGACATCACCATGAAGCTCTCCTGGAGGTATTCTGAAAACCTTTGCAGAAGGTTTCTGGGGAGGGCTGCCTTATTTCGTCCTCCACAATAGGACACTTTACCACGCCAAGCCAGTAGCAAGTGGTCTGGAATCAGTGCAGCACAAGGCATGGCAGCGAATGGTCCTGGGTTTTGGTCGTATTCATGCAACATTCGGCCTTTATCTTTCTGTGTCAGCCTCAGGAGAGTGATATCATTCATGGTCACCTGGTTGAAATAGGGGAATTTCTGTAAGGGAACAGTAATTCCCTCTGTTTGGTGATCCCTGGCATATTAGACCCCACTCATGCTGGGCTGTTTGCGCTTGGCTAAAACGGACCATCCTGGAGAATAGCCACGTGGGGGAGCGGGTGTGTGGGTGTGCTGCACATCCACCCCAAAACCACAGCACCTCCTTTTAAATGGCAAACCCAACCAGCATTGGTTGTTATGGGAAAGGAGGGCGCTGCAGTTTGAAACCATTCCCACATGTTATGAATGCGGAAGAAGCCAACCCCACGTACCCTTTGGTTTACCATGGCTGCCTGGAAACAAAATTCTGTTGTCCAGCCACGTGTGATCTGTCATCATACCGGCAGGTGCTCAATATAGAAGGCAAAATGCGACCTTGTACCTAAAACACGTGCTGTCTGCTATGAATTGCTTGATTCACTGTGAAAAAAAGTCTCCCCTTTGTTCTCAGAAATGTATCTTAAAATTCTACTCTCCCTTCCCTCCCCACCGCAGGTTCAAATGTTTCTATGCTCCCCATATCAACTCCATCCCTGACGTTATCACAGATTAGAAGGTGAAAAAAAAAAATGCACTTGCAATGACATGTTTTCTGAGCTCATGCAGTCCTTCCGCACTGATAAGGCACAGCTGAAAGCATGGAGGCATTCAGTGGCAGAGGCCAGGAAAGCATACAGTGAGCATGATCGGAACACGCAGGAGGAGATGCTGAGGCTGATGGGGGAGCAAATGGACATGATGAGGCATCTGGTGGAGCTGCAGGAAAGGCAACTAAAGTACAGACCCCTGCTGCATCCATTGTGTAACTGCCTGTCCTCCTTGCCAGAGTTCCATATCCTCCTCACTCAGACACCCAAGAAAGCTGAGTTTTCAAGCTCGTCTCCTTTGTGTGCCTTCCCCAGAGAGGAACCAGCCATGGAGGACAGAGGATACAGCTTGCAATATCTGCTAAAATGTGTGTTCTGGTTTTATCTTGTGCAATAGAGTGGAGAATTGGGCCCCAAATCTTAAGCTGTACTAAGGCTAAAGGAGTGGAAACAGAGGAAAATATGGGTTTTGTGCACCACCTTGCATTGCAAATACTGCTGTGTACATTAAGCAATCTTCATCTCTGAATGGATGAGATGACAGCTGCCCTACTCTGCTTAATCCATAATAGTTTTATTGCAGATTCTTTCGCAATTGAGCAAAACTGGCAACTCTTCGCCTCGCCTCCCCTCCCCCAGGATCATCATCAGGGAGGTCTGGAAACGTCTGGAAATCAGGGAGGGAAATCCCTGAGGAGAGAAATGTGGCCTTTGTCATAGCTCTGTCCCCATGAAAAGAATGGAAGGAGAGGATTCCCCAAGATGGCATTCCTCTTTGCTCTGTGATAAGGAAAGTCAGGCAAAAGGAGAGACTGTTTACCTGGTACAGTAAATGGAATTCTTAGAGATGTCTGTCCCTTTGAGTGCCTCATTTCAGGTGCATATGCACCCCCATGCACCTTCAATTGAAGATTTTCAGCAACAGTCCCTGTTCAATTCACACATGCCCCATAGTAAAGGCATAAAGGCTACAAGGGATGAAACACCTTGGTTCCTTCTCTACTGCAAAGTCCCACAGAGACAAGACTCCAAAGTAGAGGGGAAGAAGAGCAGGTGGAGCACCAATAGGGAAACACATCTCAAAGAACTCATTACTGTACAAGATAAGGGACCCCTCCTTCTTCTAGTATGTCCCTATTGGTGCTCCACTGCAAGTGACTCCCAAACAGTACTTCTCAGCAGAGTGCTTTGGAGCAGGATCTGAAAATTACTGAAAAACAGCAAACCCAAATGCAGCATCTGCTTGTGAAGCATGTACCAAAACACAGTGCCCCTTTAAACCGTGTGAACGGAGGCCCATGCGGTAAATTTGCACATTTCTGCAGTAAGAATGTGCTTTAATAGGGCAATACGTGAATTATAATCCAGTAGAAAGAGCTATAACCTCAGGAGGGCACAGAATACAGCAGAAGAGAATACAACCAGAAACCCATTTGGACACAGGTGTACCTTTAACTCTGTCCATAGCTCTGGCAAGAGCAACAAGTAATGAAGAGAAGCCCAAAAGGGTTTATTCCTGTCCAAATAGGAGGCCCTGGCCCTCCTAACATCTGAGCCATGAAGGATAGTATCCTCTTTACACTGATGTGGGTTAGGGTGGAAAAACTGGAATATGAATACTCTGATTAATATGAAAATCCAAGGTGACCTTTGGCAAGAACCAGGGCTGTGGTCAGAAGGATACTTTAAAGAATGCAGGAGTGTGTGTATGGGGGGGGGGGGTAGGAGTCCCCTCATTAAAGCCCCTAACTTGTCATCTCTCAGAGCACAGGTGATGTCCATGAAGATGGCTTTCTTCATGGCTAGGTGTAAAATCAAAGATGTGGCCACAGGTTCAAAGAAAGGCTTCATCGGAGAGTAAGGACTAAGCTCAAATCCTAGATTCAGGAGACTTTCCTGATCATGGAAACAGGCTAAATAACCCTTTAATGAACCTCAAAGTGGCAGGGTGAGCAAACACGGAAGGTTATGTTGCAGCTATGTTTTCCTTATTTAAAAAAACTTGCTAAAACCATTTATGAGTGTTTTTAAGAATTGTGAATGTTTTCTTATAATCCTATCTACATTCATAGTATGGGAAAGATACATTTAAATAATGTGTAATGTAAAGATGGCAGAAATGTGAATACAGTAATAGGAAGGTTGAATGTTAATAAGTATTCTAATGGATTATAAAAGAAGTAGTTTTGTTAAAATTGGAGAGAGCTCCAATTAATATCAAAAGGGGATGTCAATAGGTTTAAGGACTATAAGACTGTACCTCTCTCTGTTGTCAGTGGACTGATGAACTACTGTTTGATCAACTAAATTTTTCTTTTGAATGAAGTCTGAACTTTAATAAGAACAGCCATAGTGGGTCAGACCAATGGTACATCTAGCCCGGTATCCTGTTTTCCAACAGTGGCCTCTGCCAAGTGCTCAAAGTATCACCTATTGGTCCTCTACTGAATAAGAGTTCTGCAACCAATCTAGAGACTTGAACCTGAAAACTAAGTTTTATTGCACCCTTATCCTTAATTTAGTATTAATTGGGAACATTTCAACATAACTACAAAAGGCTACAGTGGTGACCATGGCAGAATGTCTGAGGTGTATATTTGAGTTATTAGAACCCCAAATTTATTTAAATCTGGTTGGTGAGAACTGGTAAAGCAGGAAGTTCTTAGAGAGCAAACTGACTTTTCACTTCTATCAAAAACATTGTCAAAAATTCAATACACCACTGCAATCATTGGCACAGACTGGATTTGGTTTAGCAAATAGCTCAGCTTTCTTATCAGTCCTGCACATCTTTACTTTCCTCTGCTGGGCACAGCGAGAAAGAGAATCTCAGATGAATTATCTCAGTAGTAGACAAGGGGGATTTCATTTAAAATGTATGATTTAGTGTTAAAATAGCACTAGCTAATGAGCTGAGACTAAGGCATCCAGGAAAAATATTAGCCGAACAACAACAAACAGTTATGCTCAAGCACCATGTCTGCCCACGGACCCAGACACGCTGTTGGTACTGACAGAGAGGTAATTTTCCTCTGGGGCTGCCAAACCCTATGACAGCACATTGGCCTTCTATTGCAGTGCCAAAGATGTGGGGGGAGTTGATAGTGCTTCTGCCCCAACCTGGTATCTGTAAAGTGATTCATTATCTACCTAAATTTCAACCTGCAGGGGAGGTTAAGGACTCCCCAAAGGTATCCCATTCTGGTAATGGAAGGGGTGTTTTGGGAAACTGACAGCGCTTCTTCCCACCACCTAAAATTGATTCCAGTCCAGGATGACTGAAAACCCCCAATACGGGTATCGGAAGTTTATTAAGCACCTACCCTTTGATTCCTTTCTTCCAAGAGAAACACTGAAGGAGAAAACACTAAAGTTTCAGTATGTCTAGGTTCCAGATGGAGGAAACATCCTTAGTAGGTTTTTTTTTGTTTTGTTTTTGTTTTTTTAAGTCCTATGTTACCAGTCACTGGGGAGAGGTCTGAATGTTGCAGACCAGCTAGATTCTGTTGTCTCTGATCGTGAGCATGGTAAGATTACTAATCAAATATATTAGTAGTCATTTTAATGTGACTAAGGAATGGAAGGAAAACGCTCTGTCACAGAGATAAAGTTGAGGATCTTGGGACAGGGGAGTTTGAGTGGGAGTTCTGTTAGAGGAGAAGCAAGGAGGCAAGCCCCTGTTCCTTATGGGCAATGAGTGAGTGTGTGTGTGTTTTTTCTTTTTTCAATTTGCAGAGGCTGATAGGGGGCAGTGCTGTGAGAGAAGTGGAGACCTGATTAGAGGGCAGGACTTCCCTGATTGGGGGCATATAAAGGCAGTGAAGGAGCCAGCCAGTGGCATACAGACGAAAACAGGGGATGTTAGGGGGAGTTTCTGAGTGGAGTTTGGGGGAGGAGAGGTTTGGTTATTTTGTTTTTTCCTCGTCAGAAGCTTAGGCTATGACAGATACAAAAGCAGCAGCAGTAGTGACACAAGGGATGGAAGAGACAATGAAGATGACCAGATGTGGAAGCTGCAGGATGTACATTATCCTGGAATGGGTACCTGACAAAAACTTAGTTTGTATGAAGTGCCGTCTGGTAGAGTTGATGGAAGGTAAGATCCAAGGTTTGGAGAAGCAGGTGAAAACTATGGTTGCATTTCAAAGGGGATTCAAGCAAATGATGGAGGGAAGGCAAGACTCAGAGATGCAAGCTGGATTAGACAACTGTGAGGGTAGACTGCTGGGTGAGGAAAGTGGCCAGTGGAAGCATGTGACTATGAGAACCAGGCAGAGGAAAAAGATCAGAGTGAAGAAGAAAGAGTTCAGGAACATGTTTGCCAAGTTGGAAAATTAAGGGGCACAGCAGGCAGTAACAGATAGGAGGAGGACAAGGAAGAAGAGAAGAGTGGCTAGTCCTACAAGAAGAGGGGAAGAGACAATGGAGATAGCCAGAGTTCAGAGCCCCAAGAGGATACAGAATGACTTGCAGAAGATTGCAAGGGAGAACAAAAGACAAGGGGACTTGCAGCCAGAAAGAACAGGAGGAAGGCCAATCACACCAACACCAGGAAGAGGTAGGTCTATGTGACTGGTGACTCCCTACTAAGAAGGGCAGACAGGCCTGTTACTAGAGCTGATCCAGAGAACAGAAGAGTGTGCTGTCTGCCAGGAGCTAAGATACAGTATGTGGATCTTAGGCTGAAGAAGATCCTAATGGGAGCAGAAAGAATCCACTGATTGTCCTTCACGTGGGAACAAATAATACTGCTAGATTCTCACTTGGATGCTGACAGGGAGCTGTGGTCACTTGAAGACAGTTATCAGGCCTGGTGCAGGTTGGAGGGAAAGTTCCATCGTAAGGAGATGAAGCTTTAGCTCTGTTTTTCCTGGAATAACTTTTGAATCTTGAGCAAATCTTGCGCTTGGCTGCTACACAAGTATTCACCAAGCAGCAAATATGGTGCAAGTGGCCATCAATAACTCAGATGGACTCCTGGCAAGTGAGGCAACTCGTAAATCCTAGGGATTTAGGCATACCCCAAAGGGGAAAAAAGCTCCTTCAGGGAAGGGGAGGGACCCTAAAAAGCATCTAAAATCAGCTCAAAATAAAACTAAACTAGAACTATTTAAATAAAAACTGATTACCTAGTCCTAACAGACTAGTTTAACTAACTAAGAAGAAACAGGTAACTAGCTATATTACTTGGCACAACTGAAATTTTCCATCTCAGGACATAGGTAGTGGAGAAGAAACTGAGGGTAGTTTGTTCATTGCAACCTCTATATATCCCAAGTTGGGGCACAAGTAGAGATACAGTGCACGAGCAGAACAAAATAGGAACTGCTGCCAAAAATCTCCAGCAAAAGCATGTGGAAACATCAATACCTGAAATGGAGCACCCATAGGGCTATTACTTAAAGAAGAATACCTGATCTTTTCCCAGAGGCAGAGAACGGGAATTCTGGGTTTTATCGAGTCTGGGACTGAAGGGAATACTGGTCTTATCCATGAAGATCTCATTGAAGATGCTTCCTCCTGGCTTGCTCCCTATTCTTAGTTTCCTACTTTTAAGCACCTGAGGGGTAGGGTGGTGGCTCATCTGGGAAAACAGAGTCTCCAGGCTGTTTGCTAAACTTAGGACCATTTCGTTTGTCAGCAAGGAACAATTAGGACAGAGCCCCATCAGCACTGTCTTCCAAAGAGACTCCTTTAGTTTCTTGCATGCACTTCTTGTGCTTTGGTTCTTGCTCTTTATGTGCACCACCAAGGAGAAGGCGGCAGAAGAAGTGAGGGCATGTCAGTAACATACCTACCTTGCTTTGCTAATTAAAGCTTTAACTTCTAAGTTAGATTTAGTCAGCTAATCTGCTGTTCTTGCAAGATGAATCTGATAAACCAAAGTTTCTCTCTCTGTCAGTCCCACTCCCCGCCCAAGATTGCAAAAACAAACCAAAGAACTTTTGGACTCTCATTAGGATGCATCACTTCAAATTTGGGAGGAAATTCTACCTCAGTCCCAGATCTAACCTATCAATTTTGAGGCTACTAGACCCTTATCTGCAGATTTTGGAGGGAACAGGAGCAAAGTTTTAAGAGAAACTCAGCTGCAATCTTAACAATGGAGTAGATGTCACTTTCTAATTACTGCTTTTCATCTTGAAAAAACTCTAAGATAATTAAAAGAAAATAAAAAGAAAATCTGCATCCATTTTACAAAGCTCTAGATAAAATGGTATTGGCTCTTATATAATGCTTTTCATCAGTATACCTTTTAAAGCATTTTGAGATCATCTCCTTTGTAAAGCCACTTTGAGATCTACCTGCATCAAGACATATAGTCTATTACTACTGGGATTATTAGGGAACTATATAATAAGAATACTGAATGCTTATTACCTTGATGTGTAAAATTGCTGTTCCTGGGGGATGAGCATCTGTTATTGATCTTAAAAGTTTCCCACTAGCCAGATCCCACATGGTAATCTGCAAACAAAGTTAATTTTCTTCAATACAGGCTTTTGTTATCAAGACTGCAAACTAAAACAAGATGTTCTCCATGCCTCCCTGAGCATCAATAAATTAACAAGTTTCTCAGTTCCCAAGAAATTTCCAATCTTAGATTTTCATTTTATGAAGGGGATCTGATAACTTATTTCTAAATTTGATTTGATGCACACTTTATCTTGCTTGTCCATGCACAGCCTGGAAAAAAAAAATCCACAGAAGCTCTCAATTTCCAGCAAAACCTACCTCTTGTCACCTTATACGATATCAAATTGAATGGATAATTATAATACACTCTAATTATCTACAATATACCATTTTTAAAATAGTGCAACAGTTCATACAATTTCTCCTATAACATTAGAGATCTATGTGTAACATCTACTACTGATCACTGCTCTGGATAGGTCAGACCTGTTGACCATAAATCATTCTATTCTCTTCAGATTCTTATACCATGCCTATCACCAGGATATCTGATCACTCTACAGCATTGCATGTGACATGTTAGCATCTGACAAAAAAAAAATTTCTAATCTCATCTCTGTCCACTCAAGGAAAACTGCATGTTAAATTTTATTTTATATCTGCATGCTGCACTGTATGTATTTTATTTGGAAGGTAAAGTCAAAGAAGTGTGGTGAGGTTTAGATTCTCTGGAATCATGTTCCACAGTCTTGGGCTTGCCACCAGTAATTAAAGACTGCTTTGTAAAAGCATGCACACAAAAGAGGGAAGAATTAAGGCTGAGTGTACTTCAATAAAACTTCCATGTATCCCAGCTTCTGAGTGCTTTACCATATGGTCTTAATGTAAAATTTTATTGTTATTATTTTAGAGATTCCATGACTTGGAACTGTTTGGCTAGAGGATCAACAGGGCATTGGCTTTTCCACACTTAAAGTGAGAGTTCTCCTCAGACTTGTCTCACTGACTCATTGAAACCTTTATGCATTGGGTGCACAAAGTTTTCAGCAGCACAAACAAAATGGCACGCTATGGAATCCTATGCATATCCTAGAATATCACAAGGATGCAGCAATGCTCCAGTGTGCATGTCCCATAAGCTTACCTCCTCTGACTGTACATAAAAAAAATGTTTAAAAAAATTCAAAACTGAACACCCAGATGCAAAGTGCTATTTTCATAGATTCATAACAGCCTAATTAAAACCAGTTTCCACCAAACTCTCAAAAGGTATTGCATCCCTTTACTAACCACCTCCCTGCTACATTTCAATTTTCTGTCTTTAGCTATTGTGACAAAGGAAATATTTTTAAATGGTGTTTTTAAAAAAAAATTGAGAAATTATTTTTTTCTCGTTCTCTAATTGAATAGTTTTTACTCAAACTTTAAATTTAAAAACCCAAACACACTCACACACACCACTAACCTTCCAGCAGTGATCAGAGAAAATTTCAGCATGAAAGATCAGAATGTTATGGAGCTTGAGCAACTGCAATCATGGTCTGAAACAGGAAATGCTCAGGCAACTAACTAGATTTCCCTGTTACTCTAGCTATAATGCTGCTACAGAACTTCACCATTACTACATCTAAGAGTTCTAACACATCTAGAAAGCTAAAATTCTTAACACAACTTTTATATACTTTTATGCTTTATTTTTATAGAACAACTTTTATTTGCAAGTAAGAGTTTAAAAAATATTAAAAGTGTGGGTGATGTGTGCTGAGACCAACAAAACAAAAGATTTAGTTCCATATTGTTACCCTCAGTTTTGCGCAAGCCTTATATAGATCAGAAAGATGAGAGGGGCACACAGAGGCAATGTTCAAGTTTCCCCACTTCAGGGTATTATATAAAAACTCACTAGAACATGACTTCGTGGGGGAAAAAACATGTTCAAGCATCTTCCTAGCGTGTAAGAAACTCTGGTCTCCAATTTTTACTTACTGAAATTGGCTTGAAAAGCAGGCATCTCAGCCACTGCTAATCAAAGTGTATACAGAAACAAATGTATTTGTATTTACTTTACAACATCCCAAGATAATACCCATCACCCTGCTTCCTCCCTTCCACTCCCCATCACAACCCAAGGAGAGAATAATGATGAAATGAAATGAAGAAAATAAGACAACAGAGTAGGGATACTATTACAGGAGGCAGATATTTTTCATTGTTATGAAAGAAGAGAGAAAGGTATCTGGTGGAAAAAAGGCACAAAAGGAGATGAAGATAAATGAAGAAAGGACACGCACGTTGAGGTTATGGAAAAGGTTGCAGAGACTCTTAATCTTAAAATATTATTCTGATATGAAATTTATCTCCTTGAGAGACAAGGTGGGTGACGTAATACCTTTATTGGACCAACTTCTGTTGGCCGGAGATGAGCTTTCTCATCTCTCTCACCAACAGAAGTTGGTCTAATAAAATATATTACTTAACCCACCTTCTCTCTCTCTAATATCCTGGGAACAATATGGCTACAACATTACATACAACATTTTATCTCCTTGGAATTTTGACTTTATAACTATGCATAATATTTGTCTAGGGATTCCTTTCTTTAGGACCAGAGATAGGTGCAAACTGCAACACTAAATCAGAGCCCTCTTTCCCCAAAGCATGTCAAACTTTGGACCTACTGCTTCATTATAATACATAAAACCATAACACTGAGCAGCCCCAAACTTTGGGGAAAGATTCATATGTGAGCTACTCAAATCAATCCGAGCTCTCAAAATAATTCAGGATTAAGTGGAGCATATAGTTCCTAGATAACACTCAGATCAAACAGGAAAGGCTTAAACCCAAATCAACTAGCTCCCTAGGAAAAGATGTTGGTAGATGTTGGTAGACAAGCATGCTGCACCAAGAGAAACTGTTGTCCTTCAAACAATCATTCCCTAACCTTCTTATTCCCCAACATTCCTACTCCTATTAAATGTCAATTACCTGTCCTTTTGCAAAGCCACACAGTAGTCTTGAACAGTCATTGTTGATACTCAGAGCTGAGATAGCCCCGTACTGGGCCCCAACAGCAGTGCTGCCCAGACAAAGCCGAAGAGCCTGGTTTGGATCTAAACAAGAAGTAATATTAGTAAGAAAACAGTGATAAAATACAAGGTATAACTATTAAAATTAAGGCCTCAGTCCTACAAATACTTATGCACATGCTTCACTTGGAGTATGAGTACTGCTCACATGCTTAAAGTTAAGTACAAGTACAAGAATTTAAGAGCAGGGTCTAAAGGGCATGGCTACACTTGCAGATGTAGAGCACTTTGAGTTAAACCAGCCCTCGTAGAGCGCAGTAGGGAAAGCACTGCAGTCAGTCCACACTGACAGCTTCAAGCGCACTGGCGTGGCCACGTTTGCAGCACTTGCAGCGGTGCATTATGAGCAGCTATCCCAGCATGCAAGTGGCTGCAATGTGTTTTTCAAATGGGGGGATGGGGTGGAGTGTGACGGAGTGTGTTGTGTGTATGTGGGGGGAGAGAGAGTGGGTATGTGGGGGGCTGAGAGCATATCAGCATGCTGTCTTGTAAGTTCAGACAGCAGCAGACCCCTCTCACCTCCCCCACCTCTCTCTCTCACAGCATTCCACACTAATGGTTGCTTTGTCTTGGAGCAGATAAGCAGCCGGCTGTCCGAAACTGAGCTTTCAAAGGGCATTGCCGCATTCCTACAGCCGATTCCAAACAATGACAAGAGTAGCCACTTGATTTAAGGGGATTATGGGACGTTTCTGGAGGCTGATCAGAGTGCAGTAAAGCAACACCTCGCTCACATTGGCGCCGCGGCACCTCAGCGAGGGCACAACAAACTTTATTCCACTCGCCAAGGTGGAGTACCAGCAGCGCTGTAGCCATGGAGTCTGAGCGCTCTACGTGCCTTGCCAGTGTGGACAGATAGTGAGCTAGTGCGCCCGCGACTCCTTTATTGTAACTCACAAGTGTAGCCAAGCCCTTAACCAGAAAAGAGAAGGAAAAACACTTTGTATTTGCTTGACTTAGTAGACTATTTTAATAAGAACACAGTATTTGGTGGGGGTTTTTGAAAACTACATCAGAAGAAAAACAATTTTGATGATTTTTGGAAATACAGGCAAATATTTAATGTCCTTTCAATTATTCTTTCGTGGTTGCTGTTGGAGCTGATTTTTTTTAATAAACTGCTTTTACTTTTTACTAACAGGTGGGGGAAGAAGTGAAAATAAAGGAACTTGTGTCCTGCCTCCTTGAGCAATGGCATCCTTCCCAGTACAGACTGCTCTCTTACCAAAAAGGAGGATTCTAGTGAGGAGGTAAGACAGCTTTCTTTACCGGAAATTTCTGGACACCATTTAACAAGGAAGTTAATAAAGCCCAACCTGAAACAATACATTTATCTGAAAACATTTGCCACATGTTCAAATAAGCGCAATTCCTCCTGAAGTTGAAGTCTGAAATACGAAAGGTGTTGTTTTCTTCCTATCAGCTCAAAACACAATCAGTTCCTTCCTACTTTAAATTTTACTTACAACCTGCCAGTTAGGAGGAAAATTGCAACCTCTATAATTTTTTTTTAAAACTTGTTTTGTAAGTTGTCTCATGTCTTTTTTGATGTTAATATTATAGCTTCCCAAAAAGTTAACAAAAAAACCCTTTACTATATGGAGGCTGCAGTTTTCCTGCTAACAAGAGAAACCAATGCAGCAGGTCAGACTAGATGATCATAATGGTCTCTCTGACATTAAAGTCTATGAGTCTATAAAAGAGCAACCTATTTTTATTACCAATCCTGTTCATTCTGAATTTACACACACACTGGATTGCCCCTTTAACAATTCACTTTTGTAAGTAATATTAGCATGGTATTTTCAACAATAACATTCAACAATGCATCACCAACTGAAGTCTTCCACAAGTAGCTCTTTACCAATCTAGCTATAAAATGTGTCTTATTAGCTAGCTTTACACCATTAATTTAGAAGAACTATGCTGAGTTACATCTGAATATTATTTTTAGCCCCACAGTGCAAGTGCCCGCCTGACATCCAGAGCGCGCAATCTGAACTCCTCTTCCAATTTACAAGGTTTTGAAAAGCAGACCAGTAAGTATGTGTCTTGGTTGGTATGAAACTGTGAAACTACCTTGGACAGGAATTCTAGATGCAGCCACAGCTGGACAGTGTCCTTGTAGAATAACGTATAGGGCGGCTCTGAAGTAAGCAACCTGATCTCGGAGACCCTACGAGTGGACGATATTGAAACCAGGAAAGACTTTCCAGGAGAGAAGGAGAAGGGAGCAGGAACCGAGAGGCTCAAAGGGAGGACACATGAGCCGCAACAGTACGAGATTCAGGTCCCATGGAGGGACGGGATCTCTAATGTGTGAGTATAGATGTTCCAGACCTTTCAAAAACTGGACCATCATAAGAACGGCCATACTTGGTCAGACCAAAGGTCCATCAAGCCCAGTATCCTGTCTTCTGACAGTGGCCAATGGCAGGTGCCCCAAAGACAATGAACAGACAGATTATCATCAAGTGATCCATGCCCTGTCACCCAATCCCAGTTTATGGCAAACAGAGGCTAGGAACACCATTCCTGCCCATCCTGGCTAATAGATTCTTGGAAGATAGCCATTGATGGACCTATCTAGCTCCCTTTTGAACCCCATTATAGTATTGGCCTTCACAATACCCTCTGGCAACGAGTTCTACAGGTTGACAGTGCGTTGCATGAAAAAATACTTTCTTGTGTTTGTTTTAAACCTGCTACCTATTAATTTAATTTGGTGGCCCCTTGTTCTTGTATTATGAGAAGGAATAAACAACACTTCCTTATTTACTTTCTCTATGCCACTCATGATTTTATAGATTTCTATCATACCCCCCCTTAGTTGCCTCTTTTCCAAGCTGAAAAGTCCCAGTCTTATTAATCTCTCCTCATACGAAAGCTGTTCCATACCCCTTATCATTTTTGTTGCCCTTTTCTGAACCTTTTCGAATTCCAATATATCTTTTTGGAGATGGTGCAACCACATCTGCACACAGTATTCGAGGCGTGGGCATACCATGGATTTATATAGAAAGAAAATATCACATTGCCTCTTATCTATCCCTTTCTTGATGATTCCCAACATTCTGTTCACTTTCTTGACTGCCACTGCACATTGGAGTGGATGGTTTCAGAGAACTATCCACAATGACTCCAAGTGGTACTTCTTGAGTGGTAACAGCGAATTTAGACCCCATCATTATATATATATAGTTAGGATTATGTTTTCCAATGTGCATTACTTTGCATTTATCAACATTAAATTTCATCTGCCATTTTGTTGCCCAGTCACCCAAATTTGTGAGATCTTTTTGTAGCTCTTCTGGGACTTAACTAACTTGAGTAGTTTTGTATCATCTGCAAATTTTGCCATCTCACTGTTTACCCCTTTTTCCAGATCGTTTATGAATATGTTAAATAGGACTGGGCCCAGTACAGATCCCGGGGGGACACCACTATTTACTCTCTCCATTCTGAGAGCTGACCATTTATTCCTACCCTTTGTTTCATATCTTTTAACCAGTTACCAATCCATGACAGACCCTTTCCTCTTACCCATGACTACTTATTTTGCTTAAGAGCCTTTGGTGAGGCCCACGTGATGAGCGAAGACCGACCTGCCCTGGAGCGGAGGGTGAAGACCGAAATAGTGGCCAAGTGGACTTTGATCGATGACAAGGATAACCCTTGGAGCTTGAGATTCAGAAGATGGTCCAGGATGGCCCACAGCGAGGCCTGCTCAGCCCGGATACCCCGGACTCAGGCTCAGCATGTGAACCTCTTCCACTTGGCCAAGTAGGTTGCTGTGGTGGAGGGCTTTCTGCTACCCAACAAGACCTGTTGACCTAGGCTGAGCATTCCTGTTCTTACACATTTAGCCATGCAGAAGCCATGCTGTCAAGTGCGGTGCCACCAGGTTCGGATGCAGAAGACTGCCATGGTTCTGGGACAGCAGGTCTGGCCAGAGAGGCAACTGCAGCAGAGCAGCTACCGAAAGGTCCATCAGTGTGCCAAACCAGTGCTGCCGAGGCCACACAGGGGCTATCAGAATCACCTTCACCTTGTCCTGTTTGATCTTCATAAGGACCTTGTGGATTAGTGGCACCAGTGGGAAGGCGTACATCAGAGCCCCTGACCATGGCAGCAGAAAGGTGCCCAACAGGGAGCCCCTGTCCAATCCCCGGAATGAGCAGAACACATGGCATTTCCTGTTCTGACAGGATGCGAAGAGGTCCCACCTGTGGAGTCCCCCCACCTCTGGAAGAACATACGGACCGCCTCTGGGTGGAGCAACTACTCGTGGTGAGTTCAGAAGGTCCTGGTGAGGCAATCTGATAATATGTTCCTGGCCCCAGGTAGATGCGCGGCTACCAGATGGATGGCATGCTGCACACAGAAGTCCCAAAGGTGGAGTGCTTCTTGGCAAAGGGCTGATGACCTGACTGCCCTGCCTGTTGATGCAATACATTGCTGTGGTATTGTCTGTCAGGTCCTGCACCACCTGGCTCTTCACTTGGGGCAGGAAAGCCTGGCAGGCCAGGCAAACCGCTTTGAGTTCCCTGACGTTCATGTGGAGGGACAGATTGTCCTGCAACCAGCGGCCTTGCATGCAGAGCTCATCCAGGTGGGCTCCCCGACCAAGGCATCAGAAACCAGAGTCAACGACAGGGATTGAGCCACAAAAGGAACTCCCTCCAACACTGATTCAGGGCTCAACCATCAATCCAGGAATGGTCGGATGTGAACCAGCACCCTAACTACCGGTCTAGATTGTGTCTTACTAACTAACTACTGTAAACAAACTATTCACAAGGCCTTAAGGTTCAAAGACCGAGGTAGAACAACCATTAGCCCTTGTGAAATAAGGGAAAGACACTCCAACTAGCCACCATGGTCAGCAAAAAGGAACTGAGAGGAAATAGGGCCAGCGGCACCTAATATACTGACGCATGAGCGTGGCACTCAAGAGGGCGCCACAGCTCACCCTACTGATACTGCTAGGGCAAAAATCTCCAATGGTCTGATCCTGTGAGTGCACACACACCTAGAATGGAACAGACATGAGCAAGCACTTGAAGAACTGTTCGCTTGTGGGGGGGTTCTAGGTTTTCTTTCCCTGTGAAGGGCTTATGGAGCTGCTATCCCATGACAGAAGGAGGAACCAGACTTCGCCAATAAAATGCCATCGCTATCTGCTTGCAGGGGGAGTCAGGCCTAGGCCTTGTAGAAGTACTCTGTTTTGCCTGGCTCCTGGAAAAGTAGCCAAAGGTGGTCTGCAGTGGAGAGCCACAAACAGCACGTATGCTTGTCTCCTCTTTTACTGTTCTTGGAGGCCAGATCCACGAAAAGAACAAATAAAAACAAAAAAGAAAGAAAGAGTCAGACCCTCAAAAATAAGATTGCTAATACAGTAAGCTGCAACAGCCAGCAAGAGAGAACCCTGCCTCCTTCACTGCCCAGCTCACAGACCCTCAACTGCAATATACGATAACCTGGCCTTTCAGCATTCAAAACAGCACTGTAAAGCAGGAGACACAAGCCATTCATGCGACGTACATGCACAATGCAATATTACTATACCTTTTCCTTTTCAGTCCATTGGGATAGGGTCAAGAAAGAGAAAAGTCAGAGAGAAATCAATACAACAGAAGAAAGTGAAGATAGCAGTAACAGACATACTATCAAATAATGTAAAGAAGGGTCTAGAGCCTCCAAATTCTGCTGGTAGAGCTTGTTTTGTTAACTCTCAATGTTTTGTTTATTTAATAAATGGGAGAATGGGAATTTTAATAAATGAGAGGAAGAGAGAAGGGTGGTTGGTAATCATATTACAGCAGAAAAAAATTAAATATGTAGAATTACTACAGAAGTGTCTATGCCAGACTTAATCATGAAGTCAGGATGAACAGAGCAATCAAAGAGGAAGTATAATGGAAAAGCAATAATTTAAGAGAACATTTGTAATTTTCATCTTGTGACCATGTATTATGCAACATAGTAAATGACAGGAGGGATTTTTTAAATCCACAAATTTTTGAAAGTTTGTTTCAAGTCCCCAGGTAGGATTTTCCCACATGATTTAGGAGCATCAGCACCATTGACTTTCACTGGGACTTGTGCTCCTAAGTCTTTTAGGCAATTGTGAAAAGACCTTTCCCTTCCCCCATAGTAAGGAGCCACACAGAAGCAAGAATAAAAATACACAGATAATTCTGTCAATGAATTTTGCTAGTGAGCTCATAATATTCAACCCCCTACATACCCAGAGTATTTTCTGTATGGTTATGTGTCCACTGCAGAGCTAACTGGGGCTCTTACTTGGGACATCCTAAACCCCCTCCATGCTACACACAAAACCTTCTCACCCAAATTTGATGCTGCTTTAAATCCAGACTAGCTGATCTATTGGGGGGCGTGGTGTTTTGTTTTTTAAACCAAGCTACTCAAAGACTTCAGTAAGTCTGGTAGGAAGTTTCCTCTTATTTACAGAAGCAGCCCCTTGGATTATTTATTTCTCAAATCACATTTATTATGGAAATGCCTACAGGCCAGGCCAGAATAGGGGCTCATTGTGCTAGGCACTGCACAAACATAGTACAGGGAACGAGCACACGGCTAGGAGTCAGGATTCACAAGTTCTATTCTGAACTCTCTCCGACTAATCTTACAACTTCACAAACATTTAAGTTAGGCCTCTCACCACCTCTCTGACATAGGTATATCAATGACCCATCTACAGATGGCGTATGAAACATAACAGGTAAGTAACTAGACTAAGATCACACACAAGAATCCTATGGCAGAGCTGACATTAGGTCCCGATCTCCTGTCTGCTAATGCCTAATCCACTCACCATACTGCTTAGACAAATTAACTCCCTTCAGCCTCAGACATGCAGTCTAATATTCATATAAATCTATTGTTTGAATACGCTCAGTTTTCAAGAGATGTTGCAGAAACAGAAGAGTTTAAAGAAAAGCAACAATCAGAGGCACACAAAAATATCAGTCATATGAGAAGAAACGAAGATGTGAACGGTTCAGAGGAAACAAATAAAAGGTAACTGACCGTATAAAGAAAAATACTCTATAGAGAGTATAGAGAAAAGACAGACACAGGCCTTTATTTACTGATACACAATGGAACAAGGAGTCACTCAATGACATTAAGGGCATATTTAAAAACAAAAATTATTTTTACTTTTAAACACAATGCAAAATTACCCTGTGGAACTTACTTCTACAACACAGAGGACAAGAGCTTTGCACCTTTCAAAAGAGATTGGATATATAATAATTAGAACAGTTACATTACAAAGGATGAATGTTTATAAAGGCTATAAAAAAAAACCTCATGCCTCAGGGTGTAACTCAGCCACTGACAGAAGTCAGGAAGAAACTTCCTCCCATGGACAGATTTTTCTACTGTGACATTTCTTGTACTGGCTTCTGAATACAGTTGGAAACTGGACACCTGACTACACACAGACAACTGGTCTGGATCATGCAAGGCAATCCCCATACCTCTGTAAAGGTGTACTTGAAAATCCCTCCTTAGCAGTCTCCTTCAGTTTCTCCTACTGATTTGACAGACCGGGGGTAAGAACTATTGTTTTAGATAAGAGCTTTCAAAGCTACTTAGCAGAAAAGAGAAGTGTATAGTACGTATTTCTGTTCTGTATTCAGAACAAAGCTGATTACATATTCATATATATGATGAAATGTCCTCTTTAATATGCTCTTTAGTTTCCACTAGAAAATAGAATCTACTAAACATTTTTAAAAGTCAGTAAGTATGCATGATCTGTACTCAAGAATTTTAAGTGAGTTGGTTGAGGAGTGCTCCAGACCAGTAAGGTTAATTTTTATTAACTGAGGAGAAGTCAAGGTTGTGCCAATATGTATAAAGGATAAACAGGATAAGCCCTGTAATTATAGGCCAGTAAGCCAGACCCTGATCATGGGCAAAATACTGGAAAGGCTGATACATGATACAAGAACAATCACTGATGCAGAGCACTTGATAAGGTGGGCACAGTTAAACATACTTCTCAATACAGCTAAATGCAAAGTCATACAAGTAAGAGAATGTTGATGAGACTTACAGCAAGGGGGATTGCACCCTAGAAAGTAGTGACACTGAAAAGAACTTGGGGTCATTAACAACTGCACATGAGCTCCCAGTGTGGTCATGTGGCCAAGAGGGCCAACATATGTGGATACACTGCGACAGTCTGTACCCCTATGCTCACCCTTTTTACAAAACCATAATGGATTTTGTATAAAGTATGCTTTGTGAGGTATCATTAGAAAACTCAATTTGCTGATCATTATTGTCCTGGCAAAATGTGTGTGGCAACATTGTATCTAAAATTGTAAGATTCTACTGTAGGATGTTACTAAGACATATTCTAAAGCTGGGGACACAGTCAGAAACCAGTTCCTCAGAAACAAAAGGAAAACTGATGCCTCATCCAGGTGTCAATGAAATCAAATAGACTATTACCTGGCTAAGTGGTCATTCTTTGACAGGAAAAAGGGTGAGAGAAATTTACATCTTGCCAGTGAACAGCTGGAGGTTCCCTCTCCATAGACTGGCTGTCTCCTGATCCTCAGCTGGAGATAATTTTCAAAGGAAAAGAGAGCTTTAAGACAGGAAAGCAGAGGCCCCAAAATCTCTCTCCCTTCATCACTACTCACAGCATTACCACTACCTGAAGGACAAGGAAATTAACACTGAACTGGGGGAGAGATCCTGACAAAGGATTTCAGCAAGTAAGACTGCTAAAGTATATGGGGAGAGAAACCTTTGCTTTGAATTAACTTAGCTTGTTAAGTTAATTAGATGTGTTTTACCTTTTATTTACTTTGTAACCAATTCTGACTTTTATGCCTTATGTGAAATCACTTTAAAAAAAAAAATCTTTCTGTAGTTAAAAAACTTGTTGTATTGTTTTATCTAAACCAGTGAGAGCTTGCATAGATTTTAGATAAAAAGGTTTGTGCATATAATTTTCTATTAATGAAATGACAGACTTTATATGAGCTCATATTGTCCAGGAGAATACTGGGCAGTAAAAGATGCACATTTCTTTGGACAGTCTAGGACTGGGAGTTTACTTGTGTTCCCCACAGTGTAATTCATGGCTATAGCACTCACAGTATAGCTGGGAGTGATTTACATGCTTTCCGAAATTTATATCAGAAAGACTGGTGCAGATTGAATCGCATCAGGACATCTCATGCGAGATGTGGACAAACCCTCTTCAAATGGAAAATGAGGCAAACACCTGTACATGACTGGGATCACCAGGCTCAAACGATAGAGCACATCATATGAGGAGGTTACTCACTGTGCAGTAACTGATGATGTTCTTCGAAAGGAGTACCCTGTGGGTGCTCCACTGTAGGTGTCGGTGCACCCCTACGTCGTCGTTTGGAGGTTTGTACAGCAGTACCCGTATTGGCTGCACGTGTGCGGAGCCTGCCTCAGATACCAGTCTTGTCTTAATAGTGCGCATGCACGGCCAAACTCCTCAGTTCCTTCTCTACAATGGAGGCCGCCCAGCTCTGAAGTAGAGGGGAGGCGGGAGGGGAGTGGAGCACCCACAGAGACACTCATCTCGAAGAACGTCAGTTACTGCACAGGTGAGTAACCACCTCTTCTTCTTCGAGGGGTGTCCCTGTAGGTGCTCCACTGTAGGTGACTGAAAAGCAGTATCTCCCAAGGAGGTAGGGACTTTGGATCTAGAAGGAATGCAGTGGATAGAACAGCTCTGCCCATAAGCATATTGGTAATGGGTCCCTCTGTAATAGCATAATGTTTTGCAAACGTATTTTCAAAAGCCCAAATGGCAGCTCTGGAAATGTCCTTAAAGGGGGACATCATGCAGAAAGGCCACTGAGGCCACCATGGATCTGGTGGAGTGAATCCTGATAAAGGTAGGAGTCACGTTCTGTAGTTGATAACAGAGACAAATGCAACTCGAGGTCCAGTTGGAAAGTCAGTGGTTAGAGATAAATGAGCCCTTACAGCGTTCCGCAGTGGGGACGAATAGCCTGTTGGAACGCCTAAAGGTTTTAGTCCAGTCGAAGTAGAAGGACAAATCTCTGTGCATGTCCAAAGCGTGCATCATAGATTCAAAGGAATTTGCATGTGGTTTTGGAAAAGGTAGGGAGATGGATAGGCTCATTGACATGGAAAGATGCGTGCACCTTTGGGGAATTTCGGGAAGTAAGCGTAGGGTGACTTTGTCCTTAAAAATATGGTGCATGACGGATCTGCCATGAGTGCTGCAATTTCGCCTGTGTGTCTCACACAGGCAATCGCTACCAGAAACGCAGTTTTCATAGATGTAGGAGGGAACATGTGGCTAATGGTTCAAATAGTTTTGGGTTAGGCATGTTAAGACTAGGGGGAGGTCCCAACATCGATTAGGCAGTTTGATGTGTGGGTATAGGAATCATAGAATATCAGGGTTGGAAGGGACCTCAGGAGGTCATCTAGTCCAACCCCCTGATCAAAAGCAGGACCCATACCCAATTAAATCATCCCAGCCAGGGCTTTGTCAAGCCTGACCTTAAAAACTTCTAAGGAAGGAGATTCCACCACCTCCCTAGGCAACGCATTCCAGTTACACCACCCTCCTAGTGAAAAAGTTTTTCCTAATATCCAACCTAAACCTCCCACACTGCAACTTGAGACCATTACTCCTTGTCCTGTCCTCTTCCACCACTGAGAATAGTCTAGAACCATCCTCTCTGGAACTACCTCTCAGGTAGTTGAAAGCAGCTATCAAATCCCCCCTCATTCTTCTCTTCTGCAGACTAAACAATCCCAGTTCCCTCAGTCTCTCCTCATAAGTCATGTGTTCCAGACCCCTAATCATTTTTGTTGCCCTTCGCTGGACTCTCTCCAATTTCTCCACATCCTTCTTGTAGTGTGGGGCCCAAAACTGGACACAGTACTCCAGATGAGGCCTCACCAATGTCAAATAGAAGGGGACGATCACGTCCCTCCATCTGCTTGCTGTGCCCCTACTTATACATCCCAAAATGCCATTGGCCTTCTTGGCAACAAGGGCACACTGCTGGCTCATATCCAGCTTCTCGTCCACTGTCACCCCCAGGTTCTTTTCTGCAGAACTGCTGCCTAGCCATTCGGTCCCTAGTCTGTAGCTGTGCATTGGGTTCTTCCCTCCTAAGTGCAGGACCCTGCACTTTCCTTATTGAACCTCAGCAGATTTCTTTTGGCCCAATCCTCCAATTTGTCTAGGTCCCTGCCCTCCAGCGTATCTACCACTCCTCCCAGTTTAGTATCATCCGCAAATTTGCTGAGAGTGCAATCCACACCATCCTCCAGATCATTTATGAAGATATTGAACAAAACCGGCCCCAGGACCGACCCCTGGGGCACTCCACTTGACACCGGCTGCCAACTAGACATGGAGCCATTGATCACTACCCGTTGAGCCCGACAATCTAGCCAACTTTCTACCCACCTTATAGTGCATTCATCCAGCCCATACTTCCTTAACTTGCTGACAAGAATACTGTGGGAGACCGTGTCAAAAGCTTCGCTAAAGTCAAGATACAATACATCCACTGCTTTCCCTTCATCCACAGAACCAGTAATCTCATCATAGAAAGCGATTAGATTAGTCAGGCATGACCTTCCCTTGGTGAATCCATGCTGACTGTTCCTGATCACTTTCCTCTCATGTAAGTGCTTCAGGATTGATTCTTTGAGGACCTGCTCCATGATTTTTCTGGGGACTGAAGTGAGGCTTACTGGCCTGTAGTTCTCAGGATCCTCCTCCTTCCCTTTTTTAAACATTGGCACTACATTAGCCTTTTTCCAGTCATCCGGGACTTCCCCCGTTCGCCACGAGTTTTCGAAGATAATGGCCAATGGCTCTGCAATCACAGCCGCCAGTTCCTTTAGCACTCTCGGATGCAACTCATCCGACCCCATGGACTTGTGCACGTCCAGTTTTTCTAAATAGTCCCTAACCACCTCTTTCTCCACAGAGGGCTGGCCATCTATTCCCCATGTTGTGATGCCCAGCACAGCAGTCTGGGAGCTGACCTTGTTCGTGAAGACAGAGGCAAAAAAAGCATTGAGTACATTAGCTTTTTCCATATCCTCCGTCACTAGGTTGCCCCCCTCATTCATTAAGGGGCCCACACTTTCCTTGGCTTTCTTCTTGTTGCCAACATACCTGAAGAAACCCTTCTTGTTACTCTTAACATCTCTCACTAGCTGCAGCTCCAGGTGCGATTTGGCCCTCCTAATTTCATTCCTACATGCCCGAGCAATATTTTTATACTCTTCCCTGGTCATATGTCCAACCTTCCACTTCTTGTAAGCTTCTTTTTTATGCTTAAGATCTGCTAGGATTTCACTATTAAGCCAAGCTGGTCGCCTGCCATATTTACTATTCTTTCGACACATCGGGATGGTTTGTCCCTGTAACCTCAACAGGGATTCATTGAAATACAGCCAGCTCTCCTGGACTCCTTTCCCCTTCATGTTAGTCCCACAGGGGATCCTACCCATCAGTTCCCTCAGGGAGTCGAAGTCTGCTTTCCTGAAGTCCAGGGTCCGTATCCTGCTGCTTACCTTTCTTCCCTGTGTCAGGATCCTGAACTCAACCAACTCATGGTTACTGCCTCCCAGATTCCCATCCACTTTTGCTTCCCCTACTAATTCTTCCCGGTTTGTGAGCAGCAGGTCAAGAAAAGCTCCCCCCCAGTTGGCTCCTCTAGCACTTGCACCAGGAAATTGTCCCCTACGCTTTCCAAAAACTTCCTGGATTGTCTATACACCGCTGTACTGCTCTCCCAGCAGATATCAGGAAAATTAAAGTCACCCATGAGAACCAGGGCATGCGATCTAGTAGCATCCCATTACTAAGTGATTCCTTAAGGGATTTGGGGTCCCTTAAGGAATCACTTAGTAATGGGATGAGCAAAGACAGTCCTATCATCAATGGCATCATAGAACATTGTAATTGCGGCCAAGTGGAGTTTGATGGGACTCAGATTAAATTATCTGGACTCTCCCTAATAGATAGTTGAGGATTAGTGGGAGAGGCATGGAAAAAAGGAGCAGTGTTTGTGACAGCCCACCAGTGTGTAAATCTTGTCCAGTTATAAAGGCAGGTGGTGCATGTAGAATTTGTTGTGTTATGAAGAAGTACATTTTGAACCTGCTCCAAGCAAGTTCACTCGGCATGAGAGAACCATGAAGGAGCCAAACCTTGAGGTGTAACATGGTTAAATTGGGGTGGAGTAGTAGACCCTGTTGGGACAAGAGATTCGGGCAGAGGGTAGTGGGATGGGTGTGGAAAGTGACATCTTGGTAAGGAAAGGGTATCATGCCTGTCTGGGCCATGTGGGGCTATCATTATGACTCTGGCTTGGTGTGTTCGTATTTTTAATCAATAATTTGTGTATGAGTGGTATCAGGGAAATGCATACATTAGGTCTGTGTTCCATGGGAACATGAACTCATCCCTCGAGGAGTGTTTGCCTAGTCCCGCTCTGGAACAAAATCTTGGGCATTTCTTGTTTGCTGCAGTTGCAGAAAGGTCTGTGGTTGGGTATCCCCATGTGTGGAATATGTCTAGTACTATATCCTCATTTAGTTCCCATTCGTGGTCTATGGGAAATCTTCTGCTGAAGTCATCGTGGTGGTAGAGAGAGAGCCAGGTAAGTATGCAGCTGATATTCAGACATTGTGTCTGAGACACTAATTCCATCGTTTCATTGCTTCTGTACAAAGGGAGCGGGATCATGCCCCCCCCCCCTTGCCTGTTTACATAGAAGATGTAGGCAATGTTGTTGGTAATTATCCTGACATGTTGGTTTTGTATGAAAGGAGAAATTGGAGGCAGTCATTGCATATTGTTCACCGTTCTAGACATTGATGTGAAGGGACGTCTCGGCAGGAGACCAAAGACCCTGGGTAGTGTATTGGGGCGTGTGTACTCCCTATACCATAAGGGATGCATCTGTAGTGAAAACAACCGATGGGACGTCCTGTAGAAAGGGGACCTGTAGCAAAGGTTGTGAGGCAATGTCCACCAGTGGAGAGAGAGTCCTAGACTCTGGGAGGTATGTATAAAAGTTTGTTCAGACCATGGATATTCGGTCTGTAGACAGTGGAATCCAGCTTTGGAAACCTCTCATGAAGAGGCAAGCATTCCTGACTACAAAACTGCAAGAGGCCATGTGACCTTGGAATTGTAGGCAAGCTCGTGCAGCCACTTGTGGACTGTTGCACAGCTTGGGAATGAAAAGGTTGATAGTGTTAAAAACGTGGAGTGGGAGAGATGCTATTCTTTTGCATGAGTCAAAATGTGCTGCTATGAACTCCAGTTGTTGGGTGGGAGTGAATGAAGATTTACTTAGTTCATTCACAGGCCAAGAGCATGGAAATATTGGACTGTCCATTGTGTGGACTGAATGGCTTCTTGGAGGGTCCTGGCTTTGAAAAGGCAGTTGTCGAGATAAGTAAAAATTATGATTCTCTGCCTTCTGAGATGAGCTGTTATGACTGCGAGGAGTTTGGAAAAGACACAAGGCGCAGTCAAGAGGCCGAAAGGTAGGACCCTGTACTGGTAGTGTTGTGAGCCCAGAACGAAGCGAATAAAACATCTGTGAGCAGGATGTATGGTCACAGGAACATAAGCATCCTGCAGGTCGAGGGCTGAAAATCCAATCTCCCTGCTCCAGTGCTGGAATTACGGTTGCAAGAGTCACCATTATTTTTTTGTAATTTTATTTATCGAATTTATTGAGGCATCTGAGGTCAAGAATGGGTCGCCATCCCCCAGTTTTCTTTTGTGTTAAAAAGTAATGGGAGTAGAACCCTTTTCCTCTGTGTTGGTCAGGCGCTGGCTGTACTACTCCTAATTGGAGGAGGTGATGAACCTCTTGGTGGAGCAGTTGTTCGTGAGAGCAGTCCCTGAAAAGGGATGCGGGGGGGGGAAGAAAATGGGCACTGAAGTATGGATGATGTTTTCCATACTATCGGCCACATTTTCAAAATTCGCTTACTAGTGGGAGTGAGTTGACATGGAGTGATGAATTGGTGCGGCGACATTGATATCTTGGTCACAGATGTTGTTGTTCAGATGGTCTATGACTTTGTTGAGTATACACTGGGTAGCATGGATGTTGATAAGGTTGGTATTCATATTGTCTCTTCCTTTTGCAGGGGTTTGGATACCGAGAGACTATAATGTTGCTCTCGAGTCCTTCATGGAGTGAAGCACATCGTTGGTGTTACTGGCAAATAGTTTTTCACAATCAAAAGGGAGATCTTCTGTAGTATTCTGAACCTCGCAAGGAAAAGACGACGACGACTATGAAAGCCGTGAAGCTCAATGCATCATGATTGCTGTAGCAGTGGACCTCGCAGCTGTGTTGGCAACATCAAGCGCAGCTTGTAGTGTGGTATGGGAGATGATTTGTCCATCAGACTATGGCTTTAAACTGATGGTTCCCCAACCCTCCGGAATGTCAACAATAAAGTCCATGAGTTTCTCATAATTTCTGTGGTCATATTTTGCCAGAACAGCCGCATAATTAGATACCCAGAATTGTAATGTGGATGAAGCATACACTTTACAACCAAGAAGGTCCAGCCTTTTACTGTCTTTACCAGTTGGGGTAGACCTGGGAACTGGTGTTTGTTCTTTTGGTTAGCTACCTCTACTACCAATGAACTTGGCGCTGGGTGAGTAAAAAGGAACTCAGACCCTTTGGAAGGAATAAAATATTTCCAGTTAGCTCACTTACTGCTAGTAGCCGGTGTCTGCCATATGGTTTTGGCAGGATTCATAATGGCTGGATTTATAGGTAAGACAATCTTGGATATGGAGGAAGGTTGCAGGATGTCAGTCAACTCATACTGCTTTTCAGAAAACTTCCTCCAGATTAATCCTCAACTCATTGGTGACTCTTTTGAAGAGGTCTTGAAATTTTTTAAAAAATCATCTGACAGTGTTGGTGGGGAGGCAGTACAGCTTCATCTTGTGTGGATATGGGCTCCACAAGGGTTGGGGAAGCATGTGTAGCGTGTTTATCAAAGAGTGGAGTAACAGCTGCTTGTTGTGTCTCATTCATAGCCATGTGCACTGGTGGTGGCGAGGTGGCATTGCTCCTATTTTTGGCATCTTGGCAATCATAGTAGAATCACTTATATGGTGCTCATGGACCCCATATTGCCACTGACCAGGGAAAGGCATAGGTGGTGCCATCCATGGGTTTGTATACCAGGGAGGGAGGTCTTTGATGAACAAAGACCTAGATTTTCTGTGACCAGTGCTGATTTGGCTCTGTGACTGGGAGAACTGGTATGGTGAAAAGTCTCCCTGCGCTATGGCTTCCTCCTCACTAGAAAAGTGAGATACAGCTGGAGACAGGCGTCTGGACCGCATGCAAATGTCTGGAGAAAAATAGGTGTCAAGTAGAGGTAACTGTAGGTTAGGTGACACCTGTAGGTTGGGTGAATGAATGAACTGCTGTGCCGGAGAGTCTGCATGAGAGAAACCCTCTGTTAGGAGCGCCGGCAGCACTGGAGGGTCGTTCGGCACAGAATTTCTCTACACCATAGCGCTCAATGCATGCGCTGAGGTCAGCGGTGCCGGGAAGGTAAGCACAGCCCGGGTCTGTTCTGGTAAGGTCCTCTGTGCTAGCACCGTGCCCACTGCGGTGCCAGACGGTGCCAGGAGAGAGGCAGGCAACTTGAAGCCTGAAGCCTCGGCACCGGGAACTTGGGCTGTCACCGCAGCCAGAGGCGGAATTAGCGCGATGCTGGGGGAACCAGCACATCAAAGGTGCTGAGCCGAGAAAAGGTCTGCATAGAAGAAATAGACCTGCTCAGCAACCTTTTTTCTCGCAATGTTTCCCTTCTGGGTGAGGGAGGCAGGCGTTTTCTTTTTCTTTTTTTTTCTTTTGGTCCTTTTTGGAGGCGGGAGGGCTGCAGTTCACTGAGGAGCCCATACCTGGATCAGAAGCAGGTCCGAGTGACTTCTGCCCAAGAATCATTTTCAGGCGGAGTTCTCTATCTTTATGGGCCCTGGATTTTAATTTGGAACAGTGGGCACATTTGAGGAATAAGGGACCCCCCCCAGGTATTTTATACACTGGGAGTGACCATCCGACATAGGGATGGCGTCCTTGCATGCAGTGCACCACTTAAATCCTGGGGAACCAGGCATATTAGCGTTGGCTGGAGACTAAGAGGAACAAGCGGGAACAATTTTTGTTTTTTTAAAAGGGATGAACTTATCTAGTAACTACAGTGCTAAAGTAAGGGGAAAAAAGGATGTAGAATGGGTAAGAGAAAAAGTTTTAACGAGTCTGCTGTAGGTCCAACTCCGGCCGGGGACAGTAGAGAAGGAACTGAGGAGTTCGGCCACACATGCGCACTATTAAGACAAGACTAGTATGTGAGGCAGGCTCCGTGCATGTGTGGCCGATAAGGGTACTGCTGTAAAAATCTCCGAACGGCAGCACAGGGGCACACCAACACCTACAGTGGAGCACCCACAGGGACACCTCTCAAAGAAGAACTGAATGTCTCTCATTCTTTTGCCGGGAGCCTGAAGGACATTCACCAGCTCACCGCTGCAGCAATGTGCTGGTTATCAAAAACTTAGATATAAATTTGTAGTTGTTGCTACCTACCCAAACCATACAAAAGAAGATGATGATATTTACATGCTGGAGGCTATGTGTGGACAGACCAGGAGTGGTTGTTCTCACAGTGAAGCAGTGTAAAAGGTACCCCAGATTGGAGAATTGAGGGGACACAGTTGTCCACCTGTCTAGATTGTACCCTGAGGAATGTCACATATATAAACTAGGGAATAGAAAGTAAGAGGGAGATATTCTGTATTCAGTATTAGCAACATCATTACTACAATACTGTATCCAGTTCTGGAGTCCACACTCTAAAAGAATGCTGAAAAATTGGAAAGGGTTCAGAGAGGAGCTACAAGAATGAGTCAAGGCCTGGAAAACCTGCGTAACACTAAAAGATTTAGGAAGTTCAGTCCACTTAGCTTATCAAAGTGAAGATTAAGTGGCAACTTGATCAGTCTACGTCACCTACATAGGGAGAAGATTTCTGATGCTAAAGGGCTCCTTTAAATTAGCAGACAAAGGCATAACAAGAAAAATGGCAGGAAGCTGAAGTCAGCAAACTTCACACTGGAAATAAGCAGCACATTTAACCATGGGGATTATTAGTCACTAGAACACATTATCAAGAAATGTGGTAAACTGTTCATCATTTGGAGGCTAAACACATCCAACTTGATTTCTAAAAGACATACTGTCAGGGTTCCCTCCCCACTCTGAACTCTAGGGTACAGATGTGGGGACCTGCATGAAAGACCCCCTAAGCTTATTTCTACCAGCTTAGGTTAAAAATTTCCCCAAGGCACAAATCTCTATTTGTTCTTGGACTGAGGTATGCTGCCACCACCAAGTGATTTAACAAAGAACCAGGAAAAAGGACCTCTTGGAGTTCCTCTTCCCCTAGCAATCCTCCCAAGCCCTTACACCCCCTTTCCTGGGGAGGCTTGAGAATAATATCCTAATCAGTTGGTTACAAAATGATCAAAGACCCAAATCCCTGGGTCTTGGAACAATGGGAAAAAAATCAATCAGGTTCTTAAAAGAAAGATTTTATTTAAAAAAAAAAGTAAAAATCATCTCTGTAAAATCAGGATGGAAAATACTTTACAGGGTATTCAGATTCAAAACACAGAGGATTCCCCTCTGGGCAAAACCTTAAAGTTACAGAAAACAGGAATAAACCTCTCTCTTAGCACAGGGAAAATTCACAAGCAAAACAAAAGATAAGCCAGGCAAGGCAGATTAGTTTACCTATACTGGTTGCAATATTGGAGACTTGGATTAGGATGGGTTGTAGAAGATGGATTTCTGTCTGGCCCCTCTCAGTCCCAAGAGAGAATGGCCACAGAAACAAAGAACCCCAAACAAACCCTCTCTCCCCACCCCCACCAGATTTGAAAGTACCTTTTGTCCCAATTGGTTCCTTTGGTCAGGTGCCAACCAAGTTATTTGAGCTTCTTAACCCCTTACAGGTAAGGAGGAATTTTAGGCTACCCTTATGGTTATGACACATAATGTAGCTCAAACACATCTTCTGGCCTTAGAATCAATAAATAATTAACACTTTCATGCCACCTCTCATGTTCTGGAGCCTGCCTCAAGGCACCCAAGAACATAATTCATCTTCACGTTCCACTGTGACATTGAACAGCAAACCAGATAACAACATCTGTTTTAATAATGCTTAGACTGTCAACTTTCTAATGTATTTATTGTTAGAGTTTTGAACATGTCTTAAAGTGTTTGCACATGATTTACAAGTCCACGATTATGTGGATTTTGAATCGTGGGAGAAGAAATGCCAGTCATGCTGAAGTTATGGTAAACAGAGGAGAAACCTTTGAAGAACCCCTAATGTAACATTAAATGTCCAAATTCTACATTTTAAAAGTTGATACTGTAGTTTGACAGACAACTTTATCTCACTTTACTACAGCAAGGTTTCTGATGTGCCTTAAAGAGTTTGTAAATGATTGGATGTTTTTGAAGCAGTATTACATATATATTGTTCCAAGATTTTATAGATATTGCTTCTGTCTTTTCCTTTGTGCTTTGGATGGGGGTGTATGGAAACATTCTCTGTACTGATTGTCTCTTTTCTTCTTTACAGAGAAAGGAGGAACAAAGTAGTTTGCACGTATATAGTGCTTTACAGGTTCAAAGCACTGTATCCGACTGATGTAAACTGATCTTTACAATATCCCTGTAAGGCAGGGAATTATGCTTAGCAGCATTTCCCAGCTATAATATGGGGAAAGCACAGTTTTTCCCAAGGTCAGCCAGGATGAGAACTCAGCCATTCCTGGCTCCCAGTCCTGTGCGCTAGTTACCACTAGTCTGCTAGTACCTCAGAACACCACATGCAAATTTCCACTGGTATGGTTGGATATGGTTGAGAAGATAGAGTACTGTTACTTCTGCTAGCTTCAAAAGTATCTCACACTCAAAGTAAATCATGCAAATTTGGCTTTTAGATTACAGTTTACATTTAATTGAGAATATAACAAGTAGGACCAATTCTTGTTCAAGTTTGATTTTATCCTCAGCCCAAAATATTTAATAGCAGACTTCTCTCACCTTGAGAATCAGTCCAATAAGATTATAAATCAGCAATTGTAATAGCTAAGAAATGTATTACATTGTTAGACACAACATGTCCTGCCAACATTTAAGTCAGGATGTAATCTGATAACAAGGAATCTATTATTTGAAAAATTAGGACAAATCCTAGCAAAAAGATGATAAACATTGAGACACAAATTTATGCTGATCTTGTTTATATTGCCTTAACATTCTGTTAAACCAAAATGAGGAATTTTCCTTAAGTATAAGAGACTTCTATAATAACAATTGCTTAGAAGATAGGAAACATTCCAGAAGGCCTATGAGATTTCTGTTGTGTGAACTCTAGTCAACCTGACACAACTTGTTATAAAGTTATAGGAAAAAATAGACAAATGACAGAATGGACACTTGCCATTTTTTTTAAAGCAATTTGAGTGTTTTGTCATGTTTATGACCCTGTATTTTGTACAGTTCTTTACTAAAATGAATTAATGTTTAATATATAAATTAAATATTAAAATATGACATTCAGAATGGGATCTGAATGCTAAAGAGGCACCAAAAGGGTATTTTTAACTTACCAAAAATTAATGCCAAACCATGGGAAGTCCCCACTGCTATCAGACTTGACGCTGCCTGAACAGAACATGGAGAAAAGTTAAATTTTGAAATAGTGAACTGCCACAAGTCCATGATTTAAACCCAGTCAGCATCTTTATTGCTGCTGACCAAAGTTAATAAGCAAAGGGAAAACCATTTTAGAAAGCTAGACAGCAGTGTACGTTACAGCAAGCTTCCCACAGACAAGTAACAAATACATACAATTCAAAATATCTGTATCAACCACCCATCACAAGACTGCTATTAAAATACAATTTTACAGCTCCCTAACTGCGATGATCCCGCCCAGCTCCAACCCTGGAGGGGGACCCCTCTCCCAGCTCCCAGCCACTGGGCAATGGGGTCCCTGGAGCTCCCAGTCACTACAGCGGGGGCGGGGCGGGGGAGTGCAACAGGGTGCTGGACCCTCCTCTCTCCTCATTTTGTCAGGGATGTTTTAGTAAACGTCAAGGACAGGTCGCAACCTTCGTGACTGATTGATTTATTGTCCATGACCTGTCCCTGATTTTTACTAAAAATATCCAAGACAAAATCGTAGCCCTAATTATTTATTTCTGTCTAAATGACGACTGGTAGGGAGGACATATCAAGGGAAACTTGGCATTGACATTTGCCAATCTTTTACCTCACATACAATGGGAAAATATTAGTGCCTAAGTTCACGTATACACTACAGCTTAAGCCGTATAAACCACCCCCCTGAGCAACGTAAGTTACGCAGACCTAAGCACCGGTGTGGGCAGCGCTATGTTGGCGAGAGAGCTCTCTCCAACCAGCTTAGAGCGTCTGCACAAGCAGCAGCACCACTGTAAGCTCGGTAGTGTAGCCGTAGCCTAACGAGCCTTGGTCATGGTCTGAAAAAAGGTAGAAAGTTGTGGGACAGGTGATCAACAGAAGCTTCCCAAATGACAATGCCCTCAACGTGACAATAGTGGGGGTGAGGGAAGAGGGTAGAACTCCACTGCAATAAGTGAGGTGTCTCAGGCTACTCCTTCTGCCCTGCATGCTTAAGATTCTGAGTGTGAATCAATGCCACCTTCTGGGAGAAGGCATAGGATGAAAACGTCAAAGTTTCAATACTGCACTATGGAGTATGAGGGATGGACCACAGATGTAACAGGACGTTTTACTATACTGTACTTTACAGTTCTTTCAGTACTTACTATTGCAGTAGGTAAACCAGCATCCACTTTGTCCTACAGTGACAGAAAAGTCATTATTAATAAAGTAAAAGGAGGCAGGGCTCCTTCCCTGTGTACATTTCTGTTCAGTCAGTACAGCTGAACTTTTGGAGGATCGCTCTGTGCTGCGTCTCATACACACAGTGCTCCAATAGCAGCACCAACACGACAATGAGGAGACTACGCCAGCAGCATGGTGTGGTCCTGCCTGTGGAACTGTCCCACAGAAGGCAGGAGCGAAGCTGTGGGAATAGGTACAGAACCCCATGATTCTATGGGAAATTTAAACCCCCCAAAGTGAAGAGGGTTATTTGCACCCACTCCAAAGAAAAAAGATCGAGATACACAATTAGCTTTAGCCTGCCACATGAAAAATATTCACTTTCAGTTAAGATTGCTCAACTGCATTTCTTATTAATGCAATTTAATAGAAGTCGAGAAATCACCAGCTGCACCAGCATTAAGATTCAAACCAAACTAAATGAAAAGAACCGTTACTTACCCTATGGTTCTTTGAGATGGATTGTCCATACCGATTCTACTCGTGGTGCACATCTGCCCCATGCATGCGAGATTGTATTTTTCTTTTTTTAATAACAATATCCTTTGTGCCCCTTAAAGATGGGGCTTAAAAGGCAGGGCAGCCTCAATCACAACTCATTTCCTTTGCCAATAAGAATCCCAGAAAGAGGGACCCTGATTAGCAGGGATGTAGAGCAGATCATGGCATCTGTGTGGACATAAGGTACAGAGAGCAGGCTGCCATCGGTTCAAAGAGGGTACCCCAACAGACCAGTTAGAACCAAGTCGCAATCCCAGAAAGGGGGAGTCTCCTAGACTGTGGGAGACCCTTGAGAAATTTTGATACCATAGGGTGAACATACATAACGTAACCCTGCACCCATGAGTAATCTGCAAAGATGGCCACCACGTGTACCCTAATCAAGCCCAGATGGAAAATCTTTTCCACTTTGCAGCACAAGTGAGTCTGGTAGAGGGCTTCCTGCTCTGTAGGAAGACCTCCTAGACCTCAGATGAACGGTCTCTCTCTAGGGGGGGTTAATCCAGCCAGCATCCACACAGTCAGATGCAGTGAAGCCAGGTTCAGGTACAGTAACCGGCCCTTATTTTGAGAAAGTATGTTGGGAAGGAAAGGTAGGGTTATGGGTGGGTCCACAAAAGTTCACCTGAGAACCAGAACTGTCTGGGTCTTGCTGGGACTATCAAGATGACACAGTCCAAGTCCTGCCCGAGTTTCTTGAGGACTCTGAGGATTGTGTGAACATGCACTAAAGTACAGAGGAGCCATGGGAGGAGAAATGCACCCATCTGCAAACCTGGGCCTACTCCGTACCCCCAAGAGCAGAATGCCTAACACTTGCTGTTCTTATACATCATAAAATAGACCCATCGACAGCTATCCCAACTTCAGAAAGATGCTGTGTATAACAGAATTGCTGAGGAACCGTTAGTAACTCTTTCAGAAGTCCTGTTGAGACAATCTGCGAAGGTGTTTCACAGTCCAGGAAGGGGAATAGACTCATGTGATTTGGTGGACTAAGCACCATTCCAACAGATGCAACACTTCCTGGCAGAGTGGAGATAACTTTGCCCCTCTCTGCATGTTGGTGTAGTAATTCACAGTGGTGTCATCAGTGACTACATGGACAGGGAGACATTAGAGAAGAGGAAAGAAAGCCTTGCAGGTGAGTCACATTGCCCTGAACTCCATACGTTCATATGCAGCAAGCTCTCAAACAGTCATACTTTTCCTTGGGCTTTTAAATGGCCAAAATAGCTCTCCACTACAAAATGGAAGCACCTGTTATTACTATCTTGGTGGCAACAGAGAGAGACTGGAACGGATCTGTACACCAGTTTTAAAAAGATGGGGACTTCTACAGGGACAGTGATAAGCTGGTCCATGCCGCATTTTCTGGGTGGATATATATGGATTTCAACCAGCTTTCTAGCAGCTAGAGGTGAAGATGCTGTGCAACATAAATACACACTTCCATACATCCCATGAGTTTAAGATACGACTTCGCTGGTGTTCTAGGGTACTTGCAGAGCTGGTTGATAGAATCTGCCATGGTTGGAAAGCACTATTCATTTGACAAGCTCTTGCAGACTTGCAGTCCACTGGAGCCCAGATAAACTGTATAGATTAGGTCAGGGTCACAGAAGGCTTGTTCCTGTTGACCCTGAGACTCAGGGAGCTGAAGAAACAAAGGACTGTGTAAATGAAGTTTTTGACTTTTTAAATCCCTGAACAAGCCAATTTTACAGGTAAGGACATACTTACATTTGTACTCCCAGTCTGCACAGAGGGGCAGCTACTCCTTTGTGAAGACGGGACTGGGGGAGGGCGGCGATGGACGGAGGCAAATGTTGAGAGGCCAAAAGGCAGTAACTCCTTGTACTGGCACTGACAGGTCCCAACCAAAAATCTGAGCTTGGTGAATGGAGATGTGAAAGATAGAGAGCCACAAACCAGTCCAATGGATCCAGGGAGGGGAATACAGCAGTTAAAGTAACCATACGGAATCTGAAATGTCGTACGGAGACATGGAGATGTCCGAGGTAGAGGATGGAAATTCAACCCCTCTTCTTCTATTCCCACTACTTTTTCATTCCAAAGAAGCCTCTTCTTTTTAATTCCAAAAGTACTTCCTCCACAGCTCCAAGTCATATTAAGGAGTTCACTTTCTGTTCCAAAAAAAGGACACTTGTGAAAGCATTCCCTGAAAGGAGATGGGGAAGGAGGTAGGCAGAAACTGAATGGAACACCCTTGACTAACTACCTTGAGGACCCACAGGTCTGAGGTTATTCTCATCCAGTTCCTCAGGAAGAAGGTTCTCAAAAGGGGTGGATGGGGAAAGGACGAACCATAAAACGTTCTGCCAGGCTCTCAACACTCACATCAAAACCAGTTCTTTAAGGAGGTGCAGCACGTGGGATGGAGGAGGATTGAGCAACGTCTGTGGAACCTCTGTCTCTTGCATGGAGGCTCAGAAAACTGTTATGTGTAGGACTGACTTGGATTTGCTGATTTCTCTGTGATGTAAAAACACAATGTGGGAACACAAAGGCCCAATGGTTGAAGAGTCGCCTTAGTGCACTTAAGACTGATGTGTTGTCTGTAGGGTTGGGGGGGATGGAGAAGATCGGTAACCTCAAAACAGGAGGTCCTCTTGTGGTTTTGACTTCCCATTGGATTTCAGGTGTCTGGACCCAGGAAGCAGGTCTCATGGCAATGCCAGATGCCATGGTCTCTGCCACCATATCCAAGCAGGTCCTGGTGGCCAGCTACACCTCTACCATCAAGGTCTTCACTCCTCCTAGTGTTCTCCTGTGGCAAATTGTTCAGGAGGTTTGAGAATCGCTCCCAAAGGAGGAAAAGAAAATTTAAAAAAATCAAGCTTTGAAAGCAAAACTTGATAATTAGCCACCCTCAACTGGAGGCTGACAAGAATAGACATTGTGGCCAAACAGGTAAACTTTTGGGGGCGGAGCTCCCTCTTGTTTAGATTTCTCCTGGACCACCAGTAGTCAGGTGTCAGGTTTTGGAAGAAACCCTCAAATCCCCTCACAGGGGGGCTAGCATTTCCTATCTGCTTTGAGGTAGGTGGAATGAAGGTGGGAGTATGCCAGATCTCCTTCACCAGCAAAAGATCACCCTCATTTTTGAGCATTGCTATCCAGCCCACCTTGCAATGTGGAGAACATCCAAAAATTTATCTTTTTTCTTCCTGAATTATCTCAGATAGAACGTCCAAAAGGATTGCTGAGAACTTTGAGGAGATCCTGGAAAATTTTAAACTCATCTTGTGAGACTGAAGAAGATACATTAACAGCTTCACCCAGAGCCAAGGAAGCTTGTTGAGGAGGTTGGTGGTTCCTGGACAGGAGAAAGTTGGTCTTTCCAACTGAAGTACTCCTCCGCTGTGTTTGGGGAAGTGGAGCAGTTAGAGGAGGCTAAAATTGTTTCCTCAGAGAAGGGGGTATTGGTTGAGAAACAAAAGAAGTGGGTCTCTTCCAGAGTAGGAGTTCATGCCCAAGGGAGGCCAATAATGGCCAGAGTTGTTAAACTGTAGAGGATATTGTGACGAAGATGCTCTTTGGAATCTACTATGTTCATCTTTATAGTACTCTCTGGGCTGTCCACTAAATGCCCACTGTCTCACCCAGGGAGGAGATCGGGATCTGGAGGTAGAGGAGCCCCCAGTGCATTCAAGTGAGGACAAGCAGACATAGGTCTCCTCCAGAGAGAGGCAGTCCTGTCCAGGCTATCAGGTCTGCACGGTACCAGATGGAACAAAGCCAAAGTAGACAGCTGATTCAAGACATCTCTCAAAATGGTCCAAGAGAGGAGACTGGTACCAGACTGATGAAAAGTTCCACCAGTACCAGGATGTTTGGTACCAAGTGGACAGCAGTGCCAAGGAAGTGCTCAGTGATGTGGTAGGTGGTAGTCACCAAGGGTCTTGGTGCTAGAGCACATAGTGCAGATGCCATGCCAGAAGCACCGCAGTCCTTTTGGAATGGAGTCATCGTTGATACCAACGCACCAGGGCAGGGCTCGAGGCTGCACTTCCTAGCAGAGGGAGCTTGAGAAGATCTGAGTCCCATACTCAATGAAGGACGGCAAATTTGCATCTGACGTCCTGATTGCAGTGGTGCTTCTTTTCTCCCTCTCCCTGGTGCCTGAATGCCATCTGTGGGAGGAGAATGCAGGAGACGTAGAGGTGGTACCACAGCTAGCCAGCGCTGAGAACAGGAGCAGTTGAGCTTTCCCAGGCTTCTTGGGGACAACAGACTGGGGTTGCATGGACATCTCCATCAAGAATAACGCAGCCTTGTCTCTCTGTTCTTGAGGATCTTTTTAGCATATCAAGCAATGCTATGTTGTGTCCCTCTCCCAGGCAGGTGAGACATCTGCAGTGCACATCATTAGTGGGCAGAGTGGAGTTGCATGAGGGGCAGGTATTAAAGATGGGAGACTTGAAAGTCACCAAGATGAACAAAAATAAATAAAAACCAAAGTTTAAGAAAGCTAAACGAGTTCACAAGTGAGACAGGAGAAACTGTTGCTCGAAGACACAGACAGTACTAGTGTTTCTTCTTACCACCCATGGCACGATGGAACTGAGTGACAATTACAGCTGCCTTACCACTTATGTCCTCGGCTTCGGTGGCCGGGAGGGCACAAGGGAGCAGCCACAGCCGACATTCCTTTTTTTTTTTTAAAACTGATTTCATGCACATGGGGTGTACATGCACCAGGAGTAGAATCTGTGTGGATAATTACTAACATATTTTACCACAAAATTAAATCTTGCTACCTCAATGCACTCTAGCTCATCACTAACACTGGCAGACCAGGTGCCAGATCATGCGAAAGCCTAGGCATCAGCTGAGAACTGTCAAACTCACAGCTGGAAGCTAGCCAATTCACTTGTATTTATACTAATACAGAAGTGATAGTTAAATGCATAAGAATGCATTTGGTGTTTAAACTTCAAAAAAACTAATTGGATATTACATGCATTGTTTTCACTTATCTGAATCCTGTTATAATGTAATAGCAAACATTTATATTGTATATATTCTTGTAACTAAATAACCCATCAAATAAGAAAGAAGCCTTGTGTAATCCAAATTAAGAACTAACAGGAATGTGCTAATTCTTGTGCATTGAAGGCAATCAGTCAGTGTGTGATGATCAAAAATGCAAAACATGCTCCTTTCTCTCTGCAGATTACTACATCTTTACTGTCATTTGGAATTAGACTGCAACTCATCTGTACATATTTTTACCTGCTTTAACCTCTCAGTAACTCTCATTCCTTTTTCTTAGCTAATAAACCTTTAGTTAGCATACTATAGAACTGGCTGCCAGCATTGCTTTTGGTGTGAGACCTGGGATGTAAATCTACCTGGGTGACTGGTCTCTTGAGAGTAACACCAAAAATCACAAATATTCCAGGTAAGTGACCATTTATCACATAGCACTACTTGCCTTGGTGGCACGATAGACTGGAGCGTCTAACAGGACTGTCTGCAATTCCCTTATAAAACTGCTGAAGTACTTTGGGAGTTCACATTTGGTACTTGATTGGTGAGATCTAATTACAGACACTACCAGTCTGGGGTGTCTGCCTTGCTTTTTACAGTCTGCCCTGAGGCAGGCACTCACAGTTATGAGCCATTCCAGACAGCATGACAGTCATGACCAAAACAAAACTCCCTTTTATTTCCAATATATAGCATCCCACTTGGCATACATTCAAATCCACAAAAACAAGCAGCTTTAACTCTGATCTCAGACAGACACTTCCTCTGGGTCAGTGTAGCAGTACAGTCATACTGTGTTTTATGTGGCAAGACTGAGGTCAGAGTTAATATAGTCCACCTGACTAAGACTGTAAAAAAGTGGATGCATGCATTATAGCCAATGAGGCTTATAAGGGCAGGGATCAGTCAGATCATAAGCTGATTCAGTATCATCATCCATTTAATGAAGCAAAATAGTGCTGAAAGAATCTTTTTTTTTTTTTTTTTTTTGGCAGAAAACATTCTAAGTACGTTTCAGAACAGCAAGGCAAGTCTATTTGGTTAGCACAACAGCTAGCTTTCCTACTATTTAGTTAATCAGAGATTTCAAGAAAAGTTACCCCTTCCCCTTCAGTGGTTCATAAACTTTTTTCCTAATGAAAAGGTGATATTTTCAGTCTTCGTATCATTACTATTGTCATGGGGGAGTTCCCTCTGATCTGTCTTTATTTAAGAATACTTTAGCCATTTACTTTTCTTTATAACTAGATGTAGTGATTAGACTGGACTGGAACACAGGTTTATATTTCATTGAACTTTTTCTTTGAGATGAATTCTTTAACAGCCATTTCCTTTGGGACTCACTTTCCTTCCAGAGGCTGTGGATGAGCACTGCGAGAAACCAGCTTTCCTGACTCAATGCACCACTCCTTTGCCTCTTCATTAAGCTCAGAGGTACAGAATATTACTTGAAGCTACGAGCGCACAGTGTGAAACTAGAAAAGGAGTACTTGTGGCACCTTAGAGACTAACCGATTTATTTGAGCATAAGCTTTCGTGAGCTACAGCTCACTTCGTCGGATGATGCATCCGACAAAGTGAGCTGTAGCTCACGAAAGCTTATGCTCAAATAAATCGGTTAGTCTCTAAGGTGCCACAAGTACTCCTTTTCTTTTTGCGAATACAGACTAACACGGCTGTTACTCTGAAACCTGTCAGTGTGAAACTGATGAAGTAGAACTCTACACACTTCTTACCAGAGTAGCTACTGTTTTTATTTACCAATTTATATTCTCATTCCTGTTCATTGTAATGAATAAGACACTTACTGCAGCAGATACTATTTGGGCAGAAATTCCTTTCAGAAGAGAAAGACGGACAACCGATCCATGAAGAGAGAAAGAATCAGGGAGTTTTTTCTTTCTAAGAAGAGTAAAAACGTTAGTCCAGAATAAATCCTACCATCTGAGTTTATAGGAAAAAGTTACTAACAGTTGCAATCACCTCATTCACCACACACTATCCAAACCATGCAATGAGAGAGGCAGGAACATATTTTCACAAATGATATGGAGTGAGGTTTGGGACCCTGCCTTGAATTGTACCCACTTTGTCAGACAGATTCCACAAGCACTTGTATGTCAAGTGAGAAATCTATTCAACTTTCTGATGCACACAGGCACAAAACCAAAGGGAAAGAGATTTTTAATACAAAACCTGCCTTGTTAAAAAGTTAGTGTGTCTGCTTTGTCTTTTTGTTAACCCTTCAATTTGACCAAATATTAACAGCCCTCCAAAAAGATCATTTTCAGGCTTTTAAGAATTCTCTCCATTTCAAATGATTTCCTCGCCAAACACTGAAACATCAGAACTATTAATAAAAGGTTGCAAATGATTATTTTCACACTTCATATTTGAAAATGGCTGAAATGTTCCTGCTCATTTTTATTTAATAATCACCACCCTTGGGCAGAGATTAGATATGGAAAGTTTCAGCCTGAAAAGTGAAAGTTTGAGAAATTACAAGGAGCTGAACATGGCCCATTAGAATAGGGACAGCCAGGCAATCTTAACTATAGGTGTTATGCATTAACACAGATTTTAAAATTTAATTGAACTCTTAGGTTGAACAGTTTCATTTGATTTGAAAGTTAACAATGTTTTTAAATCAGCCAAGAACAGTAAAACTGGAAACTTATTTTTCCCCATAAACGAATTCAAGCATATTTTATTAAAGTGTTACTGTATATACAATATAATGTACTAATAAAGCCCCACTGACACAGGGCCTCATTGTGATGCTATAAATTAACTGTAAATTCCTACATATACACAGATTTTCAAAAATGGCCTCTGAGAACTCCTGGGTGCTCAGCACTTCTGAGTGAGGACACACATTTAGGATCTCACATGTGGACTTTGTTAAGATTTTCAAAAAATAGATGCCTACGTTTTTTTAGTACGGCTTATGGCTATTGTCAAAGACCACGTACCCTGAAGTTAGCTTGGCCTAAAGCCTGCAGCAAGGCCTTGTGGTTTCTGCAGTACTTCTGTACAGCAAACTGGAAATACTACAACACTTCAGGCAAACTGAATTTGATAAAAACTTGTTTTTAACCTATGAAAATAGCCAGTATGTCATTTTATCTTATTTGACTTTACATTCAAATCATTTTATTTTGCCCCAATCATTTTTCATCTAATCTTATATTAATAACCACTGCACTGTGCAAATTTTCAGGGGGCAGCTGGAACTTTTGGCCCCAGAGAAGGAACCAGGAGTGGTTTGGGATTGTGGGGCTAGAACATCTGGTACAAATAATCAACCGTTAAATTGGTTAAATAATCAACAATACAAAGTTGCCCTCTAAACCGTGATTAAGTTAACACTCCACTAAAGAGAGGGAACAGTTCACATACTCTCAAAAAACACTGTTTCTGGATGTCTACACACAAATTCATCAATTACACTGTTCACATTTGGAAGGTTTTCTTTACAACCACAATAGATAATTTTTTAAATTTAAAATAAGCCATGAAAGTCTAGATTCTGGTACACAGTTCTGCAAGTTTTCACAGCCCACTGCAGCATATAAAGAGCCATGGTGCAAAATGTCTATCTTTCTGTCTAGTGGATCCTTTAGGAAGAAGTAGCCTGTGGCAGAATTACTTTTCTTTGTCCACATCATCCATTTTTAATACCTGCACTGGGGTTTGATCCCATCAGAGTTTACAAAAAGTATATTGAGGGATTTTCCTCTTAATGGTGGGTTTTTCCCCCCAATAAGATAACAAAAAGATTAGGTTTTTATTGAGAAAACTGGTTCTTTTATATGAAAAATATTTCAACACAGAAGTTTGGATGGTTCTTTCCTTGGTATTGTTCTAAATGTCTTTTGAATAGTAGACCACATTTCTAGTTTACAATTCAATACCTGCTAGCTTGTCCCATTGGATCTCATACTAATCCCATGGATTGAATAGACTTGAGTGTAGGTCAGAAAATATAGTTGTGTGGTGCTCAGTGAAATATGATAAATCAGTTCCAATACTCATGACACACATCTTTCTGACACCATCTTTGAGATTTAGAACTGCCCAACTTATCAGTTACCTTTTCGAGTGCGTCCTGTCCCCACTGTCCGAGCTTGCCAAGGAAGATGTGTCATAGGAGTGAGTGTCAATATTATCAATGTTTAAAAGAGAGGGATCCTCAAGAACGAAAGACTCCTCTTCATCATCAGTCTGAAAGAAAAGCAACAATTTGGTAAACATGACAGACAAAACAGATGAGTCACCTCTAATGGAGTTCTCAGGCTGTTGATGCCAAGGTCACGCTTCCTTGCACTTAGAACATATAGGGAGCCACAGTGCTTTATAAACAACCATCCAGAAAGATGCCAGTTACAAGGGGTAACCAGTTTTTCTTGGAGTACTTGTGTTACTAGTAGAGATCCCCACTGCTGGAGTCTGACAGGGACTGACTCTCAGAAGATGTAGGGGCCAGAGTCTAGAATGTGCAGTCAATGTTCAAAGTGGAAATAAGAAGCCAATTCTTAAAGGTAAATAATTAAGACTGGAACAGATTATTAAGGGGCACGGTAAATTCTCAACCACTTGTAGTCTTAATATCAAGAATGGGCAGTTTTCTAGAAGACTTGCACTAGTTCAACCAAAAGCTATAGGGTTTCATGCATGGATCACTGGGTGAAATTCTCTGGCTTATATCATGTAGCAGATTAGATTAGATCATCATAATGCTCCCTTCTGGCCATAAAACCTACTAATTTAAGTACATAAAAACAAAACACTAAACCAAACTGAGCCACAGATCTTGAGGATAAATCTAGGGAGCTGTGTGTCAAAGTAAGGCCAGAGGCACTACAGAGATCCACAGTAAAAACAAAATTACCTAAAAGTAAGTCTCAGCGTATGCCTTGGCTCTAGACCTCCAGGAAACATGATGTTGCTCCATTTTTTAATATTTGAAGGTGGTGGTGGGGGTGGGGAATTGTTTTTATATATAAAGACTCTTGCTCTAGTAAGGGAGAGGCAGAAAGATTGTAACAACCTTACCATTCCCAAAGTTATTTGTGTGGGAATCTATATACTGAAAAACAACACACAAAAATTCACGGATATAAATGAACCTGCCCTACTCACCCAATTAACTGCTGCAACATGCACTGATGTATAATACATGCCACCATATATACACACTATGCATATACACAGAGAGCACACAAACAATATTTTGGTGCCTAGATATAACAATACTACAAGAGTAGTCTCTGTATCAAATGACAACACAATATTGCATCAAACTGTATTTATCCATTTATAACATTTACCTACATACCTAGTGTTCTGTGACTACGTATCTATTCACAAGTATGCCCAATTGTGTTTCTACCTACCTGTAAATATTTTCTAAAAATACAAGTATCTTAGAAATATAAGATGGCATCATCTGAGTAGAAAACACAAAATCTAAGTGCATCACACTGGGTTCAGAGTAATTACTACACAGTTTGTGTATTTTGACAACCACAGAAAGACAAAATATTCAATTTCATTGTAATTTAGAGAGAATTTATTAATATGAACAATTCTGTTTGTTTCAATATTTTGGAACACTACAGTATATGACTGGGTTTCTTAACTCTTAAAAAGGTACTCACCTCATTTAATATGCTTTCCAGTGTTGGAGGGGTATCAACCTGGGGAATATCAAACTCTTTGTCATCTATCTAAATAAAAAAGAAAAACAACAGATTGAGTTTAGCCTCTTTATTCTACCTTCCAAACACATTTTTACACAGACCCAGAATGTACTTCACTTCGCAACTTTCTGAAGACAGACTGGAGCATGATGTACAGTAGAATTTCAGAGTTACAAACTGACCAGTCAAACACACACTTCAGTTGGAACCAGAAGCATACAATCAGGCAGCAGCAGAGACCCAAAAAAAAACAAATACAGTACTGTGTTAAACTACTAAACAAAAAAATAAACAGAAGGCAGCATTTTCTCTTCTGCAAAGTTTTAAAGCTATAGTAAGTCAATGTTCAGTTGTAAACTTTTGAAAGAACCACCAAAACGTTTTGTTCAGAATTACGAACCTCCATTCCCAAGGCGTTCATAACTTTGAAGTTCTACTCTACCTTCACATTCAGATGCCTTCAATGCACTCAAAATTGCTTTGCAGTGGTCTGAAGGACAAGAAAGCAATCCAGTGTGCCATACCTACTATATTTAAGAGGTTCAATTAGCAGCTTTTCTATTTCATTAACTCCTCAAAAACTACTTAGTTTGTAAACTAGGGATTCTACTGTATCTAGAGGCTCCAACTTAGATCATGCCCCTGTTGTGTTAGGTATTGCTCACACACTAAAGCAGGTGTTCCCAAACTGTGATATGCGTACCTCTGGGGGTATGCGAGACATCTCTGGGGAGTACATGGAAGAAATTGTGTAACGGTGGATTTTATTTATTGTATTTTCATAATACGCTACTCAGACGAAGCTTTAAAACTCTGTGGGAATTTGTTATATTAAATACCGTAGTTAATTTACTTCAAGATGTACCAATGAGAACACAGAGACGCTGAAGTACAAAGTCCTCACCTCCAATCACCGTACAGCATGGATTCAGTTGCCCAGCAAATGTCCAGCCTAACTGAGCTCAGAACTTATTCAGGGTGGGTTTTTTCAGTTGTATATGTCGGGCTATAACTATCTGTACATAACAGTGGAATATGGACAGATGGCTAAAGACAGGTAGTGTTAAGAAGAACAAAGCATCAATGATGAGAAGGGCAGGGGTACGATGGCAGATCTGGAAGGGGGTACACAATAAGAAAGTTTGGGAACCTCTGCCCTATAGTTATACCAGTATATTTCTATCGCTATAGTTGTACTGACAACTCTTCATGTGAATGCTCACTCCAGAATTAATGTCCACATAGGGAGTTATACTGACAGAGCTACAGCAATACAATTATAATGGTATAGTTATGCCAGAAAATTTCACCATGTAGACAAGCCCTAAGAGACAGTTCCTACTCCAAAGAGCTTAAATCTAAATAGACAAGACAGACTAGGTGGAAGACTTATTCTGATTTTACACATTGGGCACAGCTATTCTAGAAGGGATCTAAAGCCCAGCAGCATCTGGGGCACATCCTAGGAGCGGGAATATGGCAGACACTCTTGAATCAACTTTTACCCTCAGCAATTTTTCATCAAGAAATTCCAGTTTCTGACAGTAACTTTGAGTAGTATGGCCTAATATTTATTTTAAATCCTTAACTTTTTTCTGCTTCCTTGGTGATGTTTAAAAAGAGCTTTTCAGCTAGTCATTTTTCCCTTTGCCCACCACCAGAACAGTGAATGTGAGTATACCTACTTTATCAAATGCACAAAATACAATACACTGAAGAGAGATTTCTCTCAAAACTTTAATTACTGTAAGTGTTCCTTATAATTATGGTGTTTTAAGACAAATGTTATTTCCAAGTTGACACTGTCCCCTTGGTCATATAATGTTAACAATTCTTAACACAATTAAACAAAAGTAAACTGAACTTATGCTCTGTAGATAATTGGTTTGTACACTGAAATGGAATCATTTGTAACATTTCTTACATTTATTTTTTAAGAACAGTTTGGCAATCCAGTACAAACGGCAGCTTTGGCACTCCCTATTGCCATCTACATATAAGCACTAACAATATATTTTAAAAGATAAAATGAAAAAAATTATTAAACTTCATCATATTAAAGTCATAATTAAGGCTGCGTGTCTGTAACAGAGATTCCGTTACTTCCATGACTTCTTCAGCAGCCAGTGGGGCTGGCTCGGGGCTGTCTGAGCCAGGCAGCCCTTGGGCAAGCAATAGCAGCAGTTCAGGTGTGGGAGGGAGTTCAGGGCTCGGGCAGATGGTTGGGGTGTGTCATAAAAATAAAGGGAAAGGTAACCACCTTTCTGTATACAGTGCTATAAAATCCCTCCTGGCCAGAGGCAAAACCCTTTCACCTGTAAAGGGTTAAGAAGCTAAGATAACCTCGCTGGCACCTGACCCAAAATGACCAATGAGGGGACAAGATCCTTTGTTCCCCCACCTCCAGATTTGAAAGTGTTTGTCTGTCTGTGTGATGCTTTTGCCGGGAACAGATCAGGAATGCAGCCTTACAACTCCTGTTAAGTTAGTAAGTAATCTAGCTAGAACATGCTAGAGATTTCCTTTTGTTTAATGGCTGATAAAATAAGCTGTGCTGGATGGAATGTATATTTCTGTTTTTGTGTCTTTTTGTAACTTAAGGTTTTACCTAGAGGGATTCTCTATGTTTTGAATCTGATTACCCTGTAAGGTATTTACCATCCTGATTTTACAGAGGTGATTCTTTTAACTTTTCTTTAATTAAAATTCTTCTTTTAAGAACCTGATGGATTTTTCATTGTTCTTAAGATCCAAGGGTTTGGGTCTGTGTTCACCTGAACCAATTGGTGAGGATTCCTATCAAGCCTTCCCCAGAAAAGGGGGTGTAGGACTTGGGGGGATATTTTGGGGGAAGACATCTCCAAGTGGGCTCTTTCCTTGTTCTTTGTTTAAAACGATTGGTGGTGGCAGCATAGGGTTCAAGGACAAGGCAAAGTTTGTACCTTGGGGAAGTTTTTAACCTAAGCTGGTAAGAATTAGCTTATGGGGTCTTTCATGCAGGTCCCCACATCTCTACCCTAGAGTTCAGAGTGGGGAAGGAACCTTGACAGGGTGCAGGGCAGCGCTTACTTCGGGGGGGGGAGTTGACAAGAAGGAGTGAGGATGCTTAAGGAAATAGATTCAATATGACCCAGCCACCCACAACAAAAACATTAACTCGGGAACCTATCCTTGCAACAAAGCCCGATGCCAACTCTGTCCACATATTTATTCAAGTGACACCATCATAGGACCTAATCGCGATTATTATTGCGATTATTGCAGCTAATGCATCAGGGGCTCGTTCACCTGCACATCTACCAATGTGATATGTGCCAGCAATGCCCCTCTGCCATGTACATTGGCCAAACCAGATAGTCTCTACGCAAAAGAATAAATGGACACAAATCTGACATCAGGAATCATAACATTCAAAAACTGGTATGAGAACACTTCATCCCTGGTCACTCAGTAAAAGATTTAAGGGTGGCAATTTTGCAAAAGAAAAGCTTCAAAAACAGACTCCAAACAGAAACTGCTGCACTTGAATTAATATGCGAACTAGATACCATTAACTTGGGTTTGAATAGAAACTGGGAGGGGCTGGGTCATTACACATATTGAATCTATTTCCTTAAGTTAAGTATCCTCACACCTTCTTGTCAACTGTCTAAATGGGCCATCTTGATTATCACTATAAGTTTTTTTCTCCTGCTGATAATAGCTTATCTTCAACTAATTAGCCTCTCACAGTCTGTATGGTAACTTCCAACGTGTGCGTGTTCCATTCTATGCATCTGATGAAGTGAGCTGTAGCCCACAAAACCTTATGCGCTAATAAATTTGTTAGTCTCTAAGGTGCCACAAGTCCTCCTGTTGTTGTTCCACTTTGTACCGAGCGGTTGTGACACCCTGAGTTCCTTTCCCAGACCTGAAGAAGCACTCTGTGGGGTGTGAAAGCTTAAGTTGTTCCCCAACAGAAGATGGTCCAGTCAAAGATATCACCTCACTCACCACCTCTCTCAAGTATCCTGGATTCACTGTGGATAACACAACATTGGCATTGCCAACCACAAAGCACAGGCTAGTACCCTAGAAGCGCACACACGTCAATAAAACAGCTGTGAAGACTCGTGTGGCTTAGACCAAACCCAAACCTTTTACGGGACACGAAAGCCGCAGATGTAAGTGGAAGTAAACACACAGCCCGAGCGGAGACTCCTGCCTCTCCCTTCGTCTACACGGGCCCCACCCAGACAGGTCTCCCCCAGCAGCCAGAGCCCAGGCTTCGCCTCACGCAGAGCGTTACCCCAGGGGAGTCACAAACCCAGCCTCACCAGGTCACTTTTGGACTCCAGCTCCCTGTCCAGCTCCCCGCCGCTCAGCTTCGGCAGCGCGGCATCTTGGCCCAGCAGCGTCCCCAGCTCGTCGGCGGGCCCCGGGAGAGAGGCGCCTTGCTCCGCGCCGAGGCTCTCGGGCTCCATCTCCAGCTCGTCCGGCACCTGCGCCTCGCCCAGCCAAGGACCGGCCGCTACGAACCGCGCTCGCTGCCTCCCTCAGGCTCGCCCCGGGCGGCCGCCGAAGCCCGCTTCCGAAGGGGGCGCGCTGGGACGTCGGCTAACGCGCGCCCGCAGATGGCGCGGCGGTGAGCAGAGCCCGCGGCCCGGCCAGCGTCTGAGCCGGGTGGGTTGCTGTGCCTGTGGCTCAGGCAGCAGCACGAGGGGCCCGGGGGCAGGAGAGGCGCCGCGCCGCTGTGACGGGGGAAGCACCGAGCCCGGCAGCAGCCACGGCCGGGCTCCAGAGACCCCGCGACCGGCACCAATCCAGCGGAGTGGACACGCAGTGCGCATGCGCGCGCGCGCCTCCTCTGTGGGCAAAGAGCAGCTGCTGCAGCAGCAGCGCTCATGCGCCTCTCCCCGCCCCTTACAGTCACGCCCCACCGCCAGGGCCCGCCGCCTATAGCTGCGACTCGCTGGCCTCCTGCGACCTAGCCACCCTGCGGGACCCGAGTCACGCGCCTCTCCTGCCCCTCCCCACGGAGGGGTCCCCACTGCGCAGTGCAGGGCCGGGTGGGGGATAGGAAAATGCCCAGCACCTAGTGGGGGAGCCCTCCGCGCAGAAAGCAGCGCGGGGGAAAGCACCACGCAGCGCCGAGGCAGGGCAGGATACTGCACAGCCTTGGAGTGGTAAGAAATTGTGAAGCGCTCAGTGTGGGGGCAGGACGCTGCACATCTGTGCCTTGCTCTTCTGCGGGCCTAAGGAGCACAGCTGGGCTGCACCAGCTAGGCCACTTGACAGACTGTCCCACCTGATTGGCTGAAGAAGCCAGCAGGTCTCTTCTTAAACCCAGCACGAGGGTGCCGGCTGCCTAAGAATACATACCTCCCTATGCTCCTCTGGCCTGCTGCAGCCTAGACCCTGCCCTGCTCTTGTTCCAGGCCTGTCGCAGCCTCAGAATCTGATAACCCAGTTCTGAGCTTCCAATTCCTGACTGTCTTGCCCTTGGATCTGGTAGTTGGACCCCTACTTTAGTTCTGAGACCTGGCTTCAATTCCTGATTCAGATGCTGCCTTGGCTCTGACATGCAGACTCTAACTCGGGTTCTGACCCTTTCTCCACCCACTAGGCCTGGCTGCTGCTTTGCCCACTAAGTCAGACCACCCATGATCCAGTCTCCTGGCAGTTTGAGCAGACCAAACAAAGGAAAACAAAATCTGACACAGGGTCCAGGCTGACAGCTAGTTTGGATCTGTCCCGGGCCTATATTCCCCTGCTGGAGATAGTGGATACCTTACAGACCCTGCCAATGTAGCTGGCTGCATTGCAAGCACAAAATGCGCTGCAGGACAGGCCATGGCATCTTTGGCTCATCTTTCCACAAACCAAAGAGTCCCCTGCCTGACAAGTTTAACAGCCAGACATATGTTGCTCTGGGAATGGGTAGTACCCACAACCCAGGATAGTGGATGATCAGACGCAGTGTGCTGGGAATGGAAGGTGCCCACACCCCAGGCCAGTGTTTGGTCAGCCACACAGTGCACTCAGAACAGGCAGTGCCCACACCCTGCAGCCTGGGCTAGTCAGACACATGGCACAGTGGGAACAGGCAGTGCCCACACCTTGGAACAGGGATTGGTCAGACACACAAATTTTGTCATTCTGCTCAGGACACCCAGAGCTGTAAGCCACTGTGTTATCCATCTGATTTAGCAAGTGTTAGCTTTGCTGGAGACTAGATTATGTGTCGACTCTCCAGCACACAAGTCTGTCCACCTCACCAGAAAACCCCTTGAGACTCTGCCAGTTAAATCTTGCCTTGCAGGTAATAGTGAACCCCAGTTCCGCAGAGATATCTCAGTGTCCAGTCCCTCTCAATGGACAGTTACAGAAATTAAGTTCGCTGCCTCTAGAAAGACAGAGCACACACCATCCTGGATGCACATATCACTTTAACAAAACAGCACTACAGTTATTTATTGTAAAACTAAGAATAATTTTATTAACAAAGAACACCAATTAAAGTGATACATCTGAGATCTGGGACACATCTGGTTCCAAACCAAACCCACTTTCTAGCGACTACAACTTTATCCTAGCAAGTTACAATCCCTTTTCTCACTTACATAAAGCTACCAGTATCTCTAGCCCTTCTGGCCATGAGACTTAACATTCACAGACTCCGAAAGTTCCCTAAGTCCCCTACATGATGAACTAAGGGGTTCTCTCCCCTTCTTTTTAAGGAGCAGTGAACCTTTGAAATATATTCTTTGAAGTTTATACCCCAGACTGAGTTTTTCTCCCCTGCTGGTGTGCAGGTGCCATGCTGTCCTTATCCTCTTATGAATTAGCTCTTTCTGTTGGTTTGATCAGTTTGTTTATTTTAGATATGTACTTTCATTGTCCCTAACTTTCAAAAGGCCTCTGCTCCCCTTGGGAAACCCGTGTTCTGGTCTCTCTTGAAAACCTGGCTCCAAGTCAGAAAGGGGACAGGGCTTCATTGGGTGCCGCTGAAGTGGCGCCTGTCTCCATTCAAAGTAATGTCAGAAAGTTTCTTTGATGCAAACATCTAGGAGAGAGAGAGAGATCACATCCTCATCCTCCTTGTCCCACATGTTTCTGTAGCTCTTCATTTGCTTCCCTGTGCAAGGCCCCAGGGATGGTGCCGCTTACTGATGGTGTATGCTAGGTGTTTCCATTCACAAAGAATAACCAGAGATTTGTTAGATGAAGGGAAACCAAGAACTGAAGTAAAGTCCATGAGAGAGCACAGAGCTGCATTTGCCCAGGACACAAATAGCAGCAGATAGGGTGCCCTGATTTTGATTTTTGTTCCCAGTGCTTTTGTGCCATAATAAAAGCATCCACACACAGACTTGCACAGAAATAACTGAAGGTGTGAATTAAAACCCAATAAGTTATTTTGATGCAAATGAGTGTAGAGAGACCTTAGGGTTTGTCTAGACTGGAGCTGGATTGCTAATTAACCTGAATTAACAAACAGGATTGCAAATGTTAGTATAGACAATCCACAGATGTGTGTTTGCACCGGGGGTCCTGGTCCATGACTGGGACATCTGGTGCTATTGCAATACAGATAGCATCATCATAAACCCAAGTGGTTTATGCTTGGACTCAGCCTCGGGCAAAGCAGGGAAGCCACTTGGAGTGCAAAGCTTTGGTTTTGTTTTTTAAAGAATTCTCTAGGTGAGGCCCTTTGGGTTGCCATGTCACAGGTTAGTAAAGACAAAGGGCCAGATCCTGAGCTGCATAACAATCCTTTGCATAGTGTTTCTGTTGGAGGTGAGAGAAGTGACATCTCCTGGACCCAGGGCTGAAAGTAACTTATAGGACTTACTGGTACGCTGGAGTCCTGAGCAGGGGGCAGGGCCTTTAAATCCCCAGGGCCCTTTAAATCACCGGCCTGCAGAAGCTGCGCTCTCCCAGTACAGTCAGCTGTGTACCGGCTCTTGCTGGTACGCCATACAAGACCGTACCAGCTTACTTTCACCTTTGCCTGGACCTCCACTGGTGTTTTGAACAGGGAGTGCACTTTGTCACAGAGCTGTTGACTCCACCCAACCACACAGTGCAATTGTGTGGGGGGAGAGCTGTGGTGGGCAACACTATGCTGCTTAGAGGGAGTCAAGACTAGAAAAACCTCTGAGGAACTTTAAAGACCTGCATAGTCTCTCTGCACTGGGCTTCCCTGGCAAGAGGGAATCATGCTATCTCCATTGCCTCAAAGGTCTTCCAGAGCTCTTGCATAGGCTGTAGGATCTGACCCAACATGTAGTGTGCCAAAGAAAAAACAGAGCAAGAAATATCAGACATTGAATTTCTTCATTAATGCCAGTTCATAAACACATTAGTTGTGTGCAAATATCTTCAGAGGGAGGATCAAAAGCAGCACAGTATGTAGAAGCAGCATGTATAAAAGGCAAAAAGACATCTCTAAAATTCCTCCTCTGCTTCAGTAGGATAATTGAAAGAGCAGTCCAAGAAGATTAGGGGCACATTAATCTACCAAGGAGAAAAAAATTAATAATGTGCAAAAAAAAATTTAAACAACTTATAGCAACTTCAAACAGATCTGTACAACCAAACAGTGCAAGATTAATTTTGGTCTTTGCATCAATTAACAAGGTGTAGTAGAAGGAAAGTGTCTTATACTCTCACTGCTCTGTGCAGATGAAATTCAATCCTGACAAATGCAAAGTAATGCACACTAGAGAGTAAATGACCTGTTCCTACTTATGGGCAATACCTAGGCATCACTCTGAACAGTGTGATACAATGGGAGAGTGCTAGAGGGGAAATATAGAACCTCAAGGCTAATTAAGGTGTGGTTCCCTATAGACTAGGGAAGGTGGCTGCAGGTTAATTGGAGCACCTGCAGTCAATTAAGGCCCTGTTAGGAACCTAATTCCCCCCCCCCCCCTTTGCATCAGGCAGACAGGGGAGGAAGGAGAAAGAATTGGAGCTTGGAGGTGTGGTGTAAAATTTGGAAGACCTGAGAATTGAAGTAAGGGAGACCCTGCCCAGCAGGACAGGGAGACTCCCGTCCCTCCAGCATCTAAGGACTGAGGGTAACCCCACTTAAGGGGGGTGAGGGTAAGAAACCAACAGGGGTTCAGAGGGGCTGGGACTCAGAGTGAGGAGCAAACCCAGACCCCTCCCCTGCTTCTCTCCTCTACCACCTTCCTGAGCTAGTAGTGGGGTCCTTGCCACCCAAGAGCAGGGGAAAAGGGGGGCATCTTAGCTCTCTGCCAAGAAAAGCGTAGAACCCACCAGCCTAAAATTGGCCATCTTGCCACAACAGATTGATGAAGACCTCTGCTTAATGCCAAGCAGCAGTCAAAACATGTTAAATGCTCAAGAAATGGAAAATAATACAGAGAATATTTTAGTGTCATGATATAGCTCACTGGTACACCCTCACTTGGATGCTGTGTGCTATTGTGGTCACCCATTTGAAGAAGGATGTAGCAGGAACAGGGGGCAAAATGGAAAGACTGGTTAAAAAAGGAGACAAATAGGAGGGGCTATGATAGAGGCTTACAGAATAATGAATAGGATGAAGAAAGTAGAGAAGATGGCTTTGTTCATCCTCTCTTGTTAGAGAAGAACAGGGGGATAGTCAATGAAACTGACAGAGCAAATTTTAATACTGATAAAAGGAAATATGGCTTTACGTGGTGCATAGTAAGCATGTGGAGCTCATTGATGCTGCATGTTCTAGTGGCCTGGAACTGGGTAGGATTCAAAAGAGGATTTATAGGGCTAATAGGAACACCTACAGTTACATTTGATATGATTTATTAAAATGTAAAGTGGGATCTTAAACTGCCATGCCACTGGGTACATGCTACCTGGCCGTGTGTTAGGAAGACATTTCCTCTAGAAGGAGGCTAGCCCATAACTGTCCACAAGGGCAGTGGTATGCAAACTTTTCCAGTTGCACCCCTCCATTACTGTGCAGCCAAGGCTTCCTCAGCAGAGGAGCCTGGGCTGAAGGTGGAGCTGGGGGCGGAACTGGGGATGGGGGAGGAGCTGGGGGCAGAGAGGGAATGAGGGCGTAGCTGGTCTGGGGGCACAGAGGAGCATAGGGTGGTGTGGGGTTGGGGGAAGATCTGGCCTGAAGGTGGACCAGGGCTGAATGGGGTGGGGCAGGGCTGGGGGGTGGAGTGGGGCTGGAAGCACTGTGCTCCCTCATTGTGGCAGGTTTACTTACCCAACTAATCTTCCTATTCTTCCTGAATGATGGTGGCATCTTCTCCTTCCTTGGAGAGGGCTTCATCCTTAATCTAGCAGTGAGAACACATGAATGAGCAGTGATTGCAGGATTCACACCACACTTAGTGACCTATCACACTCCATACATGTGCCAATCATAAACGCCCCAATGTGCCACAGCAGAAAGCTAGACTGGATCCATTTGCTTCTTGCTGTTTTCAAGGTAAGACTGTTCCGCAATGACCAGCCTTAGTCACTGGGCTGTGCAGCAGGGTTCTCCATAGGTGCAAAGCGTGCAACTAAGGAACTAGCTGCCCAAACCTCCCTGTTTGTTCCTCAATCATGAGAGAAGGAAGCGCCGCCAATAAAAACCAGTAGGAGACAAGAAGCAAAATCTGGTCACACAAGCCCAACTTCCCAGGCAAGAGGTACAATAAACCCAAGAAATGTAGTTTCCTGAGAAACACACCTCCCGCTCTGCATGTCTCATGTGAGGCTATCTTTTGAGTAGCAGAGTTGCAGACAGAGTTATTTCTCATTTATTAACAATACCATCCATTCAAGAGTCTTGCTCTTGGGAAATAAACAGCTCAGGGGATGTGCCAAAATAAAGAGAATACTAATAAGCAAGTGGTGGAGCAGCTGGGCTAGTGCTGGAGCTAGCTAGGTCTACAGTGACACCAGCACAATTCCTCAAAGGGGATTGGCTCAGGCCTCTCCTTTGAGGATCTCCTATGACAACTCCTGTATGGGAGCAATGTACAAGGTCTCAACACTAGATTCCTTCACTGTATTTACCATGTTCTTCTGCCTGCACTGTTTGTACTTCCGGCAGACTCTGCACTTTTCCCAACATGCTGGCTATTATCTGTTTTTACAGTCATGTCCACACCTCCCACACAGTTGTCTGGGCTGTCTATTTGGGGCAAGGTTTTGGTGCCCTTTCTTACACTGATTGATTTTATCTCGTTTTCCTCTCCTGTCTATCCTTAATCCTCCATTATGTGACATCTGCATATATGGTTTCTTGGCTCTCTTCCTGCAATTTTGCTGATTTGTACAACTTTTTCTAAAGCTCACAGTCTCTCAGCAAACCCTCTTCCCATCTCTGCAGTCACCATCCCAGAGCACCCACTTGTGGCGTGACCCAGCATTTAGGAAACTCTACTTGGGTCCTTAGGACTTCAGTGGTCTGGTATGGTGGTGACTTGGCCCTATGGCCAGGTCCCATGATTGATAGCCCGAAAAGGGTGGAACTATGTCCCAAACAAGTAGTGTCCAACACAATACTGGTACTCAACACATCTTCAGTCTCACCCTGCTTCCAAAGCAGCATCTCCCCAAGCTTCCCCCTGGAGTCATGCTTCTTTTTCAAGGTTCACCACAGGAGTTAACACTACTCCTGTAGCTTTCGCACAGTTCTCCCTCTGCCAGGCCCTGCCCACAGAGCTTTACCCCCAGACCACTCCTGAGTCTCTTGTTCCCCAAACCTCTAAACTCCTTCCTTTAAACTCTTCCCTGGGCCTGACAGACTCTCCAGATGTAATCAGCTGGGGCTAACAGAGCTAGTTAACCCCTTCTTGGCCTGAGTGGGGTTTATACACACCACCACAGATGTGCAAATAGGTTAAAAAAAGCCCATCATGACCATGTCTGAAATGTCAGCTTCATTCTGTGAGCTGGAGCCCAACTCCAGAAACAGCTTCTGGAGGATGACAGAACTGGTGGACGTTGCAGTGGGTGTGCTTATTATACCCTTGGCCAAGGTAGACAATCCTCGTGTGCTCTCTACCAGGGACAGCTTTATGAGGAGGAAGGGAACCTTTCTTGCGACAACATGCCAATATATTGAGAGCCCTGATTACCACTACACGTTCTGCTCCTTGTTCTAAAACCTTCCTTTCTGCTTCCAGCTGGTCCAGGATCGTTTTCTGTAACAGTGGTGCATTGGCTCCTCTTACAACAGCTACAAATTCTCCTCCCTGAAAGGTATTACAAGGCAATCAATCAGATGATATGCTTACTGGTGACAATGTTGTTTATTTTTATTACTCCCACTAAAGCAGTTGAAATGCTAAAATCAATTTTTATTTTGAGGACAGTATTAATTATGGCAAAATCCAGGTTTAATTTAGTTACTTGAAAAAAATACCTCCACCAAAACTGAACGGGAAGTGGTAGGTGAAAGCAGTTAGTTATTTAGAAGCATGAGCATTGATTTATTTTATTAGAGGAGAAAGGCTGAATCAGGAAAAAGCCACTCATTACTTGATGCACTGACATCCATGGAGGAGCTACCTAGAACTCATCAGCTGCATGGAGTGGTGCTGGGTATTACTCTAAGGGGAGGGATACGGTCAGGTTTTCTTGTCTAGGTGGGGGATACATTGCTTCCAACCTGATCCCTTTCTATTTGCTGAGGCAGATGAGGGGGAAGGGTGTGCAAGCTGGCCCTGGCCAGAACAAGAAGAAATGATGTAACAACCTAATAAGTATAAGGGCCCTGCAAGATTTTCCTTGAACTTACAACAGCACAGGTAACCCAGTGGTCAGACTCAACCATTAAGCCATTACACATCTGTGCCAGGAGCTGAGTGGTGGCATGAACGAGTCTTGCTATAGTGTACAGGAATTTGATAGTATCCCTTTAAATAGCTTGTGAGTCCTCTAGTGGTGCTGTGTGTTCTATGTTTAGAAACCTGCTCGAGCAACATGTATGTAGTCAGTAAACATGCTGATTTGGACTACAACATGCCCAGCGGTCTCCATCATGTTAGGTTTGTTGAGTAAAGAGCAAAACAATATTTCCCCTGGGCTTTCTGGTCCTGGGTTCTTCCAAAAGACCATGGGGCACACTGCTAGCATACCTGGGTGGATAAAAATCCATTAAAACTGGATTTTCCATTAAATTAAATGCAGATAGTTTTTTTTTTAAATAAACCTATTTAAAATTAAAATTGAAATGACAACTAATGCTAAGGCCTAAATTTCTTATATGCTAGTAAAATCAGTTAAATTAAATACAAAACATAATAGTAAGCAGTACATGTTTGCTGCCAAATTTTAAAGAAAATCAAAACACAAAACTGGAAGACACTGACTAGGCACCTGGAACCAGAGTCTGATGAAGTGCCAAACCAGCTTTTAACGACAGTAGCCTCTTCTGTAGGTGAAGAGAGAATGCTTTCTTCATTTCAGTTTATGCATCTAGTTCAGTTCAAAGTTAAGAAACCAAACAGGAATTGGAAAAGCATGCAAGCTTGTTTCCCCGTTCCCTGCCCCCCACATCTATAAATATAAACTAGGGTGAGAGGATGAGATCTACTATTTCTAAAATCTTGAATAGGACATGATGACCAGAAACAATCAGTTCAGTTAAGTACAAATAATACTTTCTTTAATAATTCAGTTTTACAGGACAAACGTGTTTTGATAAACTTTTTCCTATGTATTGAGCAGTTTTAAGGTAACTTTATTTAATAACAAAACCTTTAATGCTGTCTGAGTCCATTTGTAACTGAATCTGAATTTCCATCCAAATAGAGCTTAACACAAATGACAAGTAAAAAATTAATCATCGTCTAATAAATAAGAAATGCATCATTCACAATTTTCTAAGATAATAAAAATGGGGAAATTAAGAGGGTGAATAAATGTAAATTAAGTTATATAATTGTTTAAATAATGTGTATAGATACTTGTATCATCCTGGCTAGCAAAAAGAAGTACCAAACTTAGTATTCAGAGTAACAGCTGTGTTAGTCTATATTTGCAAAAAGAAAAGGAGTACTTGGTTAGTCTCTAAGGTGCCACAAGTACTCCTTTTCTTTTTGCAAACTTAGTATAAAGACTATATTTCGTTGCAAATCAACATGTTTGAATTGTCACCAGCCAAAGAGAATCAACCTTTCCCTAGGAAAATAACTAAAAACTACAAATGTAAACCACAATTGAAATTGATTATTTAAATCAGTTTCCTGCTTGTGGATTCAAATAGTTATTTAAATAAGTGATTTAAATTGTTTTGCTTTAAATCAATCCACATTGTGGCAGATCACAGTCAGCACCCTTCCTGTTGGGGATGATTGGGAGGTCCTGAGTACCACCCCCACTCCCCAGGGACAGAGCTTACTCAGCTCCAGGCCAGGAAGGTGTTCTGCCAGAGAGCCCTCTTTCCTACGGTGCCAGGAAATGAGGGCAGCATCTCTATTCCCTCAGGGTGAGCCATTCAGCCTGTGGGAATAGGGAAAAGTTCTGTTCCGTTAACATGCTGTGTATACAACACCATACTCCAGTTTACCATCATCTGCACAAGCTTTCCAAGTGCCTGTCTCCACTCATCTGACCTCAGCTACTCGGACTGTCCAGCACTAGGGAGATAGAAGAGAGGTGCTAACACTGCTCAAGTGACACCTTTTAGATACACGTCAATAGCCAGTGAGCACACATTCTCATGATATAATTGAGACATGTATTGCCTATTGGCAGATGACAAAAGACTCCTGCAACCCTGGTTCTTCACTGTCCCATTGTCCATCTTCAGTTATGGCCTGAGCACAAATAGTGCTGCCCTGGGCCCTCAGCATGGCTGTAGGTACAAGTCAGTGAGATGCTCTATGGTAGGGTTCTTGCCATTTGTGAATGAACTAAAGAGGAGGGAAGCAAATGTTCTCTGGGAGCAGCTTGAACCATTTCACATAGTAATGGATGGAAGGCCATGAGTAACAAGACAAGGTGAAACAGGTGCTCCAAGTTACTCTCTCACTAGGCACAGACAAGGGGACACTTGAGGAGATTTAAAGACAAGGCCCTGATTCTCAACTATGTGGGGTTTTAATAAGTGGCCTGTGGGGCTCATTGCACAGGATATCATGGAGGCCAGGATTCAGAAAGAACATTCAGATGGAGAATGAGACCATCCACTCTTACATTAAGGAGGGTGATTTTGTCCTTTTAAAGAAGGGATACACACCTTCATGCTTCAGGGCAAGAGTCAACCCTGACTGATGAGGGATAGGAAGAAACTTGCCCTATGGGCAGGTTATTCTATAACTGCCATTAGCAGCATTCTAACACCTCCCTCTGATGCAGCTCATCCTGGACAATGGTGGAGAAATGACACCAGCTTAACTGGACCTTGGTCCTGATCCAATATGAATATGGCAAATTCTATAGTCCTGGGGAACAGCCCTCCTATATCTCTCTGAATCATCAGTTCTTCATCCCATTTCAAAATTCAATTACACATTTATTTCCCCTCACCTATACAGTATATCTTAATATCTCTCTTGTTCAGTTATTTATTAATAAAATAACACTGTAATTGGATTATTTACAGCTGCTCTGGAAAGCAACTTAGGACAGAGTGTTCAAAAGATAATAACTGATTGGATATGATGATATTATGTCCAGATGGTGGGTACATTATAAATACCTAGACAGACACACAGAAAATAAAATGACTATCATGCATGGCAGCATTTGGGATAGATAAATCAGGTTGCATTCAGGATAGGATTTTGGCACCAAACTGATTAGCAAAGTGAATGAAAGAGATGGAATATATATCCAGGAGCTGGAGATCAAAAATGCAAACAAGGCATCTTTGGAAGAAAGTGATTGTTTCAACTGGTAAGGTTTATTATTGTGTCCAATTTTAAAATATTTTAACTTACTGCATAAAACAGAAAGGTAGGTTCACATTTTCCTCTGTAGTTCTCTAGAGCATCAATGGAATCTACTTCAGCCTAAATAAAACGTAAAACAAATAATTTGGCTGTATCAAAATTTTACATTGTAGAAAAGTAACCATTTTAAAAAGTGTTGAGAAATATTTTTGCCTATTAGTGTGAGGGTTTGGAAAAGGTTCTAAAATATGCTTTTAGATATATACATTGCTTATATTAAGCTCTTATTTTAAATGTCACTACCAATTTGTTCACTGTGCAAACACCATCGTTCTTTAATAAAGGTGCTAAGCACCATTTTTAAAATTATCCCCTATAAGATGTACATCCAGCCTCCGAATTAGCTTACTTGCATTTTTAAATAACTTTTAAATGTTTTAATGACTGAAAGGAAGGCACAGCCACACATGGGCATATAAGGGATGATTGGCATATCTGATTTTTAATCCCACTCCCTATGGGACCCCACTGGAAACACCCCCACTCATTGTCCCTATTAGCAATCATATTTTGAGAGCTATTCAGCCAACTGAGCTATTTAATATGCACCATATTGATTCTCTATAGTGCTAGGTTGTTAATCAGAATGTTGTGTGGTACTAAGTCAAATGTTTACAGAAATCTAAGTATATTATATCACCACAGTTACCTTGGTGAGTCAAACTTGTCGTCAAAGAACAATACCAAATGTGATTGATTAGGCGTGAATAAGACCTTGTTGATTAGCATTGCTTATACTTCCAAATATGATAAAATACATAAAATTAGTCAGAATTAAAGATGTGTTGAGACAAATTATCCATTTCTTTATGCATAATAAGAAAAAAGTGTTTGTGCACAGTGAAAGGTTTGAGGTTCTGACCTATTCATGTCCTTGCTTTTCAGTGCCTGAGTTTGTAAGTAATATGATAGGCATGTACCTTAACTAACTTCTAAAAGGAAGATTTTATATTTGGAATGTAATTAGAGAGTCCATTGGAATGCATACCCACAAGGGGCTGAGTTAAGGTTGCACACACATCCTTAACTTCAGCATTTCTCAACTTATGAGTGCTTCACTTTGCCAATGTAGTGTTCCTACAGCATAGCTGTATGTCTGTGAGAGGGAAGACAGGGTAACAATGTTATATTATTGAGTACTGTTTCTTAATTTATATTAAAATGTAGTCTCTCCCATTGTTCAAAATGGGATACATGTTTTCCTCACTGGTGATATTGTTGCTTCTCACTTTAGGCTCAGATTTGAGATGTTCAGTATTGTATAATGCAATTCTAATACATTTATAAAGAAAATGTGTGTTTTAAAAAAAATCTTTCCATTTGGAGAAGGAATAAGAACTGAATAGAACAGTAATAGGCCTGGCCCTGCAATTTGTATCCATGTAAGTTTCCCCATCCTCCCATAACTAGCCCCAGGAAATCAGTGGGACTACATGTATGCGTAAGAACTCCTGTCTTATGCACACATTTGCTGCCTATTGCAAGGACAAGTGGCTTCAGCATTTCCTTGTCTGTTGATTCCGTAGGTGATTTGGTACTTTTGAAGCAGACACTATTCTGAATTACATCTTACCACGGCAAAATGCAGGAGGTCATCACCAAGCTCATTCCTTATTTTTCTGAAAAGGTTCACGACTGTTCTGCATGGACCACACCAGCCTTGATACACATCAACAACTACACAAAGGAGAAGCTGTGTCAGTAGGGTTATGCAATGACAGGATGGGGACAGTTCAGAAATACTGAGGACAAGCACATACAAAGAACTTGGTCAGTCCAGCTTTTCACTCCATTTTGATTGTACTAATTTCAGATTATGCAGGGTCACTTGGGCAGTGAAAGGGGGAAATTTCCAAATGCAGATGGCCAGGAAGCAAAATCACACAATTCACTTTCAGTCTAGAAGTGTGGGTCAGGTGTTCCACACCCAGATAAATTATTAGAAAAGACTGCTTGTTGTAGGCTCAAATATTGTTTGTTCATAAGACATAAAAAGCAACACAGGAAAGCAGGGAAGAGTAGTGGCATGGGAAGAACAAGCACAGTACCTAAAAAGATACTGACAAGTCAGATTACGGCCATGAGTTGGTAAACTGATGAAAGTTGAGCTGACAGGCAAACTTTAATTATTTGGTTTGTTCCTGTTCCTTAAAAAAGGTTATGCAAAAGGGATGTGTATACCAAAGAGCTCTGTTTGTTTGCTCTATTAATGCTGTGCAATTTGGCCTCTGAAAAATCTTGTGTATGACAGCAGCACTTTCAGAACATTATTAATCTTCACACACACATACACACGCACATGTTGACTCAACATATACAGATTCTGTAAGGAAAAATAGCTCTTGGACAACATTAAAGTTGAAACAGCAAGCCCTCAGAAATTCAGGAAATCAACCTTAACTCTCCCGCCTTGTTTTTATCTTTTACAATAGGTTCTGGCTGAAATCAATAGAAATAATTTAGTGAGACAAGGTGGGTGAGGTAATAGTTTGTATTGGACCAATTTCTGGTTCAATAAAAGAAATTACCTCACCCATCTTATCTCTCTAATATCCTGGGACCAAGAAGGTTAAAACATTACTAGAAATAATTTGTCCATTTAAATAAGAAAACCAGTGTCCTTCCCTATAATTAGCACTTCTGATAATAGAGGGCAGCACCTGCTCTGGACATTACTCACTGTTACAGGGTGTGCTGACCCTTTAAGGGGGCTGGGGCTAAGCTGCACCTGTTGTAAGCATAGCTATCCCCCAGGTCAAGGAAATGGGCGAAGTCATATAACAAAGTGAACATGTGGTTAAGAGCAGCCCTGATGGGAAAAAGAGAGCACTCATGGTTCAGTCAGAGAGGGACTCCAAGAAGAACAGCTGTGGGAGTCAGAGCTCTATAGAATAGTAGGATGATATATGGAAGGGCTGGGAGTACAGGAAGAGGGGTTGGGAAGGAGCAGCGGGGTGGTTGAGGCTACAAAGGGGCAGAAAGCCCAGTTGTTTAGGGTTCCCAGGGTGGTAACCTATAGTAGAAAGCGGGTATGGATTCCCCATATAAAGGGGTGCAGCAACTTGCTAGTAAGGGGAGGACTGAGCGGCTGTTTATACTGCCATCTAATGAGGTGCTGCAGTAACCCCTACCAGCCAGGGGAAGATTGAGAGGCTGAGGAGAGCCCAGGGGCAGGGCAGAGGTGGAAGAGAAAACAGACCCTCAAGAAGGAAGGGATGGGACCAGCTGATGACTGGGGTGGAAGACTCTTCAGTGTTGTGTTTGCCTGGACTTTGGTACTCTGAAAAGGGCAGACTTTTGGGGGTATGGCCCGGGAGCTAAATCATCTCAGCAATCAATCCATGCTGCAGGTGAGGGGAACCTGAGGCATCAGATGGGCCTGGAGCCAGACTGGATAGGTTCCTGTTACACTTCCAAATATATACACCTTCTCATTGAACCTCAGTAGAGGCAGCTGAGTGTTTTCTCCCCTTTGACTTTCAGACTCTGCTGTCCTGCTGCAGCACTGCGTTCCAGCTGAAGGGGTGCAATTCCCATGCTGGAATGACATCAGCTAGGCTGGTAAAACTAAGGCCTGCTCTAGAAAAAAAAGTTGCATTGGTTTAACGAAAGGTACGATTTTAAATTAATTTAGTTAAGCCAGTGCAAAAGGTATGTATGTGTAACGCCAACAGACCCCGGTCATCAGCGGGTAGGATCAAACTTGGGACCTCAGTGCATCAGCCTCTACCGCATGAGCTAAAAGCCAACTAGCTGTTAGCTAAGACTGTAGAGCACACTCATTCTTCTCTCTCTCTTTCTAAGTGGTCTCAGTGCCACTAGATGGGACAACACCACACCCAGGAGGTGTGTGGATTACATATGCACACACTGAGGATGGTCCAAGTGATGACCCATGGACTGGATCCAGCCTGCAGAACAATACCATCTGGACCGCAGATGTGTCTGTCCCCCAGCAGACCTGCTCTACAAAATAGCGTCCTATATGCAAGGTCACTCTTCATGGAGGATGCCACTTTGTAGAGCAAAACGCATCCTCCATGCACCATGACCTCACATACAATGTATGCGTGAGGTCATGCCAAATGGAGGACTCCATTTTGTAGAGCATTTAATTCTGTATGTGGCCACAGAGGTGCCCCCAAACTAGCATCCAGCCCACAGGACTGAAAAGGTAGGACCACCATCTTATGCCAATTAGTAACAGATTTAAATTAATCTGAGCAAGCCTCTTAAACAAAATAAGAGTGTCTATCCATCCTTTTGCACCAATTTCACTAAAATTGGTTTAAAAAATTATTTAAGTTATTTTATTTAATGATTTAAGTTAAGTTAACTGGTGCCACTTTCTCAAGTTACAGTCTCAGATAAGGAATGAACTCTCCTAAATATGCATCCTTTGGGCTAGCCGCTACTCAGGCTAACTCTGAGGAGGTTAGGCATCTACAAGTGATACTGGTTGAAAGCTGAAGCACGGACAGTCTCAGTCATTGCAAGCTTAAGTTGATTACTGTCTTATGACAAGAAACTTTGCAGAAATGTTTGTATTGCTGCTAGTTTTGGGGAAGCTGTTGCAAACAGCAGGAGTGTGTAACCTCTGCCTAGAGTCATTGCTCTAACTAGAGTCAATTCCTGGGGCAGGTTTCTCCCTGACAGACTGAAAGGGGTTTAGATAGAGTTGTTAGATTAACCTGAGTAAGAGCAATTTCAGGTGAAGTATCATGAAGGATCCTCAAAAATGATGTCTAGCAGATTGTGGAGCAAAATCTCAAACAAAGTGGTAAAGTCATTTCAGGCAAGACACAGCAACTGAGTATCTACAGCAGCTACCAATGCTGCATGGGCAAGGGGACCAGGATGACCTAAAGACATCTCAACCATGTTCATTTTATATCACTCTGTTTGTTTCCTACTCCCCTGCCTTACAAGGAAAGTGGCACACCTTCATTTCAATACTTTGCTGGTCCTGAGTGTTTGTTTTGAAATTAAATGCAAGTGATCTGAAATGTTTGCTCAGTCCTTACCTATCAGTCCTTTGAAACCCAGCATTTCCTCCCAAAGCTCCTGGTTATTGACAGTAACCTGGGGTAAATTAAAAAATATACATGGTAAGTGTGAAGAGTAATAGATAGCAATATGCGATAACTGTTTATTTTACCACAAAACAGTTTCACTTTTATATTTAAACAAGTCACAGCAAACCATGACACAGGAACAGCTGGAAGAAAGGTTCTGACTATAATACTCAGTATCAAAGGGTCTCTTACAATACCCAATGGGATGTTAATACCAAGACCCACTGTTCTGGAGTACCCGAACCCCCCAGCAGGACTCTGGGTGTGTGGTAGGAGGGAAAGAGCACAGCTGTCTCATCTCCTCCCTTCAAGTAGATATATGTGGGTGCTGGCAGACGTACCAGGATGGGAGTACTCTTGCCACTACTGCCTTTCTGACAGGGGAAGTGGGTACTTCTACTGCTCCTAAGGGAATCTGGCCCTTGTCTCTCTGAGAGGGGAGCAGAACCCCAGCCACTGTCTCTTCAAGAGGAAAGGTCATTGGGCAGGGTTCTGCCATGCCAGATTTTAAGGCAGAGCTAGTGGACAATCCACCCTCTCATTCAGACCTGTCCAGCCCCCTCTTCCCATTCTTGATCACACAACACCCTGCCGCAATGATAGCTGTTAATTATGTGGAAAGTCACGTGCTTACAATTGTCCTTTAACATAGTAGCAGCTGAAAATATGGCCAAACCAGCACCATGTGATCATCCAGCTCTCTGCAGACCACGTGGAACACAATTCAAGAACCCCAGAGCTAGAAAAGAGCACATGGGCATGTGTGTCTGGTAGGCACCAGTGAAAATTTCCCCATGGAGAAGTATGAAGTCAGCATTAAGGATCTGTATTATAGTGTAATTGCGAGGAATGTAATGTGTATTATGTTACTGTACATGCGGTATGGGACTTATTTATAGAAAGGCAGCGTCTGTCAGTGAAAATGGTGAACGTAATGTGTGGTGGTAACATATGTTGAAGGAGGATACTCTACCTAGACACTTCTTGGCTTTTATGGGTTTGGGTGGATGTTCCTTTTAGGCAACCCTCACTGGGTGTTGCTTGTTTGTTTCTTTGATGGGAAGTTCTTGGTTTGTGAGAATTTTCTTGGTTTTTTGAAGCTACATTCAGTAGAAATGACACAGGCCTTTCCTTTACACAGAAATTATAGGTGGAGCTGGAAATTTTCTATGCCAGGTAGGTCTGCCTCACACTCTTATTTATTTATTTATCAAGTTTCCACAAATGAGATTAGGAAAAAATACATTTTGTCCCTGTTACAAAATTTGTATAGTTGTTTTGTTGAGATGATCTAGTGCATCCATGCTTTGCAGCAAGGGCTTGAAATTTAGCAGGGATGTACCTTTTGCTTTCTTGGTTTAAAAAACAAAAACGCCCAAATTTGGCCAGTTTGCAAAATCTCAGTTTGCACACGCTCACTGAAGACTTGTTAGTGTGACAACTGAATGCTCTGAAGATTCCATCTGTAGAGAGCATGCTCCAGCCTAAGGCTGCAGGGGCTGAACAGGCCTTTGCCTGCAACTGCTACAGGCCAGTGTGGCACCAAGCACAGAAACTGAAAGCATGAAGATTCTCTCCAGTGCTTTCAGTGCTCCTCCTGCTGGCCTGTGGAAGAGGATGCTGCCTGATTTGAATGCAGGTGGGACAAGGACCGGACCTGGGGCAGTAGCAAAATGAGTAGATTAGGACAAGAAGCCTGGAGTGGGGTAAAACTGGGACTGGGAGGAGGAAGACTAGGACTGGGAGCCAGTGGGAGGGGACAGAGATGTGGGATGGGGGGAGATCGACTGGATTACGAGCTGGAGGATGGAGAGAAACTGGGACTGGCTGGGGACAGAGAGTGGGACAAGAACCTGGGGTGCAGTGGGGTGAAATTGGGACTTGGATAAGAAGTCCGAAGGAATAAACTGAGGCAAGATGGGCAAGAAGATTAGGACTGGGTTGAAGAAGTAGGGTGGGTAGGGGGAGTTGTGGAGGAAGAGACAAGACAGGGAAAAGCTGGAGGGGTGGGGTAGAAGTGGAATAGAAGAAGAAGGACTGTGACCTCCAGTGCACACTACCTTCCAGAATTTGGAATGGAACTAAAATTCTTGAATCTCACCATTCCTTTCGTGACTGATTCAAGTAAGAGAATAAAAGCCTAATATACTGTTATTAAGTAGCACGTTACTTCTTCAGTATGAGTGGTAGAAGTCAGAGCTGTGCAGCAGAAGGTCCCAGTTTCAAACCCTGCTGACAACCAAGCAAACCCTATTTTACCAAGCCCCTGAAAGCTGCTTGTTTCTGGACTGGGGCTGCTATTTAGAATCATAGAATCATAGAACAGGGTTGGAAGGACCTCAGGAGGTCATCTAGTCCAACCCCCTGCTCAAAAGCAGGACCCATCCCCAATTAAATCATCCCAGCCAAGGCTTTGTCAAGCCTGACCTTAAAAACTTCTAAGGAAGGAGATTCCACCACCTCCCTAGGCAACGCATTCCAGTGTTTCACCACCCTCCTAGTGAAAAAGTTTTTCCTAATATCCAACCTAAACCTCCCCCACTGCAACTTGAGACCATTACTCCTTGTCCTGTCCTCTTCCACCACTGAGAATAGTCTAGAACCATCCTCTCTGGAACTACCTCTCAGGTAGTTGAAAGCAGCTATCAAATCCCCCCTCATTCTTCTCTTCTGCAGACTAAACAATCCCAGTTCCCTCAGCCTCTCCTCATAAGTCATGTGTTCCAGACCCCTAATCATTTTTGTTGCCCCTCGCTGGACTCTCTCCAATTTATCCATATCCTTCTTGTAGTGTGGGGCCCAAAACTGGACACAGTACTCCAGATGAGGCCTCACCAATGTCGAATGGAGGGGACTATTTCCACAGTCAGGCATCTTCCCAGCCAACCAAACATCACCACTGATTAAATTTATCCGTTTTATTTGGGTGGTTTTCTTGTAAGTTAAGTAGAAAATATCCATTTTTGAAAAGTAGAGCTAGAAGACTTGAGGAGAAAAACAGGGTGTGAACTTCAATGACGGGATATTCATAGATTCTCAGGCCAGAAGGGATCACTGTGATCGTCTAGTCTGACCTCCTGGACAATACAGGACATAGAACTTCCCCACAATCATTCCTAGAGCATATATTCAGAACAACATCCAGTCTTGATCAAAAAATTGCCAGTGATGCAGAATTTACCGTGACCCTTGGTAAATTGTTCCAGTGGTTAATTACTCTCACCATTAAAAATTGATGCCTTATTTCCAGTTTGAATTTGTCTAGCTTCAACTTCCAGCCATTGGATCATGTTAGACCTTTTTCTGCAGGATTGAAGAGCGTGATATTAAATATTTGTTCCCCATGTAGGTGCTTATAGACTATAATCAAGTCACCCATTCAACCTTTTTGTTAAACTGAACAGATTAAGCTCCTTGAGTCTATCACCATAAGGCATGTTTTCTAATCCTTTCATCATTCTTGTGGCTCTTCTCTGCACCCACTTCAGTTTATCAATATCTTTCTTGAATTGTGGACACCAGAACTGGACACAGGATTCCAGCAGCAGTTGCACCAATCCCAAATACAGAGATAAAATAACCTCTCTACTACTACTCTCAAGTTTCCCCTGTTTATGTATCCCAGGATCCCATTAGCTCTTTTGGCCACAGCATCACACTGGCAGCTCATATTCAGCTGGTTATCCACCATCAACCCCAGATCTTTTTCAGAGTCACTGCTTCCCAGCATAGTGTCCCCCATCCTGTAAGTATGGCCTACCTTCTTTATTCATAGAGGTATACATTTACATGTAGCTATATTAAAATGCGTATTGCTTGCTTGCGCCCAGTTTACTACCTGATCCAGATCACTCTGTATCACTGACCTGTCCTCGTCACTATTTACCATTCCCACAATTTTTGTGTCTGCAAACTTCATCAGTGATAATTTTACATTTTTCTTTCAGGTCATTCATAATAATGTTAAATAGCGTAGGGCCAAGAACTGATCTCTGTGGGACCCCAGGGATCCTGCATATGTTGTGTATGAATTTTGAACTTGGTGGGTATTATAGTTTTCATGCAAAAGGGGTACAAAGTTTTGTGATGTACCATGCAAGATTTATGCGTGTGATTTTAAAAATTCACATACTTTTCTAAGAGTACTTTCCACTTTTAGTTGTTTAAAACAAGTAATTGTTTCATTTCAGAAACATCAAGGTCCTACCAAAGCAAATGCCCTATTCCACTTTTACCCTAGACCCACCATCAGTGCCTCAGTAATACCACTAGAACTTAATATTTGACTGTTCACTTTGGCCACTGGACGGCAGGATTTATATTAGGGTCACCCTTCCTGCATCAGTAAAGATTATGCCGTTATGGGTTGAATTTTAAATTCAGTTCTTAACATTGTGTTTTTTGAGATGCTCAATGAAGTGCCTGTCTTCACTGTGGCTAGTGAGCCATATGCAGATGAATACACATTGGTATCAGATCAACTCCATTTTTTTCAAGTCCATTTGGCACTGTGGAAACAAAGATGGGATGTTTCAGAGCAGCAGCCGTGTTAGTCTGTATCCACAAAAAGAAAAGAAGTACTTGTGACACCTTAGAAACTAACAAATTTATTTGAGCATAAGCTTTCGTGAGTTACATCACTTCATCGGATGCATGCACTGGAAAATACAGTGGGGAGATTTATATACACAGAGAACATGAAACAATGAGTGTTACTATACACCCTGTAACGAGAGTGATGAGGTAAGGTGAGCTATTACCAGCAGGAGAGAATAATAATTAATAATAATTAATAATAGTACATAGTAGAACATAAGAATGGCCATACTGGGTCAGACCAAAGGTCCATCAAGCCCAGTATCCTGTCCTCTGACACTGGCCAATGGCGGGTGCCCCAAAGGCAATGAACAGACAGATTATCATCAAGTGATCCATGCCCTGTCACCCAATCCCAGCTTCTGGAAAACAGAGGCTAGGGACACCATTCCTGCCCATCCTGGCTAATAGCCATTGAGGGACCTATCTTCCATGAATCTATGTAGCTCCCTTTTGAACCTCGTTATAGTATTGGCCTTCACAACACCCTCTGGCGAGGAGTTCCACAGGTTGACAGTGCGTTGAAAAATACTTTCTTGTATTTGTTTTAAACCTGCTACCTATTAATTTCATTTGGTAGCCCTTTGTTCTTGTATTATGAGGAGGAGTAAATAACACATCCTTATTTACTTTCTGTATACCATTCATGATTTTATAGACCTCTATTATATCCCCCCTTAGTTGCCTCTTTTCCAAGCTGAAAAGTCCCAGTCTTATCAATCTCTTCTCATATGGACGCTGTTTTATACCCCTAATCATTTTTGTTGTCCTTTTCTGAACCTTTTCCAATTCCAATATATCTTTTTTGAGATGGAGCAACCACATCTGCACGCAGTATTCAAGGTGTGGGCGTACCATGGATTTACATAGAGGCAATATGATATTTTCTGTCTTATTATCTATCCCTTTCTTGATGATTCCCAACATTCTGTTCACTTTCTTGACTGCTGCTGCATATTGAGTGGATGATTTCAGAGAACTATCCACAATGACTCCAAGATCTCTTTCTTGAGTGGTAACAGCTAATTTAGACCCCATCATTGTATATGTACATTTAGGATTATGTTTTCCAACGTGCATTACTTTGCATTTATCAACATTAAATTTCATCTGTCATTTTGTTGCCCAGTCACCCAGATTTGTGAGATCCTTTTGTAGCTCTTCGCAGTTTGTCTGGGACTTAACTTAAGAAGCCAACACATAACACAGCCAATCTGTCGAACTACTGTTCTTGTCTCTAACCCTCTCCTTAAGTCAAAATAGTGGAAAAAGTACTGGCAACTGTCCTCTAAGACCACATGCTGACTGCTGATAGCCTGGATCACACACAGTCTGGTTTCAGACCAGAGTGTAGAACAGAGACAGATCTTGTGGCACTAAAATAACCTCCTTATAGTTATTAACTTAGATTTTGAGGCCAGAGGGGACCATTTACTCTAAACCCCTGCATGATACAGGCCAGAATTTCACCCAGCAATTCCTGCATCAAGCCCAGTACTTGTGGTTGTACTACAGAAGAGTTAGAAAAACAGATGACCACAATTAAAAGTCTCCAGGTGATGGACAATCCACCTCGTCCTTGGTAATATGTTCCAGTGAGTAGGTATCCACAGTTAAAAAATTGCACCTTATTTCCAATTTGAGTTTTCCTACCTTCAACTTCCACCTATTGGATCTTCTTATGCTTTTGTCTGTGTGAGTCAAGACCTGTCTGGTATCAGAAATCTCCTCCTCACATATGTATTCATTGATTATGAGCAATTCACCTCTTAACGTTTTCTTCCATCAGTTCAGTAAACTGAGCTCCTTCAGTCTCTCAGTATCAGGCAGATTTTCCAAACCTAGAATCTTTCTTGTAGCTCTTCTTTCAACCTTCTCAAATTCTCCAACATCTTTTCTAAAGTGTGGACACCAAAACTATATGCAATATTCCAGCAATAGTCTCATATATGCTATGTGCAGAGGTAATACTACCTCCCTACACCTACTCAATATTCTTTGAAAGACTAAGCTAGAAGGGGTAGAAGTTTCTCAGTTTTCTTAGGGAAGCCAAACTCCAGCTGAGTGTCATCACTGGAATGAACCCCACCTACTCCTTTCTGCACCCTTTACAGGAGTGGCTCTTCTTCAGAGTTCTCCTACTGCTTTGGCTCTCAGTACAGGAAGATTTTCTAGACAGATTCCCTGCACAATTCTTTTTACATGGTGACGAACCTGAGGAAATCAAAATGTAACATAGAATAGGACTTGAAAGCACCTTCTTGAAAGAGCAGCTGTGAATGGTGTTCAGACTTCCATAGAGGTCCCGGTGGCAGCAGCTGAATTACCACAACCCCTTATTGTAAATGACCCTGCTACATCCTTTAAAAACACCTACTTCGGGGCCTGTTCTGATTTGCTGCAGCCTCCCCACCTCTCCCACCCTTTGCTCCCTCAAGGAAGACTTGCCTCAGCTGGGACCCTGCACCATCACTTTCCAAGCAGAAGCTGGAGTAACTCAGGCCAAATCTACCCCACAGTACTGACAGCAAGTATAAAAGGTACCATATCATCAGTTCTGAAATGTATTTGTAGCATGGACCTCTATTACTGACCTGCAGTATTATCTCCTTCTTCTTACTGGCCATTATTCTGCAAGAAGAATAGAAGTCACTGGAACATCAGTACAGAGCAATTGCTGTTTGCAGTTCAGAGCCACCTCATAGCATAATCAAATGATCTAGTACAAAGAAAGGAGTCTTCTTTCTACAACTGAAATTCACGTGCTGGCCAGCCTGCTGTTGTAGGGAAAGGCTTTTCCACGCCATGCTCAGCCAGTGGGGTTTTATATTGTTCAGCAGTGCCCCTTCCCCGTCACTAGGTACTAGTGTTGGCGGGCTCCTCTGGAAGGATTCGTATGGCCAGAAGGGACCACTGTGATCACACATGTTTACTAATCCTTTAATTATTCTAATAGCTCAACTCGGAACCCTCTCCAATTTATCAACATCCTTCTTGAACTGTGGACACCAGAACTGTGCCAAATACAGAGGGAAAATAACCTTGCACAATTCCTATTTTAGATTCCCCTGTTTATGCATCCAAGGATTGCATTAGCTGTTTTGGCCACAGCGTCACACTGGGGGCTCATGTTCACCTGATTAGCCACCATGACCCCCAAATCTTTTTCAGAGTCACTGCTTCTCAGGAGAACCACCATCCTGTCATTTTGGCCTACATTCTTTGTTCCTAGACATGTACATTTACATTTAGCCATATTAAAATGCATATTGTTTGGCTTTACCCAGGTTAAGAAGCAATCCATAGATTCATAGATTCCAAGGCCAGAAGGGATCATTGTGATCATCTAGTCTGGCCTCCTGTAGAAAAAAGGTCAGAAAGCTTCCCCAAAATAATCCCTAAAGCAGATCCACCAAATCGTTCCACTGGTTAATTACTCCCACTGTTGAAAATTTATGCCTTATTTCCAGTCTGAATTTGTCTATCTTAAACTTCCAGCCACTGGATCGTGTTATAGATCGCTCTGTGTCAGTGATCTGTCCTCTTAATTATTTACCACCCCTCCAATCTTTGTGTTGTCTGAAAACCTTATCAATGATGATTTTATGGTTTTTTTCAGGACCTCAATAAAAATGTTAAATAGCATAGGGCCAAGAACCAATCCCAGTGGACTCCGTTAGAAACACACTCATTCCATGATTCCCTGTTCATAATCGCATTTTAGGACCTATCAGTTAGCAAGTTTTTAATCCATTAGATGTGTGCCATGTTAATTTTATATCACTCTCGTTTTTCAATCAAAAAGTTGTGTGGTACCAAGTGAATCGCTGTACAGAAGTCTAAGTAGATTACATCACCTTCACTAACCAAACCTGTAATCTCATAAAAAAAGACATCTCAGGCCATCTCAGACAGAATGGTGGAGTCTGTGCCACATGGAGGCACACACAAAGCACTGACACGCTGCTACTCTCCAGGAGTTTCAATATTTCAAGACATGTGCTATGTCATATTCAAGAACGCACTAAAGGAGCAAATCCAGTCCTCTGGCAAAAAACCCACACGGTGCCTCCCATATACACCATGGCCCTATGCAGGTGCAAGGCCAAACAGCCTGCTGACTGCAGAAATGTTTTAGTGCAGTGCTGGTCAGAGGAGTGTTCTATGCAAAGGACATCTCCTTGCTCCTTGGCCCCTCCCTGTGGGGTATGACTGCCAGAGTGATAGGAGATGCTTGCATCACTTGGAACCCCTGCTTCAGCTCAGATGAACACAGCAGGGGTGTTGAATGCTAGCACAAGAGCTTGAAGTCAGTTCAGAAATAAGGCAAAGCCCAAGTGAATGGCACATTGGAATGTGCTTCATGGGCCAGCTTATCAAAGGCCTAGGCACCAATTAAACTAGCTTGGACTACAATCAGGCAAGGGAGTATCCATGGGGACAGCCCAGCACTGCACTGGCTGGGGGAGTATGAGCAAGGGGGCCAGGTGTAGCCACACATACGTAGAGTGGGACTCGCCTCCCCATCTGTGCACAGCTGCACCATGTTAGCAGGCAGGCACACTGCCTGCCCTACTCTGGGCCATCCATCTTAGTTGCTGTCGGCCTCCCAATCTGTACAGAGGGGGTGGCTCTCCATCAGAGGTGCTGGAACAGGGGTAAGCCAGGGGACCATGGCCCCATCACTTTTAAAAGTGGGAGGTTGAGTGACAAGGGGAGGGGGCGTAGAGGAGCGAGCAGGCAGAGAGGAGCGAGAAGAGGGCATGGTCTTGGGGGGGAAGAGTTGGTGCAGGAACGGAGCCTTGCAGAAGGAGGTGGCGTGAGGGCAAGGGCTCAGGAAGAAGGGGTGGCGTGAGAGCAGGGCTTTGGAGGGAAAGGGCAGCACAGGGAGCAGGGCCACAGTTTGGGCACCAGTGGCCCCCCCACACACACACTTTTAGGGAGCTTCCACCACTCCTGCTCTCCATCCTCCAGGTACTGCTGCATCCCAGCCAACCAGCCAGTGGAGGGGGAGGGTGCCCAGACACCAGTAAGTCACCTTCTCTAGGGAGCCCACCAGGACATGCCATCAGAAAGCAACAGTGCTGTGACTCTCGCCTCTGAGCCTATACATCATCTAAAGGATGTAGCTCTTCATGCATGGTTCCCCACCCTGGGCTGTCTGGATTTGTTCTCTCCAGAGACCCCTTGTGCCTGCTCCCTCATACCCTGTCTGCCTCACCAGGTGCTGGAAATGGTATAGACCAAAATACTTCTCCAGCAAAGGGAGGGGTGTGGGATGGAAAGACACACACACACACACTACTCCCACTAGCCATGCTTCAATGCCTTTGTGATGCTAGCAGACCAAGTGTCAGCTCATGCCAAGGACCCTAGGTCTCATTGTACATTGAGAGATGCATAGCTGGAAACCATTTTGGCTCACCTGTGGGTTAACATTGTTAAAACAGGTATTAGATTTATAAGAATGTCTTTAGTCTTAATTAAATGCTTGTAGGATGCTGCATGTATTAATCTTTCTTATAATGTCTGTGCTCCATGTTATAAGGTAATATTTGTTCTGTAACTATAAAAACTGTTTCTCTGAAACTGTAAACCCCCACAGTCAGGAGAGACGCATTACCAAGTGTGAAATACTAGTTTACTACAAAAGGTGTCATCTCCTCTCCAACAAAAGAAGGCCCATAGGTGCCAGACAAGCCATTGTAGAACATCAGGGACAAAAGACTTTGTTGATTGCTTTCTCCCCCTCCCCCTCCTCCCTGCCCCTGAAGATGAGACCTGCACAAACACTCATCCCATCAGTTTCAGCTCTGGGGGATGGGAATAAAAATCCCTGTCAAGAAGAAATTGTTATCCCTATGCTGCTTGGATTTCAGGGAGAGGGCAAGACTTCTAAGCATAAGCAAGGGATCCCCAGCTGTTTAGCCTGGGTTAGCCCTAAAGGACATAGAAAGCTTGCACATTAGCAGCTTCCATTACTTTTTGGAAGCTAAGATGGTAACTCATTGGTGTGTGTATGTTTACCTGCTTTAACCTTGTAAATAACGATCATTTATTTTTCTTAGATCTTTAGCTAGTTTATTATAGGATTGGCTACAAGCATTGTCTTAGGTGCTGAGGTACAATTGACCTGGGGTAAGTGATTGGTGCTTTGGGACTGGGAGTAAGCTGAATATTCTGGTGATTTTGGGGGTAAGGGGCCATCTATCACAAAGACAAGTATGCGTGGGTGGCCAGATAGACCAGAGTACCCAATGTGACTATCTGTGACTCTATTGTTAAAGCTGTTATAGTGCTTGAGGAGTTCACACTTGATACTTAATTGGTGAAATCTAAGTATAGCACTCACAACTAGTTTGGGGTTTGTGCCCTGTAGCAGTCTGCCCTGAGATTGGCACTCAAGTTCATGAGCCACTCCAGACAGCCTTTAGAGTAGCAGCCGTGTTAGTCTGTATCCGCAAAAAGAAAAGGAGGACTTGTGGCACCTTAGAGACTAACAAATTTATTTGAACATAAGCTTTCGTGAGCTACAGCATCTGATGCAGTGAGCTGTAGCTCATGAAAGCTTATGCTCAAATAAATTTGTTAGTCTTTAAGGTGCCACAAGTCCTCCTTTTCTTTCTCCAGACAGCCTGACAGCCTTCACTCACGAAGGACCCACAAGAATCCCCTCAAATAAACTAACTGGCCTGCTGGGCATTCTCCTTTCCCAGCCCAGGATCATCAGCCCAAATCTTCAAAAATCAAGAGTTAGACCCCAGAAATCATGAGACTAGCACAAAAACCCATGAGACTGAATATCACCCAATTGCCTTGCTTGTCGCCTGTCTACTGACTTATTTTTTTTACCATGTGGGGGAAGTCGCTTGCCCTCAATTTGTGTGCCCTCATCTCAGGGTTAAAATCCAACTGTAACTACTTACATACATACATACACCTGCTTTCCCCTGCACTCCCATCTGCCTCCTGACCCCACCTTTCCCTGCCCCCCCCGCCCAAACTGCCTCCTGGCCTCATCACTCCCTGCACCCCCCATCTGTCTCCTGTCCCCCGTGCCTTTCCCTGCAGTTCCCCAATCTACTGCCTGCACCCCACCTTCCTCTGACTCCTTGTACTTTCCTATCCCATACCCTAATACAGTCCCCATCCCCTGGAATTCCTCAGTCCCAAATCATGTGCCTTCACATGGTGATAAAGGACACACGTCTACACTGCAAAAAAATCCTCGCAGCAGCGTCTTAGAACCTGGGTCAACTGACTGAGGTTTGCATAATGGGCTAAAAATAGCAGTGTAGGCATTCAGGCTTAGGCTGGAGGTCAGGCTCTGAGAACTCCCCCCTTGCCAGGTTTTAGAGCCTGGGCTCCATGTTTATGCTGCAATTTTTAGCCCCATAACACAAGCCTGCAAAGGGCAACTAGGCTGATAGAAGCCAGGGTGAGACCTTGTGCTTGTGGGCTGGGGCTACTGGTTCAGGGCTCTGAATCAAAGCTACACAGCACAAAGGCATCCTTCATTACTGGACAGAACCCGTTACTGGTCTGGGGATCCCCAAACATCACACCTCCGTTCCCAGGAGTCCTTGCTGAGAGGCCTACAGTTCCCATAGTCCCTTTGGACTACAAATCCCAGCCTTGGTCCTGGGCAGCACCAGAAACAGGCGGACGCTGGGCCTGAATCCTGCCTTAAAGCCAGAGCTCCCTATCACACACTTGTGAACTGAGTGAGTTCAATGGATAAGCCAACAAACATGAAATCCCATCATTCCATATGCAGACTATAGCCACACTCACAACAGAGCCAGTGACACGGAACCTTCTGGGTAGGGTTATCAACAGGCCATTATAAGGGACATTCCTTAGTTTAAAAAGAAATTACTCTCCCATACTATATCAGTACAGAATGCCTTTTATCCTGAACTTCAACCATGTGGTTGTAAGTTGCAACCCCATGGTTCAAAATGTGCAATGCCACTCAAATTTGCCAGACGGGCAGCTAGGCCAAATTTCTTCAGAGGGGTAGCCAGGCCAAATTTGAGTGGCATTGCAACCCCATGTGTTAGGTTACATCACCACTCAAGTTTGCACTCCCTGCCCATCTATAGAAATCTGAGTGAGACCAGCAGCTCTTCCTCCGTGATGGTAGGTATCAGGATGTGGGGGAGGGGTGGGGGGTATGTGGGGAAATGGGGGCCTCTCTGCAGGGGCTGGGAGTCTGTGTTCTGTTTGGCTGGGTTGGGGGCTGTTCTGATGAACGCTGGACCAGGTCCTGTGTGATGCCTCAATGGTTGCCTGGCTTAGGCCTGGTCTACACTGTGGGGGGGATTGATCTAAATCATGCAACTTCAGCTACGTGAATAACGTAGCTGGAAGTTGATGTACTTAGATCTACTCACCACGGTGTCTTCACCACGGTGAGTCGACTGCAGATGCTCCACCATCAACTCCGCCTGCGCCTCTCGCTCCGGTGGAGTACTGGAGTCGATGGGAGAGCACTCGGCGGTCGATTTATCGCGTCTAGTCTAGACGCGATAAATCAACCCCCACTTGATCAATCACTGCCAACCAATCTGGCAGGCAGTATAGACAAGCCCTGAGGCTGCAGGTTCCATTGGGAGTGGCTCAGCACTGGGTTCAGGTTGCAGTGCTTGAGACTCTGAGCCAAAAGTGTCGCTCTTAGAGATGCGTGAGGGGCCAGACCAGGCCGAGGGGTCTGCTGGAGGGCATGCAGGGTCAGACATCCATGGGAAGCGGGATTCCCCTGAGTACTGAGGCCCTGCCCTCACGCCACCCCTCTTCCCTGAGCCCCCACCCTCACTCCGCTCTTCCCCCAAGACCCCACTTCTGCGCTGCCTCTTTCCCCCGAAGTCCATAGCCTCTGCTCGCTCCTCTCTGTCTGCTCTTGCCTCTCTGCAGACAGTATTGCAGTCCTGGTGAACACAGGAAAGGCTAAAGTGGCAGAGTCATTTTAAAATGGGGTGAGAAAACCTGCTCCTCACAGTAAACTTCTTGTTCTCCAACCCTTGTGAGGCTGGAAGATCCTGCTCCATCCCAAGGAGAAGGCAGCTGGTCCTGAAAGCGAATGACCCGTGACTCTCCTCCTGCTGCTCACCTCCAGGGGAGCCTGGCTGCTTCCTGAGGAGGGCAAAAGGGGCCAGGGACTGAACCTATGAGTAGGAGATGTACAGAAGCCCGTTGCCAACTGTGTCCACATATCTATTCAGGGGACACCATCATAGGGTCTAATCACATCAGCCACACTATCAGAGGCTCGTTCACCTGCACATCTACCAATGTGATATATGCCATCATGTGCCAGCAATGCCCCTCTGCCATGTACATTGGCCAAACTGGACAGTCTCTACGTAAAAGAATAAATGGACACAAATCAGACGTCAAGGATTATAACATTCAAAAACCAGTCGGAGAACACTGCAATCTCTTTGGCCACTCGATTACAGACCTAAAAGTGGCAATTCTTCAACAAAAAAACTTCAAAAACAGACTCCAACAAGAAACTGCTGAATAGGAATTAATTTGCAAACTGGATACAATTAACTTAGGCTTGAATAGAGACTGGGAGTGGATGGGTCATTATACAAAGTAAAACTATTTCCCCATGTTTAATCCTCCCCACCCCCCACTGTTCCTCAGACGTTCTTGTCAACTGCTGGAAATGGCCCACCTTGATTATCACTACAAAAGGTTTTTCCCACCCCAACCCCACCCTGCTCTCCTGCTGGTAATAGCTCACCTTACCTGATCACTCTTGTTACAGTGTGTATGGTAAAACCCATTGTTTCATGTTCTCTGTGTATATAAATCTCCGCACTGTATTTTCCACTGCATGCCTCCGATGAAGTGAGCTGTAGCTCACGAAAGCTTATGCTCAAATATATTTGTTAGTCTCTAGGGTGCCACAAGTACTCCTTTCCCTCACTACAGCGAAATACAGCACCCAGGCACACTGTGGGTGGCTCTCACACATGCCCAGTGCAGTCCCTTCCATGACTGACCAGGCCAGGGAGCCCCAGTGCAGTGACACGGCTGGGAGCTAGAGAGCCAGATGGAACCACAGGCTCTGTCTGTGTCCAGCAGCCCCAATACAGAATCCTCTTTATATTCACTACAGACGAGCCCTGCTTCTTCACCACGCACATCAGTGTCTCTGCCCATCCTTTTCCTTTCCTAAATACCACTTATGCCCAGTGCCTCCTATTCTATAGGAGGCCAAGCTTCCTTCCAAACTCCAGCCTGATTTCTGCATCCCTCACTCAGCCAAAACTCTCATTGGCCACAGTGGGGCTTGTCCCAGGAAGTACTTTGCTTGCCTCCAAAATGCAGCCAACTCTGTGGGACATAACAGTTGTTCAGCAGCAATGCCACACAACTTAGGACAGGATGTGAACAGGAATATTGTTGTCCAATAGGAACTGCAGGGAGGGAGGTGGATTGAGGGGGGACCAAATGTAATTCTATACATTGGAATTTCACCAGGAGAGTGGGTGAATACCCCAACTCATCTCCAAGCTCAGTTTCTGCAACTCTGTATCTCAGGATGGAGCCACCCGCCTGGAGAAAGCTCCATTGGGTCCAGATGCAGCAGCCTGTCTGCCTAGTTATACACAGTGGGAACTTGAGACGGTCTGGACCTAAACAGAAAAAAATGAAAAGACTATAGATACAAATGTCAATGGGAAGAAATATACAACTGGGTAAAACCTGTCAACGGTGATTCTGGTAAAGTCTTTTGTACTTTGTGCCAGCATGGATTCACTGTTGGTCATGATGGCACAACTGACATTAGACAGCATGCAGCAATCAACTGGATATAAGAAAAGCATACAGGCCAAGAGTGGGACAAATATCAGCAAATTCTTTGTCTCTTCAAACTCCATGACTGCCAAGGGGGTGGCTACAGAACTTATGAACATCTTCGCCCGAGTCGGGGTGCCGCGGGAAATCTTGACAGATCAAGAGACAAACTTTATGTCCTAGACGATCAAGCAGCTCTGCCAGTTATTCAAAATCAAGACCTTAAGAACATCTGTATACTAAACCCAAACGGACGGTCTGGTAGAGCGCTTTAACTAAACCCTGAAAACAATGCTCCAAAGGTTCGTCCTGATGGATGTCTGGCATTGGGACCAGCTGCTCCTGCCTCTCTTGTTCGCAGTCTGGGAAGTACCCCAGTCTTCCACTGGCTTCTCACCATTTGAACTTTTATATGTGAGGGAAACCCGGGGGATTTTAGACCTTGTGCGAGAAATGTGGGAAGAGCAACCGTCCCGAGCTAACAACATGGTACAGTATGTTTTATACCTGAGGGAGAGGCTTGAGGCCCTGGGCTCGTTTGCCAGGGAGAACCTCCTACATACCCAGGATACCCAAGAAGTAAAGCTCCTGGCCCGCAAGGACTGTCTGAGGTGATCCGATGTGTAGGGCAGGTGAACTATGAAATCAAGCAACCAGATAAATGTAAGGTACAACAAATCTACCACGTGAACCTGTTAAAACTGTGGAAAGCCCAGGAAGGCTTACTAATAGTGCCTTACTTACCAGAGCCTGAACTGGGCCCACAGGCCATGAAGGCCTCAACTTCCGGGGTGGTCAAGATTGAGGACAATCTTACCCCAGAGCAGAGAGGTCAGGTGCAAAAACTGATCACCACCTTCTCTTCCGTTTTCTCAACCTGACCAGGGCAGACTCACCTGATAACTCATCATATTCAGACGGACCCAGGCATTAAAGTCAGAGAAAACCCCTGGCACCTCCCCCAGAAACTTAGAGACACCATGAAAGAAGAACTCCGCTCCATGTTAGCATTGGGGGGTGACCGAGGAGTCGTCTAGTGACTGGAAGAATCCTGTGGTACTGGTCCCTAAGCCTGAAGGAAGCCCCCGCTTTTGCATCGACTTCCGTAAGCTCAATGCAGTATCCAAGTTCGATGCCACGGGTTGATGAACTGCTTGACTGGCTGGGAAAGGCAGAATACAACACCACTTTAGACTTAACGAAGGGCTATTGGCAGATCCCTCTCACACCCGACTCCAGGGGAAAAAAAGCTTTCTCCACCCCTTGTGGGCTTTTTCAGTTCCAGACCATGCCCTTCGGTTTGCGTGGGGCTCCGGCCACATTTCAGCAGCTAATGGACCGAATTCTCGGCCCCCATAGCAGGTATGCAGCTGCATACCTCAACAACATGGTAATTTATAGTTGCGACTGGCAACACCATTTGAAACATGACTTCGGTCCTGCAGTCCCTCCAGGAGGCCGGCCTGGCAGCAAACCCCGTCAAATGTCACTTTGGGAAGAATGAGACCACCTACCCCGGGTACACATTGGAAAAGGGCTTGATCTGACTCTTGGTTAGCAAAATTCAGGCCCTCCAGCTGTGCCCCACGCTGTCCTCAGAGAAGTATGTATGTCGAGTCCTGGGACTAGCCGGGTATTACCACCACTTTATCCCAGGGTTCTCCTCCATTGTGGCCCCCCTGTCCAATCTCCTCAAAAAAGAGAGTCTTAAAAGGACCAAAGCCTGTGAGGAGATGTTTCAAACTCTGAAGGACCGGCTCTCTCAGGAACCCATCTTGTACAGCCCTGACTTCGCCAAGGAGTTTTTGTTACAAACAGACACCTCAGACATGGGCCTAGGAGCTGTTTTATCGCAGGTAGTTGGGGGTGATGAACACCCCATCTTATGTATTAACTGGAAGCTATTCCCGTGAGAGAAGACTTATTCTGTAAATGAGAAAGAAGCCCTGGTGGTAAACTGGGCCATGGATTCACTCTGTTATTATCTTCTGGACACGCACTTCACCCTCATTACTGACCATGCCCCCCCTTCGCTGGCTCCATGCCATGAAGGACACAAATCCTCGAGTCATGAGGTGGTACCTTTCCCACCAGCTCTTCTCCTTCTGCATCCAGCACCAGGCCGGGAAAGCCCATCTGAATGCAAACTTCTTTTCGCGGGATGGTGGAGAGCAGTTGGAGGGGGGGAAGAACCCAAAGGGGGTCATGAGGTGGGGGATGCGTGAAGGAGCAGAGATACTGCAGCCAGGCACAGCAGGGGTTAAGGAACACCTGTGGGTTCAGGTAGCCCGGCCCCGTTATACCTGCAGCCAATGCCAGGCCTGGAGGGGGGAGAAAAGAAGGGAGCCTGGCTCAGCCAGGGGCTGACTGGTGAAGAGGCAGGAGCTCTCTGTATGCCTGCCTGAAGGCACAGACCAGCAACCTGCCTACCAAGGCAGCCACTAGAGGCAAGTAAATCGCCCCCTGCCAAGGGGAACCTACAGATAAGCCCCAACTGTGGGGCAATTGGAGTAGCAGGGCCACACCCCGAACTAAAAGGACTTGCATAAGGAGCAAGTAAGACCAGGAAAACAAGCCCTGCACACCCCCTCACGGCTGGGAGAAAGATCCATCTCCCCTGTTTAGGGGTTGAGCGACACAGGACGCTGGGCCAAGACCTGAGGGAGAAGGAGCGGGTCAAGTCCCCTTACAGCCCCCCTAACCAAAGATCTAGCTACTAGGCTCCCTGGCTACTGAGAGCCCTATCATAGACAGTAATATAATTAATGCAAATCAACATGAGTTTATAGAAAATAGATCCTGTCAAACTAACTAGCTATCTTTTTTTTTATGAGATTACAAGTCTGGTTGATAAAAATAATAGTGTTGATGTAATATACTTAGATATCTGTAAGGTGTTTGACTGGATACTTCACGACATTTTGATTAAAAATCTAGAACTATATAAAATTAACATGACCTATTAAATACATTAAAAACTGACTAACTAATAGTTCTCAAAATGTAATTGTAAAGGGATAATCAGCATCAAATGGGAATGTTTCTAGTGGAGTTCCACAGACCAGTTCTTGGCCCTATGGTATTTAATATTTTCATCAACGACTTGAAAGAAAACAAAGTCATCACTGATAAAGTTTGCAGATGATACAAACACTGGGGAAGTGGTAAATTACAAAGAGGACAGGTCACTGACACAGAATGATTTGGATCACTTGGTAAAGGCATACATTTTAATATAGCTAAATGTAAATGCAAATGTGTACATCGAGGAACAAAGAATGCAGGCCATACTTACAGGATGGGGGATTCTATCCTGGGAAGCTGTGACTCTGGAAAAGATTTGAGGGTCATAGAGGATAATCAGCTGAACATGAGCTTCCAGTACAACACTAAGGCCCAAAAGGCTAATGAAATTCTGGGATACATAAACAGGGGACTCTGGAGTAGGAGTAGGAGTAGGGAAGTTACTTTACCTTTATATTTGGCACTTGTGTGACCACTTCTGGAATACTGTGTCCAATTCTAGTGCCCATAATTCATGGAAGATGTTGATAAATTGAAGAGGGTTCAGAGAATGATTAAAGGATTAGAAAACATCCTTAGAGCACTGCAGCAAGGCAGCTATACCAGTGCAGATGTGCCGTTGAAGCACTTCATGAAGATACTACCTATGTCGATGGGAGTCCTCCCATTGATATAGCATTGTCTACACTGGGGGTTAGGTTGGTATAGCTACGTTGCTCAGGAATGTGGATTTTCCACACCCCTGAGCAATGCAGTTATACCAACATAAATTGTAGGGTAGAACAAGCCTGACAGACTAAGGAAGCTCAGTTTATTTAGCTTAACAAAGAGATGGTTAATGGATGACTTGATCACAGTTTATAAGTATCTACATCAGAACAAATATTTGATAATGGGCTCTTCAGTCTAGCAGAGAGACTGAAAATAGGTGTAAATTTTTAAGAATGGGAGCAATTAACCATTGGAACAACTTACCAAGGATGGTGGATTCTCCATCACTGGCAATGTTTAAATCAAGATTGGGTGTTTTTCTAAAAGATCTGCTCTAGGAATTAGTGTAGGAAAGCTCTTTGGTCTGTGCTGTACTTGAGGTCAATCTAGATGATCACAATGGTCCCTTCTGACCTTAGGCCATGTCTACACTAGCACTTACGTCTGCAAAACTTTTGTTGCTCAGGTGTGTGAAAAAACACCCCCTTGGTGACATAAATTTTGCTGGCATAAGCACTTGCCTACACAGCACTATGTTGGCAAGAGACGCTCTCCCAGTGACACAGCTACTACCGTTCGTTGAGCTGGTTTTATTATGTCAACGGGAGAGCTCTTTCCCATCGGCTTAACGCAGCTACCTGAGCGATCTTACAGCAGCCCAGCCGTATTGGTACAGCTGGGCTGCTGTAAGCTTGTAAGTGTAGACATGGCTTTAGAATGAATGAATCTCTGGTGAGCAGCACTACCACAGTATGACCAGCTGAGATACGTGCACAGCTGTGGGAAATGAGGGGCCTTGTGCACACTATGTGCTTGGCAATAAGGCTGTGTGTCAGAAGGAGAGTTTGAGAAACTGGGTGTGTTTGTACCTAGTAGCCATAACATAATCTGTGAAAGTCAAATTGTTTTCCTCCCTGAGAAATGAACTGCCAACCACATCTTTACCAAACAGGTTCTCATTTACAAATATGTGAACAACAAAAAGCAGAGCAATATTTGCCTGATTCATAGATTTCACAACAGTGTGACAATCTGGCACCCAGGACTGAAATTTAAATTGCTGCAACATGAAATTGGAGGGAAAACATTTGGCCTCATTACCAATCCATCAAATACAGAATAAAAATAAACAGGAAAAGAGACCTTTAAGCAAGAATGGGGAATAAGACAGGAATGTAACAGCATGGCCTTCTTCAATCTGGCTCACCAGCCCCACTGGAACCGTCCCCAGAATCTGAGTCTCCTACAAAATAACTCAGAGATAAAGTGCCTCTGTGTGCTGATGACTGACCATGCTGTCACCTACGCTGGTCTGTGGAGAAACTGACACTTTCTAGAAACCTGCTGCTTAATGTGGACCTGCAGCGCAGCTTGGTACAAACATCAGGACATTTCAGGAAAAGCCCAGAAGCAAACAGAACAGAGTAAAATTTTATTACATATCTGGCATCAGAATCCAACCCATTCTACTACACAGGAGTGAAATCTAGGGCCTGACTTCAACAACACCCTATGGCAGCGGTTCTCAAACTGTGGGTCCTGACCCCTTTGAATGGGGTCACCAGGGCTGGCTTAGACTTGCTGGGGCCCAGGGCTGAAGCCCAAGCCCCACCATCCTACCCAGGGCCAAAGCCAAACCCCGAGGGCTTCAGCCATGGGTGGCAGGACTCAAGTTTCAGGCCCCCTGCCTAGGGCTGAAGCCCTTGAGTTTCAGGTTTGGCCCTCCTGCCCGGAGTGGTGGGACTCGGACTTTGGCCCCCTACCCAGGGAAGTGGGGCTTGGGCAGGCTCAGACTTTGGTCCCCTCTCTTGGGGTTGTGAAGTAATTTTTGTTGTCAGAAGGGAGTCACAGTACAATGAAGTTTGAGGACCCCTGCCCTATGGTTACTGGAATAAAACCCCAGCTCTGCAAGTCCTCTGTGGCTACTGAGCACCACTGGGCTGGTTCCCCCTGCTCATCAACATAAAGACTAAGCACATTCAACTTCTGGTGCCACCTCAGTCAAAGTAGCAAATGCTCCATTCTGCACAAAGTAAAAGAGAGTCAAAAACTAAATCCAAATGAAAATATCCATCCCTACACATCATTGCTCCCTGTTCAACAGTTCCCCGCCTCCAACCAGCAGAGGAGCTCAAGATGTCAGCCCAGCCCCTGCAGCACCAATCCATGAGGCACTGGAAAGAACAGATAAATCAGCAACAAAGACGACTGGGACAGCTCCCTGTACAGAACTCTCACCAGCAGAGACCTCGCCGGAGTGACCTTGTGCAAAATGACAGCCAACTCTCGCACTTAGGTACAGAATCAGTGACCACATGCTGGAGGTGAGCCTGGGAAGTCCAAAGCAGAGACCAGCAACTTTGCAGCCAAGGGGACAGAGCAGAGATTGAGACAGAGAAACATGTTCTACTCCAATGTCCCAAACACCACCAAGTGCATGCAAAATATTTCCTCAAACCATCAGGAATCACCTAGGCTGCCTCATCAGCGAGTGAAGAGGAAAATCTGTGCCTGGCCCTGGGAGAAAGGAGAGAGATGGCACCAAGTGGTGGAGCACCCTGCTCCCAGATCAAGACCGGATAGCACTGACAAAAGGACGCAGCTCAGACCCCACAGGCAGTGTGTGACCTCATCCCGAGGGATTGCCCTACCTGTGATGGAGCCCCGAATGACTTTTTTTACATTGGGGCAGCACTTGTCCCGCTCACCCAGCCCCTAAGGTCTCATTGAACTGACTTGAGCTGGTGTTGGCTCAGAATGCAATCAGCAGGGGTGTGCAGTGGCCGAAGGTGTGACTGTGTCTGGGTGGGAGAGAAGGAAAGGCCCCTCGCTTCTCACTTTCTTGCTCCCAAGTTTTGCTACTCAACAAATCAGTTAGTTCTTAACAAAGTGAGGCAGGGGTTGGCAAGAGCACAGGGCCCCACATCCTAATGCGGGACGGCGAGGGTACAGGCCTCCGCATCCTATCTAATGCAGTGGCGGGGAGCAAGGGCACAGGGCCTCCCACATCCTAGCTAACACAGCGTGGCCGGGGTGTGTGTGACCATGCCTTGGGGGTGAGGTACCAGGTCTGGGGGGGGCTCTAGGAGGTGGGGGGTAGGCTACTAGAGAGCAGGGGACCTGGGGTGGGGGGCTCTAGAGGGCAGGGGGGGCTAGGTCACTAGGGAGCGAGGGGTCAAGCCAGGAATACTGGGAAGGAGGGCTCTGGGGAGGTGGGAGGGCCAGGTTACCAGGGAGCTCTAGGGGGCAGGGGACCAAGCCGGGGATACCAGAGAGGGAGGCTCTAGGGGTGGGAGGACCAGGTTACCAGAGGGCTCTAGGGAGCGGGGGGCCGGGGGTACCTGGGGTGGGGGGGCTCTAGGGGACGGGGGACTGGGTTACTAGGGGACTGTAGGGGGCAGAGGGAACTAGGTCACTAGGGGACAGGGGGCCGAGCCAGGAATATCGGGGAGGGGGACTTTACGGGGTGGGGGTGGGTTACTAGGGTACCTAGGGTGGTGGTGGGGGCTGTGGGGGGGCAGGGTGACTGGGTTACCAGGGGACTCTAGGGGGCAGGGGGCTGAGCCAGTGATACCGGGGAAGGGGGCCTCTAGGGGACGGAAGGAGGGCTCTAGGGGGTGGGGGGGCAGATGACCAGGGGTTTCTAACTTCTAGGGGGCAAGGGGTACTATACCTAGGGTTGGGAGCTCTAGGGGGCAGGGGGCTGAGCCGGGGATACCGGGGAGGGAGGCTCTACCGGGGGGAGGACCGGGGGTACCTAGGGTGGGGGGGTTCTAGTGGATGGGGGACCGGGTTACCAGGGGACTGTAGGGGGCGGGGGAGCCAAGCCGGGGCTACCGGGGGCTCTAGGTAGAGGGGGCCCGGGGGCCGAGCCGGGATACTCGAGGGCAGCTCTAGGGGCAGCCCTATCCCAGGTCCATGGAGCCGAACAAGGGACCCAGCTCCCGCCCCCTCCCCGCCGGTACCTGCAGCAGCACAAACTCGCGGGGCCTCGGACACCGCGTTTCCCGGCAACGGTCTCCCTGGTGATTGAACCAATGCACGAGTGACTCGGGAGACCCGCCCCTTCCCACAGCCCGTCCCACCCCCACCAACTTCTCCATGGCCCGCACTCCGTGACAGCCCGTACCCACCCCACCCCCAATTTCTCCTACATACACTTATTCGCCCCACACCACATACCCCCACCTTCCCCTACATACTCCCAACCCCACATGCCTCCTGCCCCACACACCCCAATGTCCCATACATGCCCCCCTCTTCAATCTCCCCCCCCATACACCACCGTGTCCAGCTGGGGCCTGCCAGATGTAATCACAGTGGTCCCTTTTGGCTTTGGAATCTAAGTTCTGTTGGGCACTGGGCCTCTACCTTGGTGCGTGGAGGAGTCTTTGGGGCCTAAAAAGGCCAGGAAAATTTCCTGTAATTATATAAGCCAGTCCAAACTGTCTAAAGCAGCCTGGTTTTAATGCTAGTGGGAGGAGTGTGGCCATTTTTAAAAAGGGGGGGGGGGGAGAACAACAAGAAACCCATCTACTCCCAACATCACAAGCAATCTAAATAAGAGAGAGAGAAAGAAAGAGGAAGTGTGTTATAGTCATGTCCTTGGGTTCTATGTTGGCACCAACACCTACAGTGTCAGCAGTCCATGAGACTAGGGTGATGGTGTCACTTGTCCACTGTGATTTGAACTGAGATACCCAAACTCATTTCTAGAGTGAATCAGACACAGAGTTATTTATTCAGTGAAGTCAGCCTGTTTGCAAATTGACCACAGGCAGTTTATGATGGAATGGCAATGGAATTCATTGCCACAAGGTGTCACTGAGACCAAGAGTGTAGTAGGATAAAAAAGGATTTCAAATTTACATGGATGGAGACTATCTAGATTTAGAATTGTAAGCACTGAAAAACAGGTACGAGTTTTGGAAAAGGGCTAAACCACCACCTCCATCTGTAAAGGGATAGGAAGGAACTTCCCCTATGAACAGATTATACATAATTGCCCAGTTCATGATTTCTTGCACTTTCCTCTGAAGGAGTTAGTCCTGCACTGTTAGAAGGGTGCTGGACTACAGAGGTCCCAGGTCTGATGTAGTCTGGCAAGTCATATGTGCCCATGTTTTCTCTGAATTTGTTATTCAAACTGGATATTCTGCAGATTGGTAGTTCAGGAGCAACTCACTGTGATTATTCAGTATTTACAATGTCTTTGCTAGACACTGGATTTATAGCTTATTACAACAATCTGTAACCCCCTAACCCCTGTTTTTATCCTATGACTAGGGGTATTAGTGGGGCACTTAACCTTATATAGCCCCTTAGAATATGTGCTAACTGCTTATGCTAAACTATCTGTTTGATTTTGTATTTAACAGTGACACTCTGAGTACCTTTCACAGACCTGAAGAGCTCTGTGTAGCTTGAAAGCTTATTTAGCTCAGCAACGGAACTTGGTCCAATAAAAGATATTACCTCACCCACAATGTTCCCTCTAATTTTTCCCATTCATGTGCGGAATTAATTTTGTTATGTGCACCAATATGGAGGTGATGTTGGAGGGTGAGGCCAAGAGGTTTGGAATGTGAGATGGGGCTCAGGGCTGGGGCAGAGGTCGGGGTGCGGGGGTGTGTGGGCTTTGGGGTGTGTCTGGGGATGAGGGGTTTGGGGTGTGGGATGGGGCTCAGGGCTAGGGTTGGTGTGCGCTCTGGCTGGGATGCGGGCTCTGGGGTGGGGCTGAGAGGTTTGGGATTCAGGCTGCCCAGGGCTGCGACAGGGAGAGAGGACTCCCCCCAACAGCTCCAGGGCTGGGGAGAGGCGGGCCCTGCGGGTGTGTTTGTGTGTGTGTGGCCCCACTGTGATACAGCCCCAGGGCTGGGAGAGTTGCTGCAGCCCTGCACACCCCAAGCTCCCCCATCAACACCCCTCACCTTACCCCATGCCCCTGAGTGCAGTGTGCACGCCTGTGTGGCCCTTTGTGGCCTTCTGCACAGCCGTGCACCTTAGAGGGAATGTAGCTCACCCACCATGTCTCTCTAATATCATAGGACTGACATGGCTACAACACTGGATACTGTATTTATGATAAAAAGAAAAGGAGTACTTGTGGCACCTTAGAGACTAACGAATTTATTTGAGCATGAGCTTTCGTGAGCTACAGCTCACTTCATCAGATGCATACTGTGGAAACTGCAGCAGACTCTATATATACACAGAGAATATGAAACAATACCTCCTCCCACCCCACTGTCCTGCTGGTAATAGCTTATCTAAAAGCCATTTCCAGCACAAATCCAGGTTTTCTCACCCTCCACCCCCCCACACAAATTCACTCTCCTGCTGGTGATAGCCCATCCAAAGTGACAACTCTTTACACAATGTGCATGATAATGAAGTTAGGCCATTTCCTGCACAAATCCAGGTTCTCTCACTCCCTCACCCCCCTCCAAAAACCCACCCCCATACACACACAAACTCACTCTCCTGCTGGTAATAGCTCATCCAAACTGGCCACTCTCCAAGTTTAAATCCAAGTTAAACCAGAACATCGGGGGGGGGGGGTAGGAAAAAACAAGAGGAAATAGGCTACCTTGCATAATGACTTAGCCACTCCCAGTCTCTATTTAAGCCTAAATTAATAGTATCCAATTTGCAAATGAATTCCAATTCAGCAGTTTCTCGCTGGAGTCTGGATTTGAAGTTTTTTTGTTTTAAGATAGCGACCTTCATGTCTGTGATTGCGTGACCAGAGAGATTGAAGTGTTCTCCGACTGGTTTATGAATGTTATAATTCTTGACACCTGGATTTGTGCAGGAAATGGCCTAACTTCATTATCATGCACATTGTGTAAAGAGTTGTCACTTTGGATGGGCTATCACCAGCAGGAGAGTGAATTTGTGTGGGGGGGTGGAGGGTGAGAAAACCTGGATTTGTGCTGGAAATGGCTTTTAGATAAGCTATTACCAGCAGGACAGTGGGGTGGGAGGAGGTATTGTTTCATATTCTCTGTGTATATATAGAGTCTGCTGCAGTTTCCACGGTATGCATCTGATGAAGTGAGCTGTAGCTCACGAAAGCTCATGCTCAAATAAATTCGTTAGTCTCTAAGGTGCCACAAGTACTCCTTTTCTTTTTGCGAATACAGACTAACACGGCTGTTACTCTGAAACCTGTATTTATGATGTAAGGCATATTAGTTAGCTTTGATTGGACAGATGTGTCACACTACATTGTTTCTGTTCCCTGACAGGTAAAGTGTAACAATCAGATTTGGATACAAACACCCAACTTAAAGTTCAAAATTTGATTTCTGCAAATATTCTCTAATATATGCTTAAAATTCATGGTGATTTACAAACAATCCCGCTCGTGAATGTGTTTGCAAGGACCCCACTCCTCCACCTCCACCCCCACCCATGTGTCTTGATATCTGTTTCACCCACAGCCACACTAACTTCAGTGGCACTTCACACAGGTGCAATGACCAGCCAGGTGGATGGAGCTGAAAGATCAGGACATAAAATATTTGTGGAAAACAGAAAAGGGCCACAAATCAAATAAAACAATTTCCATGATTTACTGAGTTGCTCACCTGGCTTAATTCATTATCATCATATAAATACATGATTGGAATCAGGGACAAATATGAAGGGGAGACCCAGAAAAAAAAGTGTGATGCAGTATTAAAGGCAGAAGAAAACCCATAATGGAACAAATCCTGCTTGTCTTACTCTTGCAAGAAATCCCTTGTCTTATGGGGACGCCTTACTCGAGTAAAACCAGTAGGGTTTGGCTAACTTGTACACAGGATTATATTCTGTTGTCCTCTCTGTGTTGTATAAATCTCCAACTAAAATCTTAAAGTTTGTAGAGCAGAAAACATTGAGTCAAGATTTTAAATACATATTTTCTTCATAAAGTTCAGTAGAAGCAAAGTAAAGTACTTTTTATTTATTTACAGTATTTATGTTTTCTTTACATACCTACAGCAACATCAAAAATTATTCACAAAAGCTTAACTAAGTGTAAAAATGTTATTTCATTGGACATTTGACCTATCAGCTTGATATTATGGAAAATGTTGACTTTTTCCCCCCATGCAGTATCCAGATTGTCTGAGCATCATTTTTAAGTTTTCTGGTACATTTAGGGCCACATTTTTTGAAAAAGTCTCTAAACATGCACACCTAAATTTGCACACTTTTGTGTACAATTTTAGTCACCCAATCTTTTGAACACAAACTCAGATTTGCAGATATGAGTAGGGGGGCATGCAAAAACTTGAGCACATGAAAATGAGCGCACAAAATATCAGGAGTGTAAATTTAGAGTTCAAGCTCAGGCTATTTTGAAAATTTAGCCCCATGTGTATATAAAGTTTAACCAAGGAAGTGTTTTCTCAGTGCTACCAAAACTATGGTTCACTTTACTTTTTAAATAAGGCTTTTATTTCTGAGATACTAGACAATTATCAGATTCTCACATATTCATACTTGCCTCTCTGTGCAGACCCTTTACCAAGAGACTTGTAGCAATAATAAGAAATGGCCACTAACTTATTGCCATGTCCACATTGGAAAAAAGTGTTAGGTGCTCACTTTTATATGATTTTCAGAGTGGGAAAACAATTACATTAAACTTATATAAAATTATATTTTCCTTTGCAACCAAATGGAAACAGTTCTCCAATACATAACATTCAAACTCTGGGCCAAAGTGTGATCGCCTTTTGCTCACACAAGTAGTTTCCTTTAAATTAATAGGACTACTCAGAAAAGTAAGGCAATTATAATCTGACACTGCCTAGAAATAAAGGATAAAGGTTTGAGATTACATTTTTGACAATTGGTTAGTGGAGTTACAGTCCTGTCCTCTTGACCTGAAGCTCAAACTGCAAAAGGAGTTTTTTAAGGTAGAGTTGAATTCTTTAGTTTGCCCTTTAGTGCTAAGTAGACATAGCGTGAGGTGATTTTGACTCTATTAACGCTATTTCCTAAACTGAAAACCAGGAAGCAGTTGGTAAATGTACTGCAGGAGGAAAGTAATAACCCTGAATTGCAGTCTGGAACAGCTTCTTGCTGCACTCACTTCTTTCTATGCACATTAACTCCTGAAGCTGAATTCAGTAATAATGTAGGGTCTGATTTTCAGCATAATCTTAAATCTTTCCCTTTCTGTGCCCACAATTGAGTGGATGTGAATTCTTGCAGACACAGTATTTCACAATTTAATTACAGGCATAATTTCAGCCATTTAGTTGTCCAAGTATCTGACTGCAATGAGGAAGGTAAATGCTGTTTCTACAAATAACTGAAGCCAAAATTTTAAGTGCCCACAAATTGTAGGCACACAGACAAAGGCCAGGTTTTAATAATCTGATCCTTTAAATGCAGTAAAATCTGGGCTATTATCCATGTATATGAATTCCTGGATATGTCAGTGTGTGTGTGTATATATATATATATATATATATATAGGTATTACTATAGCAATGTCCATGGAGATAATTTTCTAATAATGTGTCCATTCTCCTGCAATCTAACCTATTCAGCTAATATTATGGAGAAGTATTTTATAAAGCAGTGAACTGAATCTGGAGGTACAGGTATGACCAAACAAGTCCCTTAAGCCATAACTTGCCAGGTCCTCTTGGTATCTTGAAAGTACAAGTCTTGCAGTGTGCTACCTGTTTGATGCATCTTGGTGTCACAGTCAGCTGGTGTTCCTTATCACTGAGACAAGCCAATCTTTCAGCAATAATCTCAGCAAGATCTTGGATTTCACAGCAATAGGCTCACTCCTCCAAGCCAGTGATGATATTACATCCACCTATTTCTTTTTGGCAGAAGATCAACACAACAGTTATAGAATTGGTAAGAGTGAGAGTCCACCCTTGTCTTCTAAAAATGTAAAGAAACCCCAAACAATCCTTTTGTCCCATTCTACTGAGCTGAAAATGACATCAGTACCTGTTGACTGTGTGGCAGTAAAATGCTATCTCTTAGATTTTTTTCATAGCACAAAATGTGCTGGCTGTTATTTGAGTCTACTGTATTCCTCAATTTCTCTCTTCAAAAAGGAAGTATAATATAAGTTAAGCTTAGGTTCAGAAATGCATATGTTTTACTTAAAAACATTCATCTGTTCAAAATTCAAAATAAACTTTATGGGATACAGTGTGTTTTTTTAAATAACATTTCATTCAAACTGTATATAATTCATTAAAGTATTCATACAGCAAACAATGGTTAACCCTTGAAAATGTGTAGAAAAAGATTTTCACACAAAAAAGGAAAACAAAATTCTGAGGTATCACACTCACACATACACCCACACACACACGCAGGCTGCAGCAAAAGCAGAAAATTGTAGGCCCAAAAGAAAATGATGATTGATTGTTCTATTAGAGAGTCCAGGTAGCTCAGGAAAAAACACAAAAACAAAACCCCCCACAATAGTCCTCTGAGTAAAGAACTACCTCAAGAAAGTTCAAGTGCATTGGAGACCTGATCACCTAAACTGTTTCTGCAAAGCAGCTCCCTGCACCTGAGAGAAATGCAGCCCAAGGTGACTTGTGCAAATATAAAGAATCAGTTGAGGCTATTTCCTGTTAGTCCTTAAACACACGAGGGGTGTCCAAAGATTCGCTTAGTCCTTGATCATGCAAGATACTGCTGGAGTGCCGTCTTCGCCCTGAAATCACAAATATTCCATTAACCATTGAATCTGGACTTCAAAAAAATAAACACCCGCTGGAGATTTATGGTTAACATTTATCCAATATGACATTCTGTGCACAAGGCTAGCATGTGAGGGAGAAACTGTTAGTGTGGCAATAAAAGGCTAAACTATTAATACGTTAAGATGGCAAAGCCTGAGGTTTCTCAGCAAAAGTACAGCCTAATGCCATTTGTGCTATTTTCTTCAGCTAGGAGGAAAACTCTTTTATGCTACATGAGCAATGAGTAGTGCCAAACACTCATTAAACCAGATCTAATCCACTGGTCCGGATTGCACCCCAGAATGTGACAACATGGATGGCCTCTTTGCCCCAGGATTGCACTAGTAGCTCATACTGAGTTGTCTGTCCACTCTAACTCACAGAGCCTTTTCAGGGTCACTGCTTTCCAGGATACAATGCCCCATTCTGTAGGTATGGGCTGCATTCCTTATTCCTAGATGTATAACTTTGAACTTGGCTGTATTTAAATGATCCCTTGAAATATGTAACTACTTATGCTAAACAATATGTTCCACCTTGTGTTTAGCTGGAACACTCTGAGTACGTTTCTCAGATCTAAAGAAGAGCTCTGTGTAAGGTTAAAAGCTTGTCTCTCTCACCCAACCGAAGTTGGTCCAATAAAAGATATTACCTCACCCACCTTGTCGCTCTAATATCCTGGGACTGACATGGCTACAACTACACTGCATACTACTAAAGTTACACATTAAATCTGCAAGACTGCATAAATTATATTCAAGATTAAAAAAAATTAGCTGAGGATACTGAAACTGCCTACATTTTTAATAAAACATGGCATACTGGAAAAGTTCCAGAGGCCTGGAAAAGTGCTAATGTTGTGTCAGTGTGTACTGCTGTTTTTGAGGAGGGAGATAACGTATGAGTTGATAACCATCTTGGTGTCTGTCCTGCCTTAGAACTTGTCATAAATCCTACTTAGCAACCATTCTTCACATAAGATGAATATAATATTTTATTCCTATGTGGCAGGACTCATCAATGTAAAGGGAAAGTCAGACACAAATGTACAAAAAGGCACTGTCTCGTGGATTTTTCTGTAATCCAAATGCTTTCAAAACAAGATGCATTTTTTTAAAAAAGCACAGATTTCCCTCTGATCTCTATTTTGGGGGTTCTTTTATACTTACTTGTCACAAAGATTTGGATCTGATGACTGACTCAGTTTGTGTAGGATATCTACTATTCCGATATCTCGTAGTTTATCTTGGCGTTCTTGTGAACCTAAAAAAATAAATCACATTATAGGGGATAACATCAAATAAGTGATTTATTAAAAATGATAAAAAAGAATTGGAGACAGGTATGTGCTATGAGGGGATAGAATGTGTTGATGCAAATAAAATGCTGTGCTAAGAAGCCCTTTAAGCTGACTTAACCTATGGCTGCTCTGTCTTTTCCCTTTTGGAAGAAGCTACTAAATTTTTTTCCCTTCAATTTTTTCACATGAATAAATGAGAGAAAATTAAACAGGCTAGAACCTGAAGAGATTTTATTATAAAGTAAGGAGTTTGACTCTGATTGGCTTCTTCCTTTCCAACTGTCTCTGATATAGGGTGTATTTAGCTGAAAACTTGTCACAGAGTTAAACTTCTAGCACTCAGTGTACAACACAAGCTAATACAGGAAATCAGAATGCTGGAAATATAGCGTGAAGTTTTACATGCTGAAGTGAGATTTGTTCCTGATGCTCCACATTCTCAAATTACTCAGCAGGAGAGTGGGAGATCAAACTACAAAAATAAGTCTCCTTGTGGAGGAACACCACAGCAGATTTAGAGGATGTAACCACCAATCTAAGAGTCATCCTCCCCCAACCCCATCTCCACTCACACCACCCCCTCCCTAGCACTGCTCCCATTTCCTGCTCTGCAACTCCGTGGCTTCCAACTCCTGATTCATAGGGTATGTCTGTACTGCAATGTAAGTCCGAGCTTAGACTCAGGCTCAAGCCCAAACCCCCTTCCTGTCTAACACATAATTCTGTCTGATCCGGGCCCGGGCCCAAGCTCAGGACCCCACAGGGGTGAAGGGTTTGAGCCCAGGCCCTGTAATGTCTTGGGTTCAAATGCCATCATTTTGCAATGTGGAAATAGCTCAGGCCTGGGCGTCCCAGACTCAGGACGTGAGAGTCCACCAATGCTATTCCACACTCCCACGAGATGGTGGCCTCTATGCTTTTTATCCCAAGACTGGCCAATCAAGTCCCAGGAAATGGAAGCCACCGCTCTGGGTCAAGTACAGCTGCTCAGCATTTAACTCTTCCATTTTATTCCGACCGTTGAGCTGCAAGCAGAGCGAACCTTCTCCTGAGTTTGTAATGGCCACTGACACGAAGAAGTCCTTTGCCAAGTGTGCTGCTACATGGTCATGGGAGCAGAGTCTGATTTTGGTTAATCACTGGTGAGAGGTGAGCAAACTGTTTGACTTCACCAAAAATTCCAGGAATGACCACCAGTACCAGGAAATAACAAAGAAGCTGGCAGCACTGGGGATTCGCTTGACTGGTTAACCAGTGCAGGGAGTGTATTAAGCAGCTCAAAATGACCACTGTAAGCCAGGCATGAGAACTGCACCTCTGGAAACTCGCTGTCATCCTGCCCCTTTTACAAAGGGCTTGAGTGGGTGCTGCAACTGTGCCAAGCACTGAGCCACAAACACTTCACGACAACCTGGTAAGCTTGGATGGTGACCTTCTCACCCCTGAACCCAGTATAGGACTGTACCATGTACCAGATGAAGCTGCTGAAGTGAACAAACTGGGACAGTCCCCGAGGAAGCTTTGCAGCACATTCTAGGTCCCTGCTCAGAGGAGCTATTTGATGCCCTCCTGGCAGAGCAGCCTGCCACACAACTGGCAGCAGAAACAAGAGGCAGTAGCCCCTCAGCCTGGTTAGTTTCTGGCTCCATGTTTGTTGTTGTTAATATAGGGAAGGGAGTGATTTCCAGGTTGTGACCCAATGCAAACTTTATTACAAACTTCAGGAAGAAGCATGTATCCACTAATGGTAGATTTTATTACCATTACTGCACCATATCATATAATGTATATTTCAAATAATAAAAGTAAACACAGAAGGGGCAACCTGTAAATTGTATCCAAACACTCTTTCTCAATACATTCATCTACTCAAGCAATACTATAAATTCACAGGTTCTTGGTCCCCACCCTCCACTGTATAAGCAGCTATGTCATTCACAATCAATTGTCCCCCCACCCCATTTCATTAAGTGATAACTGGAATACCTCATTTACTGCCAACCTAGTACAACAATCACATTCATAAACGCATATTCTCCGTCTTCCATTGGGTCATGCAAGTCCATAATGTGGGTGCACAAAACATCCCCGATGTGCGTTGTCCTTCAGGAACCATTAAGCTGTGTCACAGCGACCAGCTGGGGATCTTCGTCTCATTGCCCTCCCTCCCCCAGCCTCCCTATTGTCTATCAATCACTTGCTGCATTTGCATCTAGACCTTAAGCTCATTGTACTACTACCTAACATTTGCCATTCTCTCCGTTGAAAGGATTTTGTTCTGACAATACTTTCTGTCCAAGACAATACATAAAAGTATGAGAGTCTCTTACCTTCTTCTTCATTCCATATGAGATTAGATATGCAAAACATGGCGGCAAGCTGAAGTTTAGCATTCGAATGACTCTGAATATAGAAACAGAATTTTTGGAGTTTCAGAAGCTAAATATCACAAAACTTTTTAGATGTACATTTTCTAACATTCACTTAAGGACTGAGGTAAAAAATTGTGGGCAATTCCTCATCCACGATCTGCACCAAAGACATGACTGTTATTTAGAGCAGTCAGGTACAGTATTCTTTGAATGGAGAGTTATTTTGTCCTTGATTTCAAAATAGATTCTACCTTCACCATATTGCAGCCATTGTTACACTCACTACACTAACCATGAAGCCAAGAGGCTCTTGCTGCTGCCACTCTCCCATCTGGCATCAGGTTCAGTCCAGTCCAGCCTATAGATCATCAGGAAGATTGTACCACAACACTGCTCCTGAGCATAACTGTATTCTCCTCAGACTTGCTTTCTATTTCTGAACTCTCACTCTCAGGAAGCTGGGATGAGCCTGTTAAAAGCTGGGGTTTCCTCAGAACTGCTGTGTTTCTGTTATATCTTGAGATACCAGCAAGTTCTTTTCAACACAGTTATAAAATATTTGATTTGATTCTGCCTTGGCCTGTTGTTCTAGAGGCACCAAACAGAAGAACAACTATGCACAGACTGTGTGCCCTGATTCCTACAGCAACTAGCCTGGTCTTTAATAGGTATTGAGGGAACATTTCTGTTTAGATTTCTCTGCTGAACTGGTTGTGTAACAAAGCATTGGTCCTGGTGCTCAGACACATATCCCTTTACTCTGTTCCAAGGCTCAGTTGCCCCTTTAATAATGAGTTCATGGAGCACGTGACAGGGGTCATGTGACTGCAGGTTGAGAGGGCCCTTCCATGTGCGAAACCAAGCAGGCTTAAGGGGGGTGGAGAAACCAAACTTTTTGAGCTGAGCTCCCCATTTGAATTACAATTTTTTGTTGCACCCCCCCAAACTCAAACAGGTTTGGAAGCCCACTAAGGTGAGTCAGGGGTGCAGGTGGTGCTCCGTCCCTGAGCCCTGCTGTGTGGGACTGGCCTGAGCCACGTGGCGTTGCTACTCCCCCTCCCCGCCCTGCTGAACGTTTTTCACATCCCACAGTTTGAAAACCTCTAGAAGCTGTTGCCGGAAGGCAGAAAACTGGGGGGAGGAACATGACCGTGCATGTCCCCTCACATGTCACCTCTGCTTACCTGTACGTGGCAGACTGTATTAAAATAAGCCAAAAAGTCTGAAAACCATTGACCTACCCCAGAGAAGCAGCAAAAGTATGAGCTCATCTCTATCTATTCCAATGAGATGCTAACTAGAAGCGTACAGATCAGTGTTAATGCCACACAGGCAGGTTAACAAACAAACACTGGAGTCCATGCTCACCCCAGCTAAAGGACATGCAACGAAGCAAATACTTGAGGGGCTGAACAAACCTGAATCTGTTGTTTTTCAGATACCATACTGCAAGGAACTTCTTTTCAGGGCTGTTGAAGGCTAGTCTTGCTAGGGGTGACGTGGGAAAAGGGTGGATTTGATTTAAATCACTAGTCTGGAAGACTATTTTATCATGGATTTAAGCATGGATTTCTACATAAAAATGCATTCTTGTTGGTTGTTATAACCTCAAGACATATTCTTCACAATTCAGAGATAGATGTAGGTTTCATTTTTAGAAGGTAAAAAGAACAGGAATACTTGTGGCACCTTAGAGACTAACAAATTTATTAGAGCACAAGCTTTCGTGGGCTACAGCCCACTTCACTGGATGCATAGAATGGAACGTATAGTAAGATATATATATACACCTATATGTTCCATTCTATGCATCCGATGAAGTGGTATGTATATAGATCTTACTATGTGTTCCATTCTATGCATCTGATGAAGTGGGCTGTAGCCCACAAAAGCTTATGCTCTAATAAATTTGTTAGTCTCTAAGGCGCCACAAGTACTCCTGTTCTTTTTGCAGATACAGACTAACACGGCTTCTACTCTGAAACCTGTCTTTTAGAAGGTACACACTATACATTTTTAAAGTGATTTACTTTGAAAACTTTTCAGATTAGTTTTACAGCTATGTCAGAAAATGAATGATTGTTTGGTTATTTCATTTACCAAAGGTAATTGAAGCAGATATTTATGAAGTCATTGGGAGATGAACTATCTCCAATTCAACAGGTTAATCGTTAATATTTGGAGGATTTTCTTGCCATGCTGTATTAGGAGGAGAACATCACCAGACAGACATTTAAATTGTTTTATTCAACTAAAACCACAACAACGTTATGTATTCTGGATGTTTTTCTTCAACAGCAAACATATAATATTTTAACAAAACAAGCATATGAATTTTTTAATTTAAACATTCATGTTTTTTAAAATCAGGTTTGTTTTGGTTAAAATTGTTTTAAACTAAAATAGTTAAATGAAATATTGAAAAAAAAACCAACAAAAATTAAATTGACTATGTCAGCCAGGTCAACATGAGAAACTTAAAATATTGGCTTCTGCAGCTAACTCAGTTATCTTCACCTTCATTTTCCTGTTTGTTCATAATCTGGAAAAGAAAAACAAGCTTTCCTGCTTTTTCAGGTCCCAAACAATTTCTCAATTTGGAATGAATTAGTCCAAAGGAAGAAAATATTCTTTCTACACCGGAAGAAGCTACTGCTGTTAAAAGCGAGATCATCACTTCAACAGTCTCTGAATCCAAGTGCTTAAGTGACTTCCATCAGTTCACTGATGTGACTTTCTTTAAAATATCATCATCAAACACATATTTATTGAATGGCTCACCCTTAGCTCTGAAGTTTACTATAGTTGGCATTATGGAGAGATGATTGCTGGATGTCCATGTCATAACCAATTCCTCCTCTTCAGCAGTTAAGGTTTCACCTTGGTGCCGAGTATTGAGAGTATTTGCAAGAAAAGGAGCTGGGGATAGTGCTTGTCCCATTTGTTTTTTTTAATGCTTGTAATTTAACTCTGTTGTTGCATATTTCTCTTTTTAAGATCTCACTTAGTTCCTTCCAAATTTCAACAGCGTCAGCAATAAAACAGGTATTTCCCTGCATTTTGTTCAAGGCTACAGAAATAGGCTTCAGGGTACTCAGCATGTGTTCAACATTTCTCTTAAGCCCAATGTTGAGAACTTGGGCTGTGATAGTGCCATTTTTTTTTTCACAATTTTGTTCACAAACTGTCATCAGATTAGGCCAGTTCTTGATGTAGTGCTCGAAACAGTCCACTACTGAGTTCCATCGCACATCTTGTGGGAGAGTTAGCTTGGTTCCTCCCACTTTTTTCAGAGCAGCTGCTGCAAAGTGGTTGTTACGGAAGTATTCTGCGATTTCAACAACATTAGCCTTTATTTGTGGAACACAGAAGTCTTTGGCTAGGAGGTGCATCAAATGAGCACTGTAACCGTATTTTATTAGCTTGAGACTCTCTTCACGCTCTTCTAAATTTCTTCTCATCTTGGATACTTTTGCAGCTTGGTCACAGACAATGCTGCATACTAGACATTTGAATTTTTTTTCCACAGTTTGTTATAGCTTTTACTGCTACTTCTTGTAAGTATTCTGTTGTGTGTACATTTCCAGATGTATCAATTGTTTCTGTAAGGAAGACATTCCCTTCTTCTGTTGTCACATAAGCACGTACAACAGGATCATTGTGGACATTGCTCCACCCATCAAGACTCAGGTTAATAATTTCACTCTCCAGACCTTTTGCAAACTGCTCAATTTCTCTTTCATACACTTTATCCAGCAATTTGCCTGCAACATCTGCTTTGTAGGGCGGACTGTATCCTGGTCTTAATGACTGAACAATGTTAATGAACTGTGGATTCTCAGTCATACGGAAAGGAGAGTTTGTTGCATAAACAAACTGGACAATTTTTTCATCAATTACCCCATTTTGTAATCTGCTGGTTCTCATCACAAACTTATCTGTGGTTGTTTCTGGATGATGGAGGTTTTTTTTCCTTTTTGCTACAGGTGATATATACTGTGGCTATGTGACATACATGAAACACTATCATTGGCAGATAACTCTGAAACTATAGAAAAATGATGATGATCTTGAAGGTGGATAGTTTTCAGAATCCTGTATGTTGAGGATGGATTCTCCTAAACAAAATAAGTCAATGCAGTTATTTAATTATTATTACCATACTGCTCATTTAGTATTACTCATTGCATTAACTGACACTCAGTACTACTTTAAAGGTGAAATTGTAAAAGGAAGATCTGCCTATTTCAACTATTTATTTTTTAAACACAACTACATCTAAAATGGTAGTACCATAGAGTAACAACTATATTTTTTGCTCAAACATGAGAATTCAAGAATAGTCCAGAAGGAAGACAGGCAGTCCTGAAAAAAGACGTATGAAATAAAAAAGTTTACCAACCTAAAGGTCCTGTATGTTCTGCCATGTTCCTTTCATCATCTTCAACGCAGCTTCCTCCTGAGAAGGAACACTTCTCATGCTGTTGTTTCATTTGGGTAACCAAGCCTTGCATTTCTTTGTTGCACTGTTTGCATTTTGCACGCATGCCCGTCTTACCCACAGGTAGAGGAACTTCATTAAAATATTCCCAAACTGGGTCTCTTTTACGGTTTGCTGCCATTATAGGTTTTCCCTTCTAGTGAGAGAATGGTATGGTAGATCTCAAATCAATGAAGGCTACACTGAGAAAGACCTCAAGGCTTCTGGAATATGCTGCTCAAACAGTTTCACTTTTGTTTCTACTGCCTGTCCCTCCCCTCCCACATTTATCTCCAGACTTCTTCTCCTTGTCCAGATCTATTCCGCCCCCAACAATCTTCTATTCATTTGAAACTTTGCACTTTTAGAGAGGTAAGGGATTGACTCTGTGTACACAAATTTGCAGAGGGACAATAGGGTTGATGTCTGTTATTTCTCACCTCCATATAGTATTTATTTATTTAAAAACATTTTTGCTGTTCACAAGCATGTTATCTCTGGAGACATAAATCCACAGTTTGAGAACTGCAAAACTAGGTTTCTCTGATGGTATCTTTTAGACTCAGCACTGAGTGCCATTGTGTAGATAGAAAGATTAATCTAAATAATCTACACAGAAGCCTCTGGAACCCCATAAAATCGAGTCCCTAATCCATGAACTATTGGAACTCATTTACAAAACTTTTCTTAAACACTACATGAATATATTGTCTCATACTATAGAATTAGAATTTATAATCCCTATTCCATGATGAGAGATCTTTGAGCTATAAAGTATATCTTAAAACTATCTTTATATAAATGTTTTTTGGGAAAAAAACCTATCAAAAAAAATCCAATTGAAATAAAAGAATCGGATTAAAAAAATCATTGATTTTTATCCACCCTGCCATGCAGCCTTCAGTCATATCACTCTACTGGGTCCTACCACAGGAGACATGCCTGGTATTGGGAGTCTGTGCCCCAATACTAGAATTAAAAACCTGCCACTATGCAGAGGCTGCTCCTGTTGTAGTTCTGACCACCACCACACACAGGTACATTCACATTAGATGGCGTTAAAACACTAGGTACTCCCAACAGACAAAAAAACACCGCACAGAATGGGGTGCCGAGAGAAAGAAACTCAGTCTCTCACATTTATCTCCAGACTTCTTCTCCTTGTCCAGATCTATTCCGCCCCCAACAATCTTCTATTCATTGAACTTTTTGCAACTTTGCACTTTTAGAGAGAGGTAAGGGATTGACTCTGTGTACACAAATTTGCAGAGGGACAATAAGGTTGATGTCTGTTATTTCTCACCTCTATATATTATTTATTTAAAAACATTTTTGCTGTTAACAAACATGTTATCTCTGGAGACACAAATCTTTGAGCTATAATGTATCTTAATTAAAACTATCTTTAGACAAAATGCTTTTTGGGAAAAAAAACTATCAAAAAATCCGATTTAAATAAAAAAATCAATTTTTTTTTTAAAAAAGTAATTGATTTTTATCCACTCTGCGTGGGGAAATGGGGTATTTGGGTTACTGCTTTGTGTTGCTGGTTATTTTGTATTATTGTGTTTTGGGTTTGCCGATTTTTTTTTAAATTTACCCTGTTTATGTAAATGTCAGAAGTCCCCAAGATGCAAAGATGGGGCTTCTTGTTTCGTACAATTAAACATTTACATTAAATAGGCTGGAAAGGCCTGGGAGCCAAATGAATCTTGCTGCCTAGGGAAAGGGGGAAGCCAAACAGCACTATGCATGGGTTAGCCTGCTACTAGGATGCAGCTTCCTTTTCCTGCAGCTGCCTGAGATCTGGAGGATTGGAGTCTCTGCCCCCAAGCTCCCCCACCCCAAGGGGAGCATTTATCAAAACCTCTATCAGATGCACCTAATTAAGGCAGAAACACCTTCCCTTCCATTCCCTGTCTGGTGCTACATGTGTACCTTAATACATTATAAGGCTGCTGTGGGAGCCTTAATTTTTGGATTTCCCTTGTGACTGACTCGCCAGCCTTAACACTGCATTCATGTAGAGTTTGAACTGAACTGACACACATGCTCTCTGTACAGACGGATACACATGAATGAAGTGTTGGATACTGAATACTAGAAATTTGTTTAACTTTTAAGCCATGTTAGAATATCCACTTTCAACTCCTGCAAAGAGGAGAGGGCAGACCCTTCAAAGAAATTCCCCATACCATGTAATACTTAATTTTCTGCAAGATGTCATCATTGGTCATAATGAGTTCTTTTGCTGTCGTTCCATCTGCTATGTTGGCAAGTATACATAATGTCTGAAAAAGAGAGAAAGTTGTCATTTGCAGTACATCTATGAACCATATCTTTCCTGAGTTCCAACCTTTCATGGTGAACACTTCTTTATCAGAATCTGGAGCCGGGCCAGCTCTAGGTTTTTGCGGCCCCAAGCAGAAAATTTGCCCCCCCCCCCCCCCCAAGCTCAGGTGGGGCTGGGGCTCGCAGGTGGCACTGGAAGCAGAGGGAGTGATGTCACCTTTTCCCAGAGACTGCAGGGGCTTTTTCCCCTCCCCCTACTGATACCTTCTTCCCTCTCTCCTGGCCCTACATGGTGGGAAGTGCTGATTCCCCCCATTTCTTACATCCCTGCTGCTCTACTGCACACAGTCCTGATCTTTGCCAAATGTATATAATTCAGGATCCCAGAGTTTAAAACTATTCTGAACTCACTTCCAATACCCACCATAACACTCAGAGCCTTACTAAGCTTAAGCTTCCAGCAGTGAAGAAAAATGGACAGTCTGGTTGTTAGCACCACTGTTACTTTCATAGGACTTAATTTGACAGATATCATGGTAAAATATTCAAGGCAAGTTATTTATAATCCCCAAAAGGGAAGACCTGTTAGTAATATACTGGTGATGAATGCCAACATCTTAAAACTTTCTTGACACTTTTACCCAGCTAAGAGAACACACAAAACAGTAAAGGATACCTGCTCCTTGACCTCGATATTGTGCTCCCCCTCCAAAATCAGAGTCACTGCTTGCATGATTTGCTTTCCATGGGTGCTCATTATCTGGTCTATATGCTGTAAAAGCAAAGCAATTACAGATACACAATTAGTATCCATTTTCTAGAGAAAAGGACAAAAACAAGGACATTTTTATTGTGAAAGTGAGTGGAATTATCATCAGTATTTCTAGGTGCCAGTACCTTTATGCAAGGTATCACAAATGCGAGAACCCATTGCAGCAGAAAACAGGAGTTACTTTCCTTTTCATTACTTTAGCCAACCCTTGTCACAGGGAGCAGAATAAGGAACTATATGTTTGATCCTACTTCCACTGAAGCCTGTTGAACATTTAAATACTGACTACCCCAGAGCAACACAGTTGTCACTGAGGCCATAATCTGAAGACTGAAGGATCTCTGAGTCATAAATAGATAACCTGATGAACATGAGAACTCAGTGTGATGCTGTGGCTAAATGGGTCAACATGATCTTTCCATATTTAAGAGGGGGAACACCAAGTAGGTGTAGTGATATCATTTTGCTATTAGCCAGGATGGGCAGGGATGGTGTCCCTAGCCTCTGTTTGCCAGAAGCTGGGAATGGGCAACAGGGGATAGATCACTTGATGATTACCTGTTCTGTTCATTCCCTCTGGGGCACCTGGCATTGGCCACTGTTGGAAGACAGGATACTGGGCTAGAAGGACCTTTGGTCTGGGCCAGTATGGCTGTTCTTGTGTTCTGTATACAGTACTGGCGAGACCAGTACTGGAATACTGTGTCAAGTTCTGGGGTCTATACTTCAAAACTGAAATTCTGAGAGGGTTCAGAGAAAAGCCACAAAAAATTATTTGGGGCCTGAAAATCTGTCTCACAGTGAGAGATTTAAGCAGCTCAATATATTTTGCTTGATGACGCGAAGTTTTAGAGGTGACTTTATCATTGTCTATAGCCACCCATGCTTAGAGGAGATGAGATACACAGGAGAACTCATCTAGCAGAAAAAGGCATTACAACATTCAGTGGCTGGAAATTGAAGTCGGTAAAGTTCAACTCGCTGTAAAATGCAAATTTTTAAGTGAGGATAATTAAGCAGGGGAACAGATTACCAAAGATATGGTAAATTCTCCATCACTTGCAGTCAAAGTCAAGTTTAGATTTTTTTTGTCCCCCCAAACACAAAAATACTGCAGTTCAGTGACAAGTTATTAGGTTTGAGGGTGAAATTCTGTGGAATGTGATATGGCAGAAGCTCAGAGTAAAGAATTATAATGGTACTTTCTTGCCTTAAAAAAAAAAAAACTATGAAAGAATATAGAGTTACTCAGAAATAGCTGGGGCCATAATTTGGGCTGCAAAACCACTTTAATTATGGTTCAGACACTAGTTTGACTGTTAGAGCTCAGGGTGAGTTTACAGGGCAATTAGAAAACAAATATTTTTACTTTGATATGAAAATTGAAAATCAATTATTATGGAACCCAAAGGTGCACTTTTTACAGCATCACTTTTCATGATAGAAGCACACTTTACAGGTGGCTATGTTTCTACATAGATGTCCACCTTGCCAAATATTTATTGCACTTTTTCCTCTATTCTTCACTAGATGGGCCTCTTGCTCGTCCTCCATTCGTATCTCAAGCATTTTACTTCTTGCCATAAAACAGTTCACGTGCTTAAATCTTGTATCATCTTATTCTATTCTATAAAAAGGATATATGAACTGTGTGAATGCACAATCCAATAGATCAAAATCAAAGACTGAAGAAGTGTTTTAAAATGATAGATAAGAGACAAATGAAATAGCTCAGACACTTGGGGCTTGTCTACACGGCACTGGCTGTGCGCACCATAGAGTGCTCTATCTGCCCTCTATAGACTATGCTGGTGCAAGATACCCAGTTCACCTTAGTACCAAGGTATCTTTTAGTTTGTGCCAGCAAGGTCTACATGGGGCAGTTAGAGCGCAGCATATTGGAGTGCTCTCCAAATCACACACCTCTAGTGCGCACTACCGGCACTGTGTAGACAAGCCATAAGTAAAGAGAAATATGGGTATCCTTAAGATATCTGCATCCCACAGTTCATTTCAAAACACAAACCACTCCCTCTGTTAACTAGACTTTTAACAGTGTTTACAAAAATGTGTTGTCTGTCTGTCAAAAGCCTTTCTAAACACAAACAGAATCCAACACCCAACAAAAAAGTATTGGTCTGTATCTGCGGACATAACTAGAGATAAAGCTCCAGCTAGATATGCAGAATTCTCTCTTTATTAAGGATTTTCATTTCATTGTGGTCTTTTTATGACCATTAGTGTTTTTGGGTTCAGATACTTCAATAATGCGCAGTGGACGCCTCACAGTTTCAACAATAATATTTTTAAATGAACTTAAAGAGAAGAGTAATTTGCTTTTCAGATCTACTAGATCACTGGAAAGAGTATTATGGATTTACAAAGTATCGTCTATGAATGCTGGCTTAGAGTTCGGAAGGCAACTTTTCTGGAGGATTTGTTTGTGGTTTTACTTACTGGGCGAGTAGACAGAAGATTTCTGAGCAGTCCCAAAGTTTTCATTAGCACGTTTACATCTGAATCAGAGAGTAACTGGAATAATTGTTCTGTACTCAAACCTTGTAAGATGTCTGCTTTGATCTTTTGTTCTGCTTGAAATGCCATGTTCTGAAGAACAGATACATACAGAAAAACTGAGCCGTACACCTCATATTAGCATTTCTCCTTCACTTAATTTTGTCTCAGAGTGTGCTTTCCATTCTGTCTACGGAAGAATTACTACCATCTCTGCTGTGCATACGTTCTTGATAAAATAACCCTGCAAGCAAATGCAAGGAAAGGTTACTCACCTTGTAGTACCTGGAGTTCTTTGAAATGCATTGTCCCTACGTGTAGTGCACTTTAGGTGATTCACAGGCAGCGTCTTTTCAAGGAGGCAGGTACCCAGAGTCCAATGCCACAACAGACTGCAGAACCACCCTGCCCAGGGAAACATCTGAGGTAGCCACCTGCACCAGTGTTGAATGTCTCGCAAAGGTGTATACAGCGCCCCAAGTCATTGCTCAGCAGATGTCAATGAGAGGGACATCTTCGAGGCAGGCTACTGAGGCTGCTTAGGCTCTCACAGAATGTGCTCTCACACTGCCCATAAGAGGGACATTGTTCATCTCATAGCAGAGTATGATGCATCCCGGGATCCCTTTTGACAGCCTCTGTGTGGAAACAGCCTCTCCTTTCATCCATTCCATAAATGATACAAAGTCTAGGAGATTTCAAAAATTTAATTCTCTGTAGGCAGACTGCAAGGTGCCTATGCATATCCAAGGAGAGACACATCACCTCCTTCCGCCTGGTGTTTGGTTTAGCGCAGAACACAGGCAGATGGATAATTTGGCTGATGTGAAAGTCTGATACCATCTTAGGGAGGAACTTCTGGTGGAGTCTCATAGGTGCCTTAGCCTTGTGGAAAACTGTACCGCGATGAGGAGATCTGCCATGAGTGCCCCTAGCTCCCAACCTCTTCTGGTAGATGTGATTGAGACGATAAATGCTACCTTCATGGAAAGATGCAGTAGAGATCCCAAAGGCTCAAACAGCACCTTAGTCAGAGTTGAAAAACCAGGTTCAAGTCCCAGGATGGTACCAGCTTTGACACTGGAGGGAAGACTCTAACCAAGCCTTTCAGGAACAGAAACGGGACTGGATGAGCAAACACAAAGTAGGTGTGTACAGGTGGGTGAAATTCACTAATGGCCATCAGCGTCCCATGTATTTTAAGGATAATTGGCTAGCCTAGTACATCTGGGATTCCGGACCATGAAAGGGAAATTCCTCACTGATCACACCAGAATATAAATCTTTTCCACTTTGCTGTGTAGCATTTCCCAGTAGAGTCCTTCCTATTACTGCTCAATACGACCCGGATATCTGCCAACCAGGCCTTTCCTAGGTCTGATGTCCATCCCTACAAAATGCCCTCAAGTGCTGGTTGAGTTAGAGTGGTAAGTCCTCCCCTTGTCTTGACTCAAAAGATTTTGCCTCAGCGCGAGGTGGAGAGAAGGCTGGCTTGACAGTTGCAATAACAATATGGTACTAAAACTGATGGGTCCAGCTCAGCACTATGACAATAACCGCACCTTGTGCTGTCTGAGTTTCCTCAATACCCTGGATAGAATCATAGAATATCAGGTTTGGAAGGGACCTCAGGAGGTCATCTAGTCCAACCCCCTCCTCAAAGCAGGACCAATCCTCAACTAAATTATCCCAGCCAGGGCTTTGTCAAGCCTGACCTTAAAAACTTCTAAGGAAGGAGATTCCACCACCTCCCTAGGTAATGCATTCCAGTGCTTCACCACCCTCCTAGTGAAAAAGTTTTTCCTAATATCCAACCTAAACCTCTCCCACTGCAACTTGAGACCATTACTCCTTGTTCTGTCATCTCCTACCACTGAGAACAGTCTAGATCCATCCTCTTTGGAACCCCCCTTTCAGGTAGTTGAAAGCAGCTATCAAATCCCCCCCCATTCTTTTCTTCTGCAGACTATACAATCCCAGTTCCCTCAGCCTCTCCTCATAAGTCATGTGTTCCAGTCCCCTAATCATTTTTGTTGCCCTCCGCTGGACTCTTTCCAATTTTTCCACATCCTTCTTGTAGCATGGGGCCCAAAACTGGGCACAGTATTCCAGATGAGGCCTCACCAATGTCGAACAGAGGAAACGATCACGTCCCTCTATCTGCTGGCAATGCCCCTACTTACACAGTCCAAAATGCCATTGGCCTTCTTGGCAACAAGAGCACACTGTTGACTCATATCCAGCTTCTCATCCATTGTCACCCCTAGGTCCTTCTCTGCAGAATTGCTGCCTAGCCATTCGGTCCCTAGTCTGTAGCGGTTCATGAGATTCTTCCATCCTAAGTGCAGGACTCTGCACTTGTCCTTGTTGAACCTCAACAGATTTCTTTTGACCCAATCCTCTAATTTGTCCAGGTCCCTCTGTATCCTATCCCTACCCTCCAGCGTATCCACCTCTCTTCCCAGTTTAGTGTCATCTGCAAATTTGCTGAGGGTGCAATCCACGCCAGCCGGTTTTGTTCAATATCTTCATTAATGATCTGGAGGATGGCATGGATTGCACCCTCAGCAAGTTTGCAGAGGACACTAAACTGGGAGGAGAGCGAGATATGCGGGACAGTAGGGATAGGATACAGAGGGACCTAGACAAATTAGAGGATTGGGGCACTCCGCTTGCACCAACTAAACATGAAGCCATTGATCACTACCCGTTGAGCCTGACGATCTAGCTGGCTTTCGATCCACCTTATAGTCCAATTTTTTGTTTATATTTGACACAAACAGATCTGTGACTGGGAGACCCCACATCCAAAACACCTCCCAGAGAGATAGGTCATGCAGCTCTAACTCATGCTCTGTGGAGAAGTGTCTGTTCAGAATCTGCAGTGGTGCTTTGGACTTGTGGCAAATGAACGGCCGTCAGGGTAATCTGCAATTCCAGAGGGTGATGGCCTCCACACAGTGCTGTGAGGAGCTTGCTCCTTCCTGCTTGTTGATGTAATAGACTGTTTCCGTGTTGTCTGATAAAATCTGGACTGAATGGCTGCAAATGTGAGGTAGGAATTATTCGCAGGCCAGCCTGACGGCTCTCAACGCCAACACGGTGATGTGCCACAAAGACTCCTGAGAAGACCACTTCCCTTGCACTACCTGCCCTTCCAAGAGGGCTCCTCAAACTATAAGGGAAGTGTCCACAGTCACAGTAATTCTTGGGAGCAGGGAACTGAACAGACCACCACACACACCCCTTTCCTCTGTCTTCCCACCTGCCCAGGAATGTTAAGGTCCTTTGTGGAACTGTGACCAGCAAATGGAGACTGTTTGCCTGGGGTGTATGGAGTCCGTAGCCATGCTTGCAGGCATCTGAGATGAAGCCTTGCAAATGGGATCACATAAGTACTTGCAGCCATATGACCCAACAGATCATCCAAATCTGCTGTATGAGTCCATCGATGGTGAGGAAACAGTCATCTGGTATGCATGCTCTGGCCAACACCATGTCCAGCCTTGCTCTGATGAATTCTGTCATTTGTGTCAGTTCCAGAGAAGACTTCTCTGGGTTCACCCTCAGACCCAGCCTTTCAAACAGGTCCAGAAACATGTTGGTTGCTTCTTGCATTTCCTGGTAAGATCAACCCTTTAGGAGCCAGTCGTCCAAGCAGGTGTACGCTGCCACCCCCAATGATGAAAGGGAGCTGGCACCATGACAGGGTGAAAACCCTAGGCACTGCTGAGACTGTAAAGAGAAGAATTGGTAGTGTTGCTGATTAGCTAAGGACCTCAGGAATCTCCTGTGAGCTGGGTGGATGTTCACTTGAAAAATACACATCTTTGAGACTAAGGGCCATGAACAAATTTTCTAAACCTAGTGAGAGATAATTAAAGACAAAAATCACCCTTCTGACCCTCAGTCAGTGGACAAACTTGTCAGTTCCCTGAAGTACAAAATGGGTCTCCATGCCCCTGACTTTTGGGGGACGATGAAGTACCTCAAGTAGAACCCCTTTCCCTTTGCTGCTGGAGGCACTGGTTCTATCACCCTCTCCTGAAAGGGATCCCAGAATTAAGGTGGCGAGGCAGAGGTGGGGTTTCAGAGGGAAGAAAACTGGATGGTGCATCCTGAAGAGACAAACTCTATTACCAATCAATCAGTCTATCGTGATCTTTCTCCAGGCAAATAGATATTGGATAGTTGTCTTCGAAAAGGGGAGGGGGGGGGAAACCACGGGAATTGTTTAGATGGACGGGTTGTTGGTGCACACACTCAAAGGTTCTGATGAAATGCCAGTTTCAGAGTTCATGCTGTTTGGGAGGCAAAAGACGGGTGTCTTTGGGCACCCTTCCTCTGAGTTCTCTGATGCTTACAGGGCAGCTCAGAAAAGCCACTGATGGTGAAACCCTGATGGGACTGTCTCTATTGAAACTGTGGTTTGCTAGATTTCTGCTTAATCATAGCTGTATATATGCCAAGCGATGGAGCATGACTTCACAGTCTTAATGAGCAGAGGGACTGATCCGTCTTTGTACTGAACAGCGTCACACTTGAATGGAAAGTCTTTTGTACTTTCATCGGGATCCCTGAAGAAGAGAGCCACGACAAGCATCTCTTTACTATCACCATGGACCTACCTCCATGTCCACTGTATCTAAGGCCACCAGCTTTCCTTTATTAATGAGGGCCTGGAACTGCTCCCTAGTATCCTTATGCATTTTCTTGACTGAGTCTGTCAGCTCATTCTAAAATCTAAAACCATATTTGGTCATCAGTGCTTGACAGTTTGAAACTCAAAACTGGAGGGACCTGGCTTGTCTCTGCCCACTATGCTCTATGCTCACTGGATGCTGACACCACTAGTGAGTTGGGTGAGAGAAGAGGTACTCTGACCTGATTGGATACTGGTGGCAGGTGTCTACCAAAGTTTTTTGGTGGATTCGAGGATGGCTTCAGTGATTTGAAAAACTCCTCTACTTGGTCCTGAGGTTTGTAGGCTGTTCAGCAGCCTGCATGGGACTTCCTGGACCTCATCAAGGGAAATCTGTAGCATCTCTGCCTTTTCAGCAAGTCCTGGAAGTGTATGGTGGAGAAGCTGGAACCACAGCCTGGTTGGGAGAAGAGGAGGACAGAGTCACTGGCATGGTGTTCTCCTGTTCCTGTTGTTCTTCTCCAAAAGGTTGTGCCTCCTGGGGAGGCTGAGAGAGGTCTTCTTCCCTGGGAGCCTTACACCCCTGTGGGTCCTGTGTCACACAGTAAATAAATTGGGCAATAATAGTGTGTGTTTTCTGGGCTCCAATATGGACACTGTCCAGGGCTCCAGGCTGATGGGTATCAACATGTAAAAAGGGAGGGCACTCCCTCATATGGAAGTACTGAGATACCCTGGAGACCCCTGATGCTCTGTCTGAGCTGAACTCTCAGCGAGTAGTCCAGGGATGGTGTCCCTCATTCTTCTTCCAACTCCAACCCCATATCCAACAGGAGAGCTCTTGGTACCAGAGGATTCCATGATGACCTGTCTTTATTCATCAATGGTGGCCATGATAATCTAGCTCAGTGGTTTTCCACCTGTGGTCTGTGGACCCCTGGGGATCTGCAGACTATGTCTAAAGGGTCCACAAAAGGTTATTGTTACCATAGAACAGTGGTTTTCAACCTGGGTTCCGCAGACTATATCTAAGATTTCCAAAGGGGTCTGGCACCTCCATTTGAAATTTTTTAGGAGTCTGCAAATGAAAAAAGATTGAAAACCACTGCTCTTGCTCAAACCAGGCTTGAAGAGTCATAGACTCTAAAGCCAGAAGGGACCATTGTGATCATCTAGTCTGACCTCCGATATAACACACATCACAGAACTTACCCAAAATAATTCCTAGAGCATGTCTTTTAGAAAATATCCAATCTTGATTTAAAACATTGCCAGTGATGGCACTTGGTAACTTTTTCCAACTGTTAATTACTTTCACTGTTAAAAAATTACACTTTACTTCCAGTCTGAATTTGTCTAGCTTCAGCTTCCAGCCATTGGATTGTGTTATACTGTTCTCTGCTAGATTTAAAAGCTCATTTTCAAATATTTGTTCCCTATGTAGGTACTTAGAGACTGATCAAGCCACCCTTTAATCTTCTCTTTGTTAAGCCAAATAGATTGAGCTCCTTGAGTCTATCACTATAAGGCATGTTTTCTAATTCTTTAATCATTCTCATGGCTTTTCTCTCAACCCTCCCTGATTTATCGACATTTTTTTCAAATTGTGGTCACCAGAACTGCACACAGTTTTCTACCAGCAGTTGCACCAGTGCCAAATACAGGTGGTAAAATAACCTCTCTATTCCTATTCAAGATTCTCCTGTTTATACATCCAAGGATTACATTAGCCCATTTGGCCCCAGAGTTGCACTGGGAGCTCATGTTCAGCTGATTATCCACCAAATCTTGTTCAGAGTCAGATGGGGATGGTGAGAACCACCACAGCGATATAGTACTGGTCAATGTCGTGGAAGTGGGTGTCGGAGTCCAGAGTATCAGTGACTCTGGTTCCATAAGTACGATTAGACCACCTGATGCCGAGAAGCAGGCTGGAGTAGTTTCTGTAACTTGGATCACTGGTGCTGAAGGTGCTGGATCTAGCAGCGCCAATGCAGAACAGGTGCTGGCACTGAAGTACCACTTTTGGTACGGGAGAGTGGTGCTGTCTTGCCCTTTGATGAAGTCCTGGGCTGGTCCTTCTCAGAAGCAGACATCCGGGTCCAGAGCATAAGGTATCTCCTGACTTGGTACAGGATGGGGACTTCTGTCTCCTCTTAGAGGGCTTGGATGTGGAACTTTCCCTCTTGTCTTTATGGGATTGTTTGTATCTCCCTTCTGCCCTGTCTTGAAGCTGACGGGAGAAAGGGGGCAGAGGCCTTGGAACTGGCCTGAGCCGAACTCAAGAGGCTGCTCCTACCTTCTTCAGACTGATGTACAAGAGAGTCTCCCTGGTTAGAGGCTGTACCCCGTCTCATGGACCTCTCCATGAGGAATGCTTCGAAACTGAAGTCCCCTGACTGTTTTGTCTTACTTGGGAATAACCAGCAGATACTGCACCTGAGCAGGACATGTTTCCCACAGGCAGTACAGACAGGTATCGTGATAGTTACATACATATAGAAGGGTTTATGGGGATTTTTGTCATACTTCTCCTGCCACTACTGGAAGACTGGGGGGAAAGAGAGAGAGGTAGTGATGTACAGGAACCACTCCTCACCCAAGAGGTATGGGGAGTTGTCCCAAGTCTTAATGACTGATCCCCAAATATTTATCCTAATGACAATTTATTTACAGACAGAAGCTGAAGAAGTCAGCACGTACATTGAAGCTCCATGCCAGACGATGAGAGGTAAGAAGGAACTAAGATGCAGAGCATGAGGACAGTGGGGGTGCATGTGTGGACCAAACAGACACTCAGGAAAAATTCTCTAATTCTGGGCCATGGAAAGCATGTGCAATTGCTGAAGTACACCACACATAGGAACAAGCACTCAAAGAACTACAGCTTATGAAGGACATTTTTGGATCTCCACATCCCTGACAAAATGCCAAAGGCTCACCCATTTACCCTTGTTTTAAATCTTCCTTCTTACCTGTACCGAACTATAGCCTTATCTTTGAACTAATTAGTTATGCTGCTGCTCAATTAGCTCATGACTGACATGCACAAGTGAAATAGATATAAGGTTTGAATTTTATTCTTGCTTTGATCTCCTGATTTTACACTCTTTGTATAATTCCATGGATTTACACTTCATTTATTATTTGTTGGAAATTACTGCACTGTGAAGCTTACATGAATAGTTTGTTATGGATATAATTATACTGTCAAGAATTATACTGTCAAGAATACATGAATAGTTTGTTATGGATATAATTATACTGTCAATAAAGACATATCAGCAAGATCATTTTTTGTTTATTGGCTTACAAAAAGTGGAAAGCTGACTGCAAAGAGTTACAAAAGGATTTCACCAAACTGGGTGACTGGCAACAAAATGGCACATGAAATGCAATGTCCATAAGTGCAAGTAATTCATATTGAAATAAATAATCCCAACTGTACATACAAAATGATGTGATCTAAATTAGCTGTTACCAAGAAAGAGATCTTGAAGTCATCATGAATAGTTCACCCAATTGCCAGATGCTAGAACTGGATGATAGGGGATGGATCACTCCAAATTGCCCTGTTCTGTCCATTCCCTCTGAAACATCTGGCACTGGCTACTGTCAGAAGACAGGAGACTGGTCTAGATGGACCATTGGTCTGACCCAGTATGGCTGTTCTTATGTTCTTAATATACTTTCAGGGACAGATCACTATTTTCTTGTATAGTCACACATAGAGGCAGGCTGAACATCTGCAATGTTGTTTTTAGTAACTGGTATGATCTTCATGGCCAAAAGTAAAGCTCTGAGTCTCCCTTCCTTGCAGTGTGTTTTGGTGGTTGACTGGTTGTGTGTGGTGTTTGTATAAACAATGTTTCATTGGAGTGAGCACTTACCATTAAAGCCCAAATGCCATTCACTCGCAAAGCAAGATTTTCACTCTGGGTTAAACTACATAGAAGTTCTATGGCTCCTGATTCTAAAATAGGCTGTAATGAACAGGAAAAACATACAGCTTTAGAACACCATGAATTTACTGAACTTACATGTACATCAATGATCTATCAAATGTGGTATTGCATACTGTGTTTATCTCAAGGTGGATCTTGGTTATTTATTGAGGAACTGTAGACATAACTATAATGAAATGTGTATGTACACACACCCTTTTCAGACAACCTTCTGTCTCAATAGACTGCTAGCAGTGAAGCACCTTTAATAAAAGACTATCTTCATTAAGCAACTGATTTTTGATTCCTTGAGCAGACACACAAGACAGGTTTCACTGTCTTTAATTGCATTTAAACTTGCTCTTCACATTCACTAATGAAGACACATTGAGATGTAATGAGTTCAACACGTATATAAACAACAGAACAACCACCAAGTGTAATAAGGCTAACTCTTAAGAATTCTGGTGACAACCTGAGAAAAACTCAAACCGCTTGTGATATTATCAGACAATGAGGTTACAGGACAAATACAAACAGATGGATTTAGAAAGCCCCAGATTATTAAATGAAACAAACTACAGTCACAGAATGATAAAAGCTTGAGACCGTGAATCCACAATAGTCAGGAAACTCAGGGTTCAGGTTGCCATGGGAACAACAGGCCAAATTCTACCCTCAGTTATGTAAATCTATAATAACATCTCCAAAGTCAGTGGAATTACTCCAGACTGGGCGATATTCACTCTGTGCACAAGGTCTGCAAAAGCACTCTGCACCATTTATGATTCACATAAGGCCTCAAAATAGGTTAGGGCCCCTTACACAGGGGTGAATTTCACCAAATTTACATCAGTATATGTGAATGCAGAATTTGGCCCTTAATTCTGTTTGCTTGCACACGTGCTTTATACTAAGGTCTTTTGTTACAGGTTGGCAGAACACCGCTGTGGAATGATTTGGCAAATGTTAATTTACAAATATGAATTAACCATTACAAGTTTAAAGATGAAACATCTTGGGTGACATAGTTTATTCTGAAACTATGTAGAATAAACAATAATAAAATGTCATATATTCTTGCAAAAACTTAACTGTAAATTTTATCACCTGATTGAGATTAAATGTATACCATTAGCTTTTTTCTAACAAACACCATCGCCACAATGGTATTAATACTTGTCTCAATATTGAAAAAGTACTATTATAATTGAGTGTGAAAAATATGCTGATACTCCTTGGCAACTGAAATAAGGATTTGAATTAAGATGCTAAACACTAGAGCAGCCAATCTGTTAAATTTGGCAAAATGCTGATGGAAGTCAGGCAGGAGCTGGAGCTGGGACTCCCAGGGTCACTGGCAGGATGGCTGCTGTGGAGCTGGGGCTCCTGGGGAGCCTGGCAATTGGTTCCCAACCTGGCTGCCTCCCTGGGCTGCCCTCTGCCCTGGAGAAAGGGTGGGCAGGCTGCCAGCTGGGAAGATATTCCATAGAAAATTCCAGGATTTTTTTGTCCTGAGACAGAACAAAAAAAACCTCAAAATCTCTGAATTTTTCATGCACCAAAAAATCCTGCTCCAGCTCAGCTCAACTAAATACACGGACAAAATTATTTTTGCTACTGTAGTTGGTATTTAATGTACAAATCTTAAAGTGCTGCAAATAAAAAAGAAAATACAGAGTATGTTAAATAAAATAATATATTTCATAGCTATATGAAGGAATTTCAAAACAGTCTCTCCTTTTATTCTGGCAAATCATGTCTAAGTAAAGACACATTTGCATAAACAGCGTGTACATTTTTTTATCGAGAGAGAGTCTCCATCAAAGGGCTTGTCTTCACCAAGAGATCTGATCACATTTAGATGTTATGAGAAGTGGAGTTAGCTGACACCACAGTACTCCTGGCTGACTGGTCACTGTAGGCAAGGCTATAAGCACAGCCCGTTGACATGACACTGAGCACTATTTGTCATTGTCTATACTGACCAGTTAGTTGTGGTCAGCTTTTTTTAGCTAATTCTGCTCCTCATGATGAAGTCTAAACACGATGAGATTTCTTGGGGAAGAGAAGCCCATATAAATGGGCCCATTAGCAGCCAAAGTGCAACAGACTCTGTCTGATCCCCTAGCCATGATAGAGGCAAGAAATGTACAATGAGGTCACAAAGATGACTAAGCTCTGATAAAGTTATGGCATATCACTACTGAGCATACTGATGAGCATTTTTTCCAATTGCTTATAACATCTTTATTTTTAACCATTTTCCAGCCTAATCAAACAAGGGCACTAGCTCTCAATAAGGACTATCTATGGCCATGCCAAGTTTCAAGTTGCTAATCAGTTGCTTTTTTGGTAGCCATGTTTAAAAATGTGTGGATAAAATTACTTTATAACATGAGAAGCGTTTTTTCCACTTCTCATCACAGAGCAGATGAAGGGATTTTCCTCAAACTTAAAAAAAGTCACCTATGGGCTTAGATCAAATACTGAAAATTATAGCCCAAGAGATGAATGTTTTGTCCACTATAATACAGAAATGCATACATCACAGTAAAATGAATACATTATAGAATGAAATGCCTAAAGAATATACTGACCATATGCTACACTTCTTAGGTGGCAATATGAATATTTGTACGCTGTGTGCAACATATACTGATACTCATGAAGTACATACACTGCATGGTGAAATGCACAGTGTACTTCATATAAGCCAATGCACTATACAATGCAATTAATGAAAAAGAACTTTCTTGAGCATTCACTTTTGCTCAGCCTGGTGAAATCACATTCCTGCAGTTATGGCCCATTTCTGCTCACAGTGATGCCAACAAGTGTTTTGCCATTGTATTTAATGAAGGCATAATTGGGTTTCAAGTCTGTGAACTCAAAGTGCTGAAGGTAAAATACATGGCTTACCTCTCAGCTGTCAAACTTATCTTCTGGAGAAGACTGAAGTCCATTTGTAATTGTGGCCCATGGGCAGAGAGATAAATCTAGAATTATGTACTCCCTTCACACCACAGATGTGGGAGAGAGATTTGCACACAGATCAAGGAGAGCCTCTGGCCTTTATGTAGTAACAGATTTTAGTTATGATTATAACTTACTATTTATTCAGTCCCTCATTGTCATACCCAGCATCACTCAGTTTGGATATCTGCACCATTATTCCTGCCCTTTGTTTCTATTTCTTCCCCAACCTTCTCTTTTTCTCCCTTTTTTTGTATGCCTTCTAGGTTCATCCCTCTGCATTTCCTTCCTTGCCGGTACTCCCACTTCCCCACTCGTCACCCGCATCTGCATTTTACCTGCTAAAATTATCAGCAATTAACTAGATAATGGTTTTTTTTTAAACCAAGAGAGAGATTCTAGAGCTTGTGAAAGTTGTTGGTTTGACAGCCCTGTAGATTGAAGTTATCTGATTTATCTCTAGAGCAGATACAGCACAGGCAACAAGGCAGAATTATAAATGAAAAGTGTTTTAAAATCTTATTAAAGGAAGAGTCTATCAGTAAAGTTAGGGCTCATACAACATACTCATGTCTAACTACATTAGATGGGACCACCTATTCTGTCATATCACTGAATAATTAACAGGTTTTTTTTTTTTAATTGACAGAATATCAGTGATAAAATTCCATCATCCAAACATTACAACTACCGTATAATCACCTGATAGTGATTAAAAAACTTCTTTGCTTACTCAAAAGTCATTGTTGTAACACACAGTTCTACTAAACAAGCAATAAGAGGAAATGATAGGTGAATACCAACCTCTTTGCTTGGGGAGAATTCAAGGAGAAGGTTGCATAATGTGGAAGATGCTACCACCAGGACTTCATCTGGAGCATTCTGTAAAACCTAAGGGCATAAGGAGTAGAGTGGGGAGCTCCATTAATTGTTATGAACATGACTAAGATCACTTTTAAACAAAGTTACGGTTTTGCTTAGCAAGAGCCACCAGATGAGCCTCAGTGCCCTTGTACTGCAATGAAGGGTTATGCTGGGATTTGGGAATTCACTTCCACAGTCATCCTGTTGAAGTAGAGCAGTTTTTGAACAAAAAGACCTTCAGGCATTGTGATCTGCATGGTACTGACGCCTATGTGAAGGTGAGGTGGAGCAGTTGATAGTCTTCCCCACCACTTACATGTTCTGATCTTACATGGGCCATAACAGCTGTTCCTCTGTGGAGCAAATTATTTTGAAAGAGTCTCACTTCTTCCTTTTCAGTGGACTACAGAGCTGGCACACCAAGGGGAGCAATCTACACTATCTTACACTATGAATGGTGCACAAAATGCATCTCTTCAATGCACTGAGCAGCCCAGGAGGGAATGAGTCATTGGAGATACATGTTCTCCCTTGGGGTAATGGCAACTCTGAACAGCCTCCTACAAAGGGCTTTGTGCAAACTGCAACTATCTACCCCTATATAATTAACTGTGATTACAGAGTGCTACAGAATCAGCTTGCTTGAACAATCCTTAAGTGTGTTTCCTTAAATCACTGTGCTTTTACATTTAACTGTTATAAAAGTAAGAATGTCCAAAACCACTTTTTCATTCTTGGATGTGGGATAAGAAGTTACTTACCCATACAATACCTTGAGTTCTTCAAGAGGTTTTGTCCCTATGGGTGCTCCACCATAGGACGAGGATGCACTTGAGCATTCTTGACTGGAGACTGTGAAAACAGTGTCTGATGTATTACAGCTAAGCATCTTGTGCTTAGATACGAGGGCACATAAGTAGGTGTGAACTTTGCTGCACTCATTTCCTTCTCACCCGGGAAGCCAGAGACTACAAAGCCAAAGACTCCACAGCAGAGGGAAAGAAGGGTAGGGGATAGAGCACCCACAGGGACAAAACATCTCAAAAAACTCAAGTAACCGTCACCTTGTCTGATCGGTCCATCAGCCCTCACAGGAAAAGTGCCGATCACAACATGTCTTTCTTATTGGTCTAGCCATTCCTTCAGCCACCCGCTAGCCAGGCTGTCAGTGGCACCAGACACCCGACTGGATAGCACATTGCAGCCCAGAACCCCTAAGTTCAAGTGATCCATCAGCCTTAGCCTCCCAAGTAGCTGGGATTACAATCTCCAGTCAAGAGCACACAGATGCACACACATCCTATAGTAGAGCTCCTATAAGGATATAAACCAGGGGTGGCCAACCTGAGCCTGAGAAGGAGCCAGAATTTACCAATCTACATTGCCAAAGAGCCACAGTAATACATCAGCAGCTCCCGCATCAGCTCCCCACTCCCCACACCTCCCCCTTACTCCCCACACCTCCCGATCAGCTGTTTTGTGGTGTGCAGGAGGCTTGGGGAGGGGAGGAGCAAGAGCGTGGCAGGCTCAGAGGAGAGGGTGGGAAGGGGTGAAGTGGGGGACAGGGCCTGTGGCAGAGCCAGGGGTTGAGCAGTGAGCACCCCCGGCACATTGGAAAGTTGGCGCCTGTAGCTCCAGCCCCGGAGTCGGTGCCTAGACAAGGAGCCGCATATTAACTGCTGAAGAGCCGCATGTGGCTCCGGAGCCACAGGTTGGCCACCCCTGATATATACTCAAAGGAGAATAAAGTGGTTTTAATTGCGATTTACTGAGTCAGAGTTTAAGGCCAGAAGGAACCACCAGGTTATCTATTCTGACCTCTTGTATATCACAAGCCACTAAACACCGCCTATCCATGCCCAAAACAAGCCAACCACCAGAATTAGACCAAAATATTACGGGAAACTAAACTATTGTGTGCCACAGGCAGGGAAGAGGAGAGATCAAGATGCACCAAGCTCTCTGTTCGTGATCTGTTACTGCTTACAGATATGGCAGTACAGGATACTTTATTTAAGAAGAAGAAGAAGATGAAGATGACAGTACAGTCCAATGCCCACCCTTCTGCTGTGGCAGGGAATAGACTCCACTTGCTATTGAAAGATCCCTGTTCAATGCATAAGAGAACGGAAAACAAAAACAAAAAAAATCCTTTTTTTATCATTTTTACCTTGTGGATAATAATTCCTTCCTAAGCCCTAATTGTGTGTGTGGTGTAGTCCTATGCATGAGCAAAAACTAGTATGAGCCTCAAATCCCATTTCCAAAGATACTGCCGATATCTGTTCTCTATCTTTTGTTCTTAAATCCCACTAAATTAGATTCTGCCACGAAATTTCTAACCGTTTGCCTCCAACAAAAAAATTATTCCATTTTTTAAACCTGACCTTTATTATTACTATTGTTACAGTAGTTGGTTTTCTCTCCTGTTGCTGCTGTCACCAATGAACTTGTGATCCCTTTTTATACACAACTTTAAACTAAGTTCCCTTTGTAGACCCCTCTTCTCCCCCCTATACAGCTGTAATACTTCAGCCAGTCATCTTAAGGAAGACTTGTTCAAGTCTTTTTTCATTTTTATAACTATTTTGAGATTTAAATTCTTTTTCCCTACATTACAACAGGTATATACTGGGGGATAGTTCCACACTTTGCATTGTGGAAAGGAGATGTAGGATAAAAGATCTAGTAAGTTTTCCCTATTAGCTGCCAACAAAATGTTATAAAAGCGCCCGATTCTCACTGCCTGGCACCTTGGATAGTCATTTATACACACATTGTAAGTAAAGTATAGGGCAGTAGAGAATAAGGCCAAAAGGACAGATATAAATCCAATGGCATCCTTCTGTGGGCCTCAGTTCCTCACATGTCGTTGTGAGAGCATGCCCACAGAGGGAGAAGTACCTCTTGTTTGACAGAAGGACTGTACATTTATTTAGCACTAGCCAGAAATATTTTCCTTATAAATCATGCTTTTCAAGCTGACTGAATAACTATACTCAATTGTTTAAAAGTAAGCAGCTTCTCTTTTCTGGGGGAACTAGTGAGCCACTAACTGAAAGGCAAGGATCAAAGTCAGAGGTGATGTAAAATGTGGTGTAACTTACTGATGTAAGTGGGTATAATTTATATAATGAGAGGACAGAAAGGCAGAATTGTTACAGGAAAGTCAACCAAAAGTAGGTTTAAGACAATGTACCGCTAAAGCTACTGAAATGAATTTGCCTTGATACAGTTCCTAAAGGACAGCCAATGCTTGGTAATGGAGAAATGCTTGAAAACATGAACTTCCTAATTACAATATTGCTGACATTCCTTCCTACCAAGCAAATCCATCCCTAAGATTTTTCTACTGATCAATGGACTGGGCAGCTCTCTCTGGTCTGGCTCTTTCTGTGGTCACAAATACAATAAGCAACCAAGAGCAGAATGCTCGTAAAAGAAGTCAGATCCATTTTGAAGATATGGATACATTTTATATTCCCTTTTGAACAGGGATGGGTACAAGGCTGAGCCAGAAATCATAGACTGGCTCAAGAAGGCTTTTTTGGAATGGATGGCCACGTTCTCCTGCCATCGTTCAGAAATATCAAACTGCTGTCTTCACCTAAAAAGAGGAAGAGAGTTGATAGTCACATAGAATCATAGGGCGGGTAGCGATCGATCTATTGGGGATCGATTTATCACATCTTGTTGAGAGGCGGAAGCGGAGTCGACGGGGGAGCGGCAGCGGTCGACTCACCGCCGTCCTCATAGCCAGGTAAGTTGACCTAAGATACGCTGACTTCAGCTACGCTATTCGCGTATCTTAGGTCAACCCCACCCCCCATTAGTGTAGACCAGGGCATAGAACCATAGGGTTTGAAGGGACCACAAGGGTCATCTAGTCTAACCACCAGCCAAGATGCAGGATTTGTTGTGTCTAAACCATCCAAGACAGATGGCTATCTGGCCTCTTTTTGAAAATCTCAAGTGAAGGAGATTCCATGACTTCCCTAGACAGTTTGTTCCACTGTCCTACTGTTCTTACAGTTACAGTATGAAGTATTTCCAGAGATTTAATCTAAATCTGCTAAGCTGTAGTTTGAACCCATTGCCTCTTTTCCTGCCCTCTGTGGCAAGAGAACAATTTTTCTCCACCTATTTTATGGCAGCCTTTCAAGTTTTTGAAGACCACTATCATGTCCCTCCTGAATCTCCTCTTTTCCAAACTAAACATACCCAATTCCTCCAGCCTTTGCTCATACGACACACATTCCAAACCTTTGATAATTTTTGTCGCTCGCCTCTGGATCCTTTCCAGTTTCTCTACATCCTTTTCATATAGCAGTGACCAAAATTGGACACAATACTCCAGCTGAGGCCTAATCAGCGCTGAGTGGTATTATCATCTCCCATGACTTGCGTGGTATGCCTCTGTTTATGTAACCCACAATTGCACTTTTTTTTTTTTTTTTTTTTTGCAACAGCATTGCATTGTTGACTCATGTTGAGGTTGTGATCCACCACAACTCCCAGATCCTTCTCAGTGCTGCTGCAAAGCTAGTTATCCCCCATTCGGTATTTGCACATTTGGTTTTTGTTCCCTAAATGTAGCACCTTACATTTGTCTTTGTTGAATTTCATTTTGTTGTCGACAGCCCAGTTCTCCAATTCATCAAGATTCCTTTGAATTTTAGCTCTATCCTCCAAAGTGTTGGCAAGTCCCCCTAGCTTTGTGTCATCTGCAAATTTGATCACTATACTCTCTATTCCTACATCCAGGTAATTAATAAAGATGTTAAACAACACCAGACCCAGAACAGATCCTTCTCCAGTGACAGGGTAGAAGGTTAGAAGGCTGACTCATAAAATTGTGGAAACTAGAGGTCAATATGGCCAAGAAGTTCAGAATTCATAAAGAAAAGGTGGTTGTCCTATGAGGTATCCAGGTTCTAGAGATGCCCAAGGCAGATAAATCCGGTCTGCAGGTAACCTTAATGGAGTACAAGAGAGACCCCAACTATAGGCTTGGACGATAAGGACCTACAAAGGAATAGTCTTGAATCTGAGACTCCCTGAGACTCCTTGCAAACTCCACTGATGGCAAACCCAAAAACTAAGACCCAAGACTGTCCAGGCACCCAGGACTACTGAAACTTGAGGGGGTAATGGACAAAGAAGTCCAACTTTGCTCCACAGAAGTCACCCATCCCAAGTCAGGGTCAAATGTCATCCACAATTAAACCAACACACCCTAATTTGGTGGCACAGTCAGCAGCAAGAGAAAGGATTCTAAGAACCAGCACTCACTGCTGAAGCAACAAACAGACTGGTTGAGAGTCATCTCTTAGTCCAGAAACCCCTTCGGATCTGACACACTTGTGCTGTTTCACTTGTGAACGAAAACCAGGGTAGTTCTCAGAATGGCAGTACTCTTGCTGCCTTTTACAGAGGCCTGCATTCTCCAAGCCCTTATGTACCTTGTTGTCAGAGTTCCTGGCTCTTCTTGATTCTGTACCACTTCAATCTCTGAAGATGTGTTGAAGCTAAGGTTGCTGACACGCTTGCCTGGCTTATATCATGAAACAGGGGAGTTTATATCCTTTACACATTTTTATCCAGTCTAATTTAGCTGTGGATCCTGTTAAACTCAGGATTTGCAATGAGTTCCACAGGATAATTTCCCTTTTTCAGTTTAAAATTTGCTGCCTTTTAATTTCATTGAATGTCTCCTTGTTCTAGTAATATGAAAAATCGTAAACAGGAATTTTTGGCTGACCTTTTTACGTTATTCATTATTTTATATACCTCCACCATGTCATCACTAATTCATCAACTCTCTAAGTTATATGGCCCTAATCTTTCTATTTGTCTACTCATTTTTGTTGCCCTTCTCTGTACCTTTCCTATTTTTGCTATATGATTTTTGAGGTCAAGTGCCCAGAACTGAACACACTGTCTAGGTATGGTTATACCGCTGATTTACAAAACAACATTATAATATTTTCATTATTATCTATTAGTAGTATTACAGAAACGCTGTACTCTGTTTCTTCAGGTAACATATCATCTTATTTGCTTTTTTGATCAAAGCTGTGACTGAACAGGTTTTCATGGAGGTGTCAGCTATTCAGTATAACAACATTGGCTTCTAAGCAATAAGCTTAGCCACCCTGCATACTTGAGGGCAAATGGGGAACTGCAGAACTCACAGCTTCCTCATTCTCTCTCTCTCCTGTTCCAGCACATCTGCTCTTTTGTTCTATGTTTAACTAGGCAAATCACAGGAACAAAATCTCTTAGCCTTGCACACTGTTTCTGGTTGGTTTGCCCATTCTCTCCTCCAGAAGCTGCCATTTCCCCATAGATAGAGTAGTATGTGCAGTGCAATTAGTCTTCCTCTGTCCTTTTTCACTAATTCAGTACAACCCATTCTTTACAACCACTCAGTCGTTCAATAAACTGCAGTGCATGTGACAATGCAATATGAGAGATTTTGCATTAGGCTGAAGAGGAATGCTCTACCCACATCATGGCCCTGCCTCTTCCAGCATCTCACTCCCTGGGAAAGTATTGCAGGTGGAATGTAGGATCAATATCCCCTCCACAAAACAGCTGCAGCCTCAACCTTAGTTGCCAGTTATAGGCTAAGCAGGGGAGCAGAGGGGAGCCCTTTCCTATGTTGCTGAGTAAGGGCTAGGGGCAATATGGCTCTCAGTGCCTGTCTTATTTTGTAATAGATTGTGTTACATTTCAAAAGAGAAAGTGCAGGCAACGACACTGTTTGTTGTTACTGGGCTTTTGCTGATTTGTGAGCCTCCAGAACAGATCACACATATCAGATGTCAAGGTGATAACTATTAAGATTCTACAAAAAGACACTGTAACTGATGAACAGGTCACATCCACTTCCAAGTGTGTGATTCTTGCTATTTTTCATCTCACCTTCATTAAGGGTTTCCATACGGCGTGATCCTGGAAACTCGTCCGTAGCTGCTGCACAGACCGGGACAAACTGTGCAAACATCTACAAAGAAAAATGAAATGAGGTCTGTGAAATACTTTCACTGTTTCTCTCCATACAGATATAGCTAGGAATTTGATGATAATTAATACAACAAACACCAAGAAATATTTTACTATCATCTCTAATGAATTTTCAGAGACTAGAAACTACTTTACGTTAGTTTTAGTGTTTGATGGACAGCAAATCAAGGACCAAAAAAAAAAGCAGAGTTAAACACTCTGAAAATTATTTTAATTAGATAAGGAAAGCTCATACCTGACTGCAGATAGCCGCACCTTGATACTAGACTCAGACAAACCATTCACAATTCGGTCCATCATATTTTCAGTCTCAATGATCTGGAGAAAAAAGTTAATGCTGCATAAACAACATAAGGTGGACAACTTTTGTATTATTTGTAAATGCTACTGTTTTGCTGTGATTTATCGATAACATTCTAAATTTTGCATATGAAAAGAGAATTTACCTTAGAAACAACCACCCTTATTTCCCCTTATGGAACCACTGAACTCATCAATTAGACAATAGTATCTACTCCCTTTGCCTGACGGTGGTTTTCTTCTGATGCTTTCTTGGTGATTCATAAGGCCGTTGACGGAAAATCTGAAAGGTTCTGTAACACTGTGCAGACTGTGGCAGTAGAACTTAGTTTTGGCGCTGGTGTGCAATATCCAAGGAACAGAGTGTAGCTCTTGAATCCTTGAGAGTGTGGAGGGAATTGTCCATTTTCTGTTTGAAAAGATGGGATGCACTGAAAGGGAAGTCTTCAGTGATGTTTTGCACCTCCCTGGGAAAACCAGAGGAATGGAGTCACGACTCCCTCCTCATGATGCTGCCAGTGGCAACTGCGCATAATGAAGTATCTGCCGCACCGGCTGCTGATTGGAATGAGGTCTTTGCTATCACCATCCCCATCTCAATTATTGCCTGAAAGCAGGCCTGGTCCTGTTGTGGCAGTTTCTTGACACAGTCCTCCAATTTGCTGTAATTCAGGAAATCATATTTGGCAAATAATGCCTGATAATTCGAAATCCCAAATTGAAGGCTGGCTCAAGAAAAGACTTTGTAGCCTAAAAGGTCCAGTCTCTTGCCCTCCCTGTCAGATGGGTGCAGCATGGATGCTGCTGCCTAGCCCGTTCCATCGCTGCCTGGACCACAAGTGAATTGGGTGTGAGAACAGAAATTCAGACCCCTTGGCTAGTACATAGTATCTTTTTTCCTGCCTCCTTTGGGGTAAGTGTACATATGGCCACTGTATGTCAAACTGTGTGAGCTGGCTCAAGAATGGCATTGTTGATTGGAAGAGCAACTCTAGTTGGCTCTGATGAGTGAAGTATATCCAGCAGCTTATGCTCAGTGTCTTGGATTTCCTCCAGAGGAATCTGAAGCTCACCCGCCATTCTAATGCAAGAGATCCTGGAATTGGTAGTAGTCATCAGAAGATTGGGGGTTGTTGAAGCCACTGCTGCATCAGGAGAGGACAACAGGAATCTCAACTGTTCCAGCAATACTGTCTGAGCTGGACTGAGTGGCTCATCTCCCATTACTGGTTCCGAGCTCAAAGGCGCCCATGACGGTGAAATAGGTGAAGCATCCCTAATCGAACAGGCAGGTTCTAATGGTAGGTATTGGGGCCAGGATCCCCATAGGGCCAACATAATGGTTCCAGAAGGTGCTGAGGAGGGCCCCATGGCAGGGGAAACCAGTGGCTCTGAGGCTGCTGGAGTTGAGGATGCTGCCATGATGTGGAAGGCCTCCTCATAGTGGTGGGATGGGATGGACGGTCCTTGACTCTCATCCGAGTCCTCCAAAAATGAAAACTCAGTACCATCGGCTGCACTGTCAGAGCCGGTGGAAGCGTGTACGCTGTTGGAGCGAGAGATGAGGAGTGCCTCAGATACTTCATATCTGGTGCCGGAGATCCCCCTGAAAGTACAGGGCCCCAGAAGGGGTGAGGACCTTGGCTTTCCCAGGACAAACACTTCCTGGGGCTGTGGCACTTTTCACGACCTCCCTGGAGTCAAGGGCACTTTTTCAGTCCCTGGAACTGGAATGGGAGAATGGTTTTCCCTGGATTGGATGGCTCTCTGGCTCTCAGGGATGCTGATGTTAACTGTGTGTGGTCTGCACTCAATACTGGCGGATCTGTCAATTTATACAGCTTTTTTTAATGTTTGTGCGTGTTAGGGCATGCTCTGTCCCCATGACTAGAGTTCGTTCCCTTCTTAGGCTTAGAGGAAAACTTATCGCCATGCTTATGTACATGCTTTCTTACCTCCTGACTAGTCCCCGGTGCAGGGTCCATAGTGGTGGTACCACCAGTGCTGGCCTCTGCCTCCATAGTTGGTGGTGTACTCCTGGCAGCCTCAGCCCGATGTACGGAGGAGAGATGGGGGTGTCTCCGCGGCCAGGGTCCAAATGAGGCCTCATGAGGACTTCCAGGAGGTGCTTTTGGAAGCGGAGAGCCCGGCCTTCTCAGGTATGGCTAGGGAAGGACTAGCAGATACTGCACCTGGATGCAATGTTGGCTTCTCCCAAGCAGTAAGAGGCAGAGTTGATGTTCGTCGTTGACTCGAGAAGGAACGCGGGGCAGGAGGCACAGATTGTAAAGCCTGGGGATTATGGCATGGTCCAGTACCAACATGTGGGTCCAGGGAGGAGGGGTGTTCATGGGGAACAAAACTCCCCAAATAGGAACCCCAATCCTACTTCTAAAACTATCAAACTATTAAAAACTACAACAAAAACAATAAAAATGGTAAAAACTGTAAAACTAACTATGTACAACTGTAGATTTTTTAAGTGTGTCATATGAAGAGGACACACAGGACAAGTCTACACTAGCACTTATGTCAGAAAAACTTTTGTCACTCAGAGGTGTGAAAGAAAACACACCTCTGAACGACATAAGTTTTGTCAGCATAAGCGCTTGGGTGCATTACGCTGTTGGCGGGAGATGCTCTCCTGCCAATACAGCTACCACCGCTTGTTGAGCTGTTTTTATTACGTCGACCGGAGAGCTCTCTCCTGTCGGCATAACACAGCTACACGAGCGCTCGTATAGTGGGACAGCTGTATTAGTACAGGTGTGCCACTGTAAGCTTAAGACATGGTCTAATAGTTCTGTAAGACATGGCCTAATAGTTCTGACCTGGATCATGCAGTATTGTGTGTTGTGATACGTCATTCTTGCTTTTTTATCCTATTTTATTCATAATAAAAATCCAATATTTATTTTCATAGCAATTCTATCGCCATATTTCACTCTTAGATTACCACAAACATCTGTCAAGGTCTATCAGAACTAACAAGCTCCAAGTGTAGTTAAGTGCCTCATATGCACAGATGAGGACAAACCAAGTAGGAGAGAATACTCTGGTCATTATCACTGGTGATCACACTGATTTGACAATTGCCACTCATCATTTTATTTGCATTGCCATCTCCAGTGTGGTTTCCCTTTTAGGAGCTAGCCATGAATCTACTTTTAAACATTACTGCTTCCTTATGTTTACTTCTGAGAAAAAGCTTGCATTATGCTACACTGCAAAACAAGAGGAAGTTATTCACCTTGTGCAGAAAAGATGGTACTTTGAGATGTGTCACCCTATGGGTGCTTCATTCTAGGTGTATTTGCTCCCCTAATCGGAGAATTTTGGTAGCAGTGTCTGGTCAGCCCATCTCAAGGTTACATAGCACTGCGTAGGCAAACCACCCTCAATTCCTTCTCTACTCAAAGGGCAGAGCCCCTCCTCGAGGACACAGAAGTAAAGGGGAGAAGGCCGGTTGTGGAGCATCCATAGAGCAACACATCTTAAAGAACCATTGTTACTGCACAAGTTGAGTAACTTCCTCTTCTTTGAGTAGCGTCCCTATGGGTACTCCATTGTAGGTGATTTCACAGCAGTATTCCCCATGGAGTGCTGGGGCTTCTGTTATTGATGATAGTTCTTCAGAGCCGAAGATGGCATCAGAGATTGAGTCTTGAGTAATGGTATAATATTCCATGAAAGCATGGCCAGAGGCCCAGGTCGCTGCCCTGCAGATTTCTGAGATGGGGACATCTTTAAAAAACTCCGCCAATGTATAAACAGATCTTGTGGAGTGCTGCAGGTTATACGCATGGTAACAATGGCTAATGCAACCAGAGACCCATTTGAAGAATCTTTGAGTGGATATTGTAGAACCCTTGGATCTTTCTGCAAATGAAAGGAAGAGTTTAGGAGACTTCCTAAAGTCCTTAGTCCTGTCCAAGCAAAATGCTAGGGGTCTCCTAACATCCAGCATATGTAGTATTGCCTCCCTGTTATCACAATGTAGTTTTTGAAAAAAAAAAAAAAAAAAAAAAAAAAACAACGGGAAGGTGGATTAGCTGATTCACATGAAAAGAGTAGGCTACTAGGGTGGAGAGGAACTTGGGGTGTAGCCTCAAGGTGACAGTCTTCAAAGAAAACCGTGAACAGCAGATGTGCCATCAACCCCACTATTTCCTCTATCCTTCATGCTGAGGTAATGGCCACTAAAAATGCTGTCTTCATGGACAGGTATAACAGAGCAAGAAGCCATAGGCTTGAAGGGCGGTTTAGTCAATGTTCTCAGAACTAGACTGAGGTCCTAGGTTAGGGTGGACGGTCTGACACGTGGGAAGAAGTTTCCCATGCCCGTAAGGAATCTACATGCCATTCGGTGGGCAAATACTGAACACCTGTCCACTGGATGGTGGAAGGCCACTAAATATACTTTAAGTGAACTAAGAAGAGAGAGTCCAGACCTTTTGAGGTCTACAATGCAACTCAGAATTGAAGGGATGGAGGAAAATGTTGGCTCCACTTGTTTGGAATCGCACCAAATTTGGAATCATTTCCATTTTCGCAGGTAAGTACGACAAGTGGTAGATTTCATGCTATGTAGTAACACCTTTTTCATCTCCTCAGAGTATTTGCTCTCTAAGTGTTGGAACCAAGAAGACGACAAGCCTGGAGTTGGAGGATCCTTAAGTTGGGGTGAAGGGTCCGCTGTCGTTTTGGTGAGGTGAGGAATGGGCCAAAGGTGAGGAATTGGAGAAAATACTGCCAGCTGCATAAGGTATGATACTAAACTGATGCTTAGAGAATGAGGGTTGAGAGATTGAGGAATGGGAGGATGACAGCTTTCACTTTTGCATCCTGGGTCTCTTATGCTGTGAGCCTTAACACTGTTGTGATTGGAGGAACTGGGGTGGTCGGGATCTGTGAGGTGGTTGTGAGCCGTATTTCCTCGTCGGTCCTTATGTGAGATTCCCAGGGAGCGTAGTGTGGCCCTGGAGTCCTTTAAGTTAAGGTGTGGAAAGATGCATCAGTCTTACCGGTGAAAAGTTTCGGCCCTTTGAACAGGAGATCCTTGAGTGTCATCTGCACTTCCTTGGGCAATCCTGAGAGGTGTAACCAGGATGCCCACCTCATTACCACTGCGGTCGAGACTGAGTGGGCCACTGTGTCTGTGGTGTTCAGTGTGGATTGCAGCACTGTTCTGGCTGCTAACTGGCCCTCTTTGACGATGGCCTGAAATTGTCCCTTTTGTGCCTCTGAGAAGTGGTCAAAAAACATGTTGAGTTTCCCTTATTTTATGTAGTCATATTTAGCCATTACGGCTTGGTAGTTTGTGACCCTGAATCATAATGTCGCCAAAGAGTATGCCTTCCTCCCAAAGAGATCTAGCTAATGTATCTCTCTCCAAGGAACCAGATGTAATGAGAGTGTCTGTCCATTATTGTGATTGCCTCCTTGCAGGAAAGGCACGTTTTGAAGACGGGGAACTGGGCAATCTCCCCCCCCACAATCCCCCCTACAAAAGGTCCTCTTCCAATCTCTATCATATGGGATTGATTTGGCATGATGTTGCTTTCCTCATGCATTAACCGCATCTGCTACTATAGAGTTACGTTGACGGTGCGTAAAGAGGAAGTCTGCCTCCTTAGGAGGAATGTAATACTTCTTGTCGGCTCTTTTGCACATTGGTGCAGTGGACGCCGGTATCTACCAGATCATCTTGGCAGGGTCCAGAAGTGCCTTGTTAATTGGGAAGGCAATTCTGGAAGAGGAGGAGTGTGCAGAATATTCAAGGTCCCTGATGTTGCAATGGTGATCCATGGTGTGAGGCCAGGGAGAGATGGTCATCCTGGTCACTGTATGACTCCCTGCTGGAGAAGGGTGGAGCTGACTGGGATTCTGTGGGTAAATGGCCCAGTGGCGCTGTTGATTCCAGTGATCTAGATGTGCTTGGTACTGGGGCTCCGGTACCAAGTAGCAGGGACTCTGGTTACTCCGTGACAATAAGATCCCTCAAGAAACATAACTCCTGAAGTACAATTGATTTGCTCAGTGCTGTCAAGGAATGCCGGTGCTGACTTGTCAGTACTCATGGCTATTTATGAAGGAATGCTCTGATGAGGGTTGCTTTGATGCACTCGGTGCCGAGGGTGGACCTGTCAATGCTGATCTCTTAGAGGTGGTATAGTCTCTGTCCTCATCCCTGGCAGACAGTGCAGTTGCTTCCAAGCCTATGCACATAAAGATCTTTAGGTGCCATGGCAAAGCTCAGTGGAGGGTTCCTGATGTTTCTGGGTACCGCACTTCAGAGCCGTCGGTACTGAGATAACTGAGGATGCCGGGGATCCTCTCTGGCTGGTCAAGGACTAGGTTTGAGGGCTTGGAACCTTTTTTCTAGAGGCTTTGCGGGGGGAGTCAGCCGACTTTTTCCATGATCTCACCCCTCTGGGGGTTGAAGGCTCTGGGGACAATCTGCATCCTGATGAGGCTTCAGGACCAAGGTCAGTTGGCAGCTTAAGTGCACCCTCCATGAGGAGAAGTTTCAACTTGAGCTCCGGAGTTCTTAAGTTCTTCCTAAAGTCCTTGAGGAATTCCACCATGATTTCAACAATTTCCATCGCACCATCAACCTCAGCCTGGTCCAGTCCACACAAGAGATCCACTTCCTGGACACTACAGTGCTAATAAATGATGGTCACATAAACACCACCCTATACCGGAAACCTACTGACCGCTATTCCTACCTACATGCCTCCAGCTTTCACCCTGACCACACCACACGATCCATTGTTTACAGCCAAGCTCTGCGATACAACCGCATTTGCTCCAACCCCTCAGACAGAGACAAACACCTACAAGAGCTCTATCAAGCATTCTTACAACTACAATACCCACCTGTGGAAGTGAAGAAACAAATTGATAGAGCCAGAAGAGTTCCCAGAAGTCACCTACTACAGGACAGGCCTAACAAAGACAATAACAGAACGCCACTAGCCATCACCTTCAGCCCCCAACTAAAACCCCTCCAATGCATTATTAAGGATCTACAACCTATCCTGAAGGATGACCCAACACTCTCACAAATCTTGGGAGACAGGCCATTCCTTGCCTACAGACAGCCCCCCAACCTGAAGCAAATACTCACCAGCAACCACATACCACACAACAGAACCACTAACCCAGGAACCTATCCTTGCAACAAAGCCCGTTGCCAACTGTGCCCACATATCTATTCAGGGGACACCATCACAGGGCCTAATAACATCAGCCACACTGTCAGAGGCTCGTTCACCTGCACATCCACCAATGTGATATATGCCATCATGTGCCAGTAATGCCCCTCTGCCATGTACATTGGTCAAACTGGACAGTCTCTACCTAAAAGAATCAATGGACACAAATCGGATGTCAAGAATTATAACATTCATAAACCAGTCGGAGAACACTTCAATCTCTCTGGTCACGCAATTACAGACATGAAAGTTGCGATATTACAACAAAAAAACTTCAAAACCAGACTCCAGCGAGAGACTGTTGAATTGGAATTCATTTGCAAATTGGATACAATTAACTTAGGCTTGAATAGAGACTGGGAGTGGCTAAGTCATTATGCAAAGTAACCTATTTCCCCTTGTTCCCCGCCCCCCCCCCCCCCCAGACGTTCTTGTTAAACCCTGGATTTGTGCTGGAAATGGCCCACCTTGATTATCATACACATTGTAAGGAGAGTGATCACTTTAGATAAGCTATTACCAACTGGAGAGTGCGTCTGTGTGTGTGTGGGGGTGGGGGGGATAATGCACTCCATTTTTTTTAAACTGAAAAATGGAACCTCTAGACTACTAAAAAGAAATGGAAACTCTAAGAATAGCTACCATTTATATTAAACACTATCAATGTAAAGAAGGAAGACACTACTGCTCATTCCATTCGAGGCCAAAGGTGTTCGAGAAGGAACTGAAGGCAGTTTGCCCATGCAGTGCTACATAGCCTAGAGGCAGACCACAAGGGAGGGAGATTGCACGTGAACACTCCTACCAAATTTCTCCGATTAGAGGTGCAGGGGCACCGATACACCTCAGTGGAGCACCCATAAGGACACTGCTAGAAGAAGAATAAAGGGATATGCTACAATATCAAAACCATTTTTAGAGATTTTTAATTTCCGCTGACCACTTACCATAAACACATCACTTAAAGCTTTATATGCACAATATTTGCATACTAGCAAAAATTAAGAATAAAACTAGGCCATATATTGAAGGACAATATACGAGAGATGTGAATTTCTTTATGGCATTAGAAAGGAGGTGTTTCCATAAATAAGCATTTATAGTATTATATTTTGTCATAGCGTTTGTTGCATCACAGCGTGAAATCAAATTTCTCTGGAACTCATGCAGAAGAACTGCACCATAAGGTTAACATAACACATTATTTGTAAATCCAACATGTTCACACGAGAACAAAAACCAAAGTTGCATTCTATTCATTCTTCACTTATGCTTTTATTCTCTCTGCTTTGTCTCAATCAGTGATAATGCACTCCACCATGACTTCCAGGTTGATGTCACTCCCTGCATGACAGCTGCCAACACCAAAGGATGACCTTCTCTCAGACTCACCTTCTTCCGGATGTCTTCATCATTTGCTCCAAGTGAAGCATACAGCTTGAATGCAGCCTGGCGCAGTTCGTGAGCATGCTTTAAATCATGGTCAAGCTATTGAAAAAAGTAAATCGAAGTCAGATACTTTATGAGAGATCATTTAAACTTGCACATGGTATTTTCTTAAACGTTATAGGTTAGTGCCTGTTTACTTGAGTTTTGATTGCATTACACACCAAAGAGGCAGGATCACCACTGAAACTGTAGATTAACTTTGAGTATGTGTTTATGTCCCATTGAAGTCAATAATTAAAGTTAAGCACACATGTGAGTGCTTTGCTGAATTGTAGCCTATACAGATAAACAGTAATAACCAAGAAACATATCTATGCAACCTCTCAAAATACAGGATGAGATTAGTTACATTTTCCAAGACAAAATGAGTCCCACTCTCTTCCTCCTCTACAAGTCAGACCAAAATGTCCTCCTTTCGCCACGTCCACCCCACAGAAAGAGTTACATGGTCAGATTGGGGGAAAACAACTAGATTTACTAGGATCTAGATATCAGAGGGGTAGTCGTGTTAGTCTGTATCTACAAAAACAATGAGGAGTCCAGTGGCACCTTAAAGACTAACAGATTTATTTGGGCATAAGATTTCATGGGTAAAAAACCCACTTCTTCAGATGCATGGAGTGAAACAGGAAGGGAGAAGGGAGTTACCTTACCTTACAGTCACTTCCTCATCAATTATTGGGAGTGGACCACATCCACCCTGATTGAATTGGCCTTCAACATTGGCTCTCCACTTGTAAGGTAACTCACTCCCTTTTCTTCATGTGCCAATACATATTTATGCCTATTTCTGTAATTTTCACTCCATGCATCTGAAGAAGTGTTTTTTTTTTTTACCCACAAAAGCTTATGCCCAAATAAATCTGTTAGTCTTTAAGGTGCCACAGGATCCAGATTGCAGTCCCATAAAAATGAATGGCATTAAGGGACCAGAACGGCTCTTAGAACTTTGGCCGAAAGGCTCCAACAGATGAAGCAATGGTATCTGTTTAATTCAACATGAAAAACATTGTCAAGGGAATGTTGAGGTTGCAGGGTAAAGCACTCAAAAGTCAGGAAATGCCAAAGGTAAGGTTGTCTGAATAAGCTTAACTCTGCCCCAGTGCATCCGCATTACAGTACAGTACATTACTTCATGATTATATACAATTTTTAAATAGGACAATCAATTTATCCTGCAGAGCCCTGCCTCATTCCATCTACAATTTACAAGATATTATCCATTTCACAAAATACACTCACCACATGGCTGAGTTAGGCATACATGTGCAATGCCGCTGATCTTTGCTGTGGACATTCATAAAAAGTGTTAAAAACACAGTGTCAGACTCAGGTCTGGAATGTTGGTTTTTTGATTCTCTAGCCAATGTCTAATGCTTCCCAGCCAATTACTGAACCTCTTTTTTTGTCTTGTTTATTCCATTTAAAATTTGGCTAACAATTCTTTGTACTTATGTGGTATTTTTTTGTGTGTGGCTCTCAGAGCATTTTGTAAACATGGGTAAGCAGGAGCAGCCCCATATTATAGGAGTTTGGGAACTAAATCTGCCAACTGTGCTTTCCCGGGCTATTCCAGAACCAAATGGGATTACAGGGCCTTTGTCTTTCTGGAGTACATTCCAAATCAGTGGAAGAAGGGGCGGGGGAAGGCCAAGAATACTTTCCATCCCTGGGATCAACATTCCTTTCTTATGTTCTCCCTTCCCCAGTGAGGTGGGGAGTTAGAGAGAGTAAGCAAGACAGGGAGACTGAGTCTGCAACTCCATGCTCCCATTGCAAAGGAGGCTAAAGAACGGTCTAGAAGGTGGTGTAGTAGGTGCTTTGCAGAGTGCTTGGTTAACAGGCCTTTGCCTGCTCACTGCTCCTACAGTGTTATCTGCCTGGAATGTTCCTCCTCAGTGTGGGAGGAGGGAGAGTCATACAACAAAAGAAAGGTCTTGTGCCTAAAGAGCCAAAAACATTGAGGGCCTGATCAAACTCCCACTGATTTCAAGAGGTGTAGGATCAGGCATTAATACAGCAGTGCAACAATTGAAAGACCATTTTAATTAAAGTTCTGAGTACTCAAGACACACATTTGCAGTTTCAAAATCTCTTTCATGTACTCTGAGAAGTTCTGAACTGACAGAGAAAAAACACATACCCTTTTGATATCGGTGATTGCACTGACTGAGCTGGGATACTTGAAGTAGTCAGAAAGCATTGCAATAAGATGGTCTGTAATACTGGCAATTCTCTGGAGCTCAATATCTGTTTCAATTAGATAGGCAAGTGTTTCGGCTCCTTCTACTCGTTCCTCCAGCAATCTCTCCTTAAAACACATCCGAACCAAACTTGGCAGTGTCTGGAGGGTACAGAATTCAACTTTATTTTCAGAGAAGATAACCCGTAAGTCTTTATAGATTCCATTTCAGTTTGATGTCGAGAGCAATTTTCCTCACCAAAGTCTCTTAAAGAAAAACGGTTCAAATGGTTGTGGGAATATACACACAAATTAAGTTCAACTTATTTAATTATAGGCTCTTCTTAGCAGTCATCACTGCGCTATAGGGTTCTCTCCTGCCATCTTTTTTGCTCATAATACTCCTTGCAAACATCATGTCCAGAAAGGACCCACAACCAAAATGTTCTGTATGGAAGTTCATATGTCTACTTAATAGTCTTTACTTGCAAAGGTGTGCTGTAGAAAAGAACCCTGTGATTTGTCCTCAGAACTCACCCGCACTGCTATGCAAGAGGCTTCTAGGTACCAAGGTAAAAATGAGCACATCAAGTATCCCATTTTGATTCTAAACATTCCTAATTCAGTATTGCCACAAGAAGCAGCTTCTGGCAGTAGAAATAGACTGATTCCGAAACAAAAAAAACTAACAAGAACATGTTGCAATGATTTATGTCTCATACTCATGGTGTAAATAAAAAAAGCTGAGTTCCTTAGCAGTAACAGGAGTGCTAAAAAAATATTGCCTTCATGTAGTCCAACTCTTGGAATCTGCATATCAAGCTGTGAGACCTGAGAATGGCTGAAAGCAGAAAGCCCCAAGAGAGGTCCATGGGCTATCCCTCATGGAGATGAGCAGTGAGATGAAGATTAAAAAGAGGCATGTGGACTCTCCTCATTCATTTAATGTCCCCTGGACTGGAAAAACAGAGGGCCTGATGCAACAGGAAAGGAGTGTGAGGGAGTATAGGTCTGTGGAGACCATATATTATTAGGACTCCAATTACTAGTAAGTAATCTAGTTTTCCACTAATGACATTGCCACCAAAGAGTTATTGGGGATCAGACATGCAGCAATCTGCCACAGTAGAGGGATTGTGGGTTGGGGGTGTAGGAGAGTGCTCCGGGCTGGGACTGAGGGCAGGAGGGGGATCAGGGCTCGGGCAGGGGGTTGGGGTGTGGGAGGGGTCAGGGGTGCATGCTCCAGGCGGTGCTTACCTCAAGCAGCTCCCAGAAGCAGCGGCATGTCCCGCTCCTAGGCTGGCCAGACAGCTCTGCGTGCTGCCCCCTCTTCAGGAGCTGCCACTGCAGCTCCCATTGGCCTCAGTTCCTGGCCAATGGGAGCTGTGGGGGCAGCGTGCGGAGCCCCCTGGCTGCCCCTACACAGAGGATCTGGAGAGGGGACATGCCGCTGCTACCAGGAGCCACATGGAGCAGGGCAAGCCTCGGACCCCGCTCCCCGGCTGGAGCACCAGAGCAGGGCAAGCCCTGGACCTTGCTCCCCGGCGGGAGCTCGAAGGCTGGATGTGGCCTCTGGGCTGTAGTTTGCCCACCCCTGTTTTAGCCTCTCTGCAAATTATCCAGGAGTACTTAAAAGGAAGAGGTAGGTCGTTGCTGGGGGCATGGATCCAGCCACAATGAGGGAAATCAGCTCCCAGAGAAGTGAGATTTCTAAGACGCTGAGTTTGTTTAAAGTTTCTTTACGGCTTTTCCATATCTCAATCCTGAAGAAAGAGTGTTTGCTTAAAGCTTACATGGGATTTTCTACCTCACTTTCTTGAGGAAGGAAGAGACCAGAGACTGAGGTCTGTTTCTGCCCTGGGAAGAGGGTTTTTCTGGATTTATGGTTTCTCTTTTCTGAAGAACAGAAGGAAACTGAGACCTTCATTTTTAAGGATTGTTTTTTAAACAAGTGATTTCAGACTTTGGTGTGCTTTGATCCTGGAAAAAGGGAACCTTGGGTCTGGAGAATATTAGCTCAGTAACCCCCCTCTCCAAGTCCTTAGCTGCCCTGCGGTAAAATGGGGTTAGTAATAGCATTTTGTACTTTTATAAAAGGATTTAGCCACATGTTCCATTCATTTTAATTTACATGAAATGGGATGGGGAAGAGGTTGGATTCTGGCATGAATTCAAAACTGGAGAATACAGCTTTTTTCAGTTTTCTATAGAACTGAAGTGATCGGTTTTTATTCCTTGAAATTGGACAGTCCCAAGGAAGTGGAAAAGGGTAGGAGTAGAATTGAGGACTAGTTATAGAGGTCCCGTGTAAACCTTCAAACTGCCACTGAGTCACAGCAGTTACAGATACGTTTGAAGTAGAGGGAGGTGACCTCTGATTATTAGGGAAAGATTTGCACAGACCGATTGGATCTCCCTTTCTGGTGAGACTAAAAACAGGATGAGAAAGCAGGCTGTTGGAACTCAGACCTGCTTTGGAATTCAAAGGCCTAATATTTCCTATGGCTCTGAAAACCCAGTAGACCTGGTCATGAACCTGATACCTTGGAAAGTGGAAAAGTTCAATCTGTTTTGCTAAATCGACAAAATCAGGACTCACAAAGACATGACAATTTTACAGCTGTACTTCCTGAGGTAATCTTCATGAGACAGGACTAAGAACTGAGACACCTTATCAGAGCTACAAAATAATCTCCAAGCACCATCCTGCCTCTTCTGGTCAGTGAACAAAATCTGACAGGTTTCAGAGTAACAGCCGTGTTAGTCTGTATTCGCAAAAAGAAAAGGAGTACTTGTGGCACCTTAGAGACTAACCAATTTATTTGAGCATAAGCTTTCGTGAGCTACAGCTCACTTCATCGGATGCATACTGTGGAAAGTTTAGATGATCTTTTTGGTTAGCTAAAAAGATCTACACTTTCCACAGTATGCATCTGATGAAGTGAGCTGTAGCTCATGAAAGCTTATGCTCAAATAAATTGGTTAGTCTCTAAGGTGCCACAAGTACTCCTTTTCTTTTTTTGAACAAAATCTGTCACTGATCTTCGGAACCAGATTTGTAAAGAAGGAAACCTTACTCCATCTGGAATCATTGTAATGTCCCAGGAGCAGCGGATTATTACTCACTCTCATGGCTAAGGTAGCAGAGAAATACAATTTCCTCCTAGGCAGAGGCATCTTCCTTACTATTAAAGCGGGTAGATGGAAAACACTGCTGAATTTTGCCATTTAAAAATCTGCTGCCACTACCAATAATCCAGAAACTGGGCAATTAAGAAGAATTCAACTATACTGGAAACCTGATAAGAGTCTGGACTTCTTGTTACTGAAACTGTAACTGGGATGGACCAAACCCCTCCAGCAGATTCGCAAAGCACCTTAGCTCAAAGAAGGTCAAATAGTTTGTGGTTGGAATTTACCCTGAACTGAGATAAAAGGGATACTACAAGCCTGAGTCATGCAGGTTACCAACTCCTGGAGAAAAGGAGGAAGAGATGAGAAGATTAATTTGAACAAATGTGTGAAGAGGACAGGGATCTACAATGCTGTTCCCCGCCCCCTCCTCCGGCTCACAGCACTTAGGCGAGGGACTAACTCAGGCACCATATGCCTTTCCATTTCCTGAACAACTCTTGCTCTTAGGATTTCATAGGCCTCAAGGACAGATCTGAACAAAGAGATTGGTGAAAACCCCTCTGGCACAGACTGATGCTTTGAGGAGACATCAGCACTGGAGCACAATTAAGTGAGACAGAGAAGACAAGTACTTCTTTGCTTTAGTCCTCACAGTGCTGTAAGTACAGCTGTCAGTTGTATCGTGGATTCCTTGTTCTCCACAAGCCCCAGGGTACCATCAGTTGTCCCCTCATGGGAGGGGATGGAACCTAGGATCACACATACAAGCCCCTCAGGGCCAAGGACAACCACCTCTTCTATGAAAAGACTTCAAATCTGAGACCTGAAGTGTTTGGGAGAGGATAATGTTTTGCTGCTGACAACTCTGATGAGAGTTGGTTCCACTCTTTGGCTGCTAAGCCTTATCCACAGCAGGAGTTTCCTCCCACTCCCAGCTAGGGGCAAGAAGATCATACATGTCAAAGAGATACTGTGAACGCTGCTCGACCACACATCTGATGAAGTGAGCTATAGCTCACGAAAGCTTATGCTCATATAAATTTGTTAGTCTCTAAGGTGCCACAAGTACTCCTTTTCTTTTTACATCTAGATTGTGTATTTCTTAAACCTGAACTGTTTCCCATCATCTGGGATGATGGATACAGAAGTCTCACTGGACCGACAGCTCTTAAACCTACCAAATTCTACTACTATTCAAACAATTAACAGACTGAACAAGGGAATGCACAGGTTATTTGACTGCATTGTCTAGCATACAATGAGGAAGTGAGAAATACTTAAGAGGGCACATTCTTTGTATCCCTCAGCTCTAGAATGTTCAGATCTCTAGCTGATACATGAACATTCTAGTTGTCAGTGCTAGCCATGGTTCTATAACTAACCACAAAGTTGTGTAATTCCTATAGGGGTGCTCTAAAATGGCAATTTCCTGACAGAAGGCTGGATATACAAATCATACCTAACACACCACGATAACAGTATCAAAGATTTCACTTGCCCGCCACCATATATGGAATGATGAACACAAAAATATCCAGACAGATCCTTAAGAAAAATATTTTTTGAAACTATAATTAGCAGAGATGCTTTTTCAGATTAAAAAATTTAAACTGAAGGAAGCACAGAGTACCATCTGTTGAATACTGTCTCTTAAAACAATCAATCACGAATGCTAGATTTTCACTTGCATTCAGACGGGAGCCTGATAAGTAGTTTTGCATTTTCTTTCCAAATGATTGTCCAATACTGCAGTGCAACTTTTAAAGTTTCTGCAACTTGACAAATATAAAATGGATTTTGTACCAAACTTTTTTTCCTGGATTCGGACTTACTGTAACTAGCTTAATAAACAGAATTTAAATGTCATCACTATTAAATATTTATAATGAATGTATTGATACATAAGGAGATTTTCAAAAGCATAAATGGGAGCTAAGCATCTAATTTTTAAAGAGACCTGGACAACTAACTGCACTTTTGCCTTTGAAACTCTCCCCCATAGAATCAACAGTGCTTTTGTAACACTTTATCACAGATGTACACAAATAAAATAGTGACAAACACATAGTGTGATAAAACTTTGGTTTAACTGCTGCTTAAATGTCAAACAAATTATGTAACCAGCTTACCTTTAAAACAATGCAGTTATCATCTGTCTGGATTGCTCCTGCCCTGCACATGTAAGTAAGGCTGTAACAAGACAGCAGAATATAAACTCACTTACTTCCAGCTTTTATAAACATTAAAAAGTTATTGTAAAAAGAATGGCTGTGCTAACGGAATAACTACTTGACTTTGTTATAACACCCATTCCAACACATGAAGTTTTACTGGGCTCGGACACCATTCCATACACCATTTCAGACAGTTAAATACTTGAATAATACATTTTATTTTTTTACATGCAGCTTTAAAGACTTAGCTGTCAAACCCTGAAATGACTAGCAATGGTAAGATCGGTTAGGTTTTGCTCTTGCTAACACCACCATAAGTTTGGAATAATTTTATCAAAATCAGTGAGAACAGAATTGGGACCTACGTTTAAAAGACACAAAGTATAAAATGCACCAGAGAAACAGGTTATTGCCCTGATTCAGGAAAGTATCCCTATTAGGCCACGACTGAAGCATGTGCTTAAATCCCATTGAAGTAAACAGGACTTAAATCCATTCCTATTCATGATAGCATGTAAGCATGTGCTACGTGCTTTCCTGACTTGAGTTACATGTGCAGAAAATGGCAGAGTACATGTTGTTATGGAGCCTTACATGTTGGATTTCCTAACTTTTGAATTTAAACGTTCAGCCCTAACACTGTAGTGAAGCAGCATTTTGTAGTTAATCCTCTTTAAAATAAAAAAAGCTGCACGCAAATTAACTTGTTTGTGTTCTCACAATCAACTGAGCATCATGGTACCTGAAGAAAGCGTGCCCTCCTTCCAGATACCAAGGTGGTTACTAAACACCCTATGTTCTTTGAAAAGTACTCCCTGAGACTGTGGCATTGGGAAAGGGGTACAGGAAAGACTGGTAGCCGGGTTAAGGACACACTGGCTAGATGGAGGGTGACAAGAAAGGTATCATGGAATTGTGGGTTGAGGGAAATTGGGTGAGGTTATTACAGGCTTGTTGGAGAAGAATCAGAGGTACTCAAAGGCAATAGGTAATTTCTCAGGGTGTATAGTATTGCAGGGAAAGTGGGATCTGAAAGACACTCCAAGATATTTTCCTAGGTGGGATGGAGGTCATCTCAGGCTTCTTGGAGGATCCCCTGGTGTCTCAAAAGAAAGGTGCAATGGGAGCTATTATGTCTTCTACATTTCTAATGATGCTGGAGGGGTCTCTCAGGAAATGTCAGGTTCCTGCTTGGTCCAGCTATCCATTTAAATTTAAAAAATCATGTACAAGTTTAAGAAGTTTGCCAAAATTAGAACAAAAATAAATTATTTACATGTCAAAATTAAAGTTAAAAAGGGAGAAAACCCTCAGTCTATTGAGGTCTGTGTTAACTACTCCGGAGTAAGTAGTGATGGCGGTTAGGAAGTCATAGATATCCAAGTACTTACTGTCATGGTATCTGGCACCACTTACATGTACATAATTAAAAACAAGTACTTCTACAAAGGTAATAGATTTGATCTTGCCCTAAGCCACCCATCAACAAATGATACACTCAACTAAAAACCTGCAATAAAGAAAAGGCTAAGTTAAAGAGGTCACATTACAACTCTCCCTTAAAAGCGAGCAGATGGGATCTTGCAATCAGCAGAGGTGAGGCCCACAGCAGGGATATTTCACTGAGATTGACATTACCAACCTCACAAAACCAACAGGATTTGTTTTTTGTTGTTTGCACGCATTTGCAATTTCTGTGATTGGTTAGAAGGAGATAGCCTGTCTCTCAAATAGCTGCGTCTTCGGCCCAGCTAGGACTCGTCTACACAAGGAAGTTGCACTGTTTTAACTTAAATCAGTTTTAGTTAAATTAATGTAAACTCCTGTGTGGACATATTTATTTTGGTTTAAGAGAGGCTTATTTCAGTTTAGCTTAAAGCAATTCCTAATCCATTTAGGACTTGTCTGCATGGACAGCTGCAACAGTTTAACTTAGTGTGATTTTTAAAACATCTAGTTAAACTAGTTCAATACTGTACAGACATACTTAACAGTATTTCACTTTAAACTAGCCTCACTATGCTTTAGTGCAAGAAAGGAAGTCTGTCTGAGTAACCAAAGCTACAGAAAGATTTTTTGAAGGGTAAACCTATGGAAGTTACATTATCATAGAATTGTAGGATTAGAAGGGACCTCGAGAGGTCATTTAGTCCAGTCCCCTGCACTCATGGGAGGACTACGTATTATAAAAATTGCAGACTGCTAATGGGGTAGTCAGTCAGTCAGTGCTGCTACCTGGGAAACCAGTAACCATTTTAGATCCAGAAAAACCCTGGTATCATTTGTATTACAGCAGAGCCCAGAAGTTCCAGTCAGGCCCCCATTGTGCTGGACTTGTAGAAGTATACTGAAAACCACTATGACAACAGGCAGTTGTACATGTTAAGCTGAGAATACAGACAAAGCTCCTGACATTTTCTTAAGATGCTTCCTTGAGCCTGGTAGCATAACTCTGACCCGCCAAGCAAGAGCCTAAAGCAACCAGCCCACTTTTGTCCAGGTCCTGATCATGGCCAGGTATTTGGAAAGCAAGAAAAGGGCCAATCCAGATTTGATGAAAAAGATGCAGATATCTCATTTTTACATGGAGAAAATTGCAAGCCATAACAGCTCACTATCTCCTCTTATCTCATAAAAGCAATGAAAGATGGGGAAGATAGAAAGGACTCCTGTGTGATTCTCCATGCAAGATCCTTCTAAAGGCTACGTCTACTATTGGAACCAGGGGTCTGATTCCCAGAATGCGCAGACACGCTCATGCTAGCTCTCTTCAAGCTGGCGTGCTATACATAGCAGCGTCACCAGGATAGCACGGGCAGTGACAAAACAAGCTAGCCGCCCCAAGTACAAACCCACATGGGTACATGTTCAGGGAAGCTTCCCCATGCCGCCACTTGCCACTGCCCATGCTACCCCACTATTTTTAGCCTGCTAGCTCCATGGAGAACTAGTGTGGGCATGTCTACATGAACTGGGAATCTCTCCCCCAGCTCCAAGCCAAGAGGTAGCCTAAGAGAAATTGCCCATTGCACTCTCAACCAACCAACCATACTGGGGGCAGCTGATAAATCTAACAACATCAGCATGGACCCTTGGTCTCTGACCCTTGCCTAAAGGAGGTCAACCAATGAGATTTGCACAGGCTTTTTTGCCTTGCACAGGCATAAAATAGTCGGGTAGGGACCCAGGAAGTGGAGGACTCCAAATGCTATGGGAGATGAATCAACACTACCTTCTCAATGGTTTTCCCCCAATATGGGAGGTTACAGACAACGTAATTTGTGAAGTTGTTAACTTTTAAAGCCAAATGACAGCATATATAAGGATTGACAGCTAACAACCATTAACAGTAACCAGTAATGGATGCAGATGCTCCACACAGATTTTCACCAGTTGTGAGACCACAGGTCCCTCTTCCAGACAGTTAAACACATTTCACCCAGTGCACTGAGAACTCCCACTTGCAAAACTATGTGGAACTCCATCCGGGAGGATGGAAAGCCTGTCCACTCTTGCTCTGACACTCAATCCAAAGAATCAGACAGACTATCTTGGATCGAAAAATCCACCAAACACTACGAGCTCCAGGATTAAACGCACAAGCTCAAAGGGGTTGGGGGTCCCCATCAGCAAGGTCCAGAGATAGCATTTGGTGATAAGCCCAGCCCCCTCTGCTGGCAAGTGGGAGGTGGTACAGGAATTTCTTATGGGGTGCTGTGCCTGGGTCCTGTTTGTGGAGAACAGCTAGTGAGTGTTTGAAAAATATGAAGCTCCATATCCCTTAGCTATGAGAAAGAAGAAGTCACTTGCTGGCTCCTCTCTCCGTTCCTGAGCCTTCTGGCTGCTGTAAGGGCAGAGGATATTTGCTACTCTACCCCTCCCCCTAGATCCCACTGACTGCTGAGTGGGCTGTGCCAGCTACTCTACCCTAGCCCCATACCCCCTAGACTCCTCCAAGGATAGTTGGCAGTAGGATTACTCCCCTCTATTAACCCTGCATGGTTTTAATTCCTCTTCCCACAAACATCATCAGGACCACCACTGCTGTTGCTCCTATCTTTCCCACATTGCAGCAACATCCAACCGTCAGTGGCACAAAAGCTGTTGAATAGCAACAGTGAAACTGCCTGCAGTCATTTTAAGTGCCCATATATTGTTGCTTTTTACCTCTACAGTAGAAGGAACAGCAGCAGGGATACTGGAGGTGCCTGTAGCACTGTCTATACTAGTGAAGTTTTGCAGAAGTTTCCTGCCATTATCATCACTGGTTCACATCCACCAGTATTAGCAACGTTGGGAGCCTCAGCACAAACCAGCTTCTGGATGTCATTGATGTTTTAAGCACTTTGTCATCTAATCTGCTCAGAGCCAGTTTAAGCAACATTGGCATCAGCAAGTGTCCGGTTAACACTTAGGCTATCACTGTTGACAACACTACTGAACTGGTGTTAAACGGTGATGCAACACATTTGCAATATTTACTTAGTATAGATAATACCTGTGTAGAATGGTTTTCATTCAGTTCACACTGGGAAAAATGTCTGTAAAACTGAGAACATAAGGACTACAAACTTTAAAAAAGTGCTTAGAACTTGAATATACCACATAGGCCACAAGTACATTATCTGAGCTAGATCCAGCACATGGGAGAGGGTTTTACCATAAAATTGAGCAAGCTACATGCTGCTGCTAAGAGCCTTCTGGTGTCACATATCAGTGCCTTCTTGGCTGCTTGTGTCCCCCACACCTTCCTCAAGAGCTTTTGTAACTAGAACAAATATATATTTTAGGCTGAACTGGTTTCCTTATAGAAAGCTTTTGTCTTTATGGGCCTGTCTACACTACAGATTGTTTACTGAATATGAATCCAGGTTCCATTGCAGAGTTTGCTCCTGGTTACACATAATATGGTTTAAACATGGCCCCTATACCATGACAGACTGCAACTAAATTGTCACTCTTCCTTTGCTGCATACATAGAAATTCCCTGATAGTGTTACCACACAAACCAGTCCTATTACTTTCCAGGTTCACCTGGAGAACATCCCAAGGTGCATTGCACCATCTGCTACAGAAAGCACTAAGTATTCTCAGCACTCTATTCTCTGTACACCAGCAATGCTTACTACATAACTAGGAAGTTGTGGATCAGATCAAAATGACCAATACTTAAGGTTGCTAGCTATACCAAAACAATCCACTATCCCCACTCTGTTGGATTGCTGACCTCTTTTACCAGCTACCTACCCCAAAATCAAGAATGTTCAAGTGCACACCTAGTCTTAATGCTAAACTGAAAGACCTTGCTAGTGATCTAGATTAAAAGCACCTGGTTAATCTCAGCTCATCTAAACTAAATCAGTAGGTGTATCAGTAGAGAGTTGAGATTCACCAAATCTGAGAATCCTATGCGGTAAGAAAATCAAGGCAAGAAAAGTCCAGTATCATTGAACACAAGATGATAGCTGGGAAATCCAGCACAGGATGAACCATCTGCTCAGTCATAATGAGTTAGATGGCATTAGAGGCACCAGAATGATATTTAGCCCATGCTACATAGTCAAGAGCTGTGTGTTGAAACAGCCGACGACAACAGGATGCCAAGGAGAAGAAAGAAGATTGTATCAGCTGGGTGCTGGAATAGAACAGTGGTGGTGACAGTTGATCACAGATGTGGCAATGTTGTCAAACTAGCTGTGGGCTGAAATTTTAAATTGCTCAAAGTGGATGAAAAGTGGCAGGACCTCATTGTAACCTAGAGAAGAATTATCTAAAGAATTATGTAAACTAATAGTGTCTGCAGTAAAAACTGCCGATTGGAGGTTTTCAAGGCTCCTTGTGAGGCTGAAGATGTTTTAGCAATGGAGGAAGATATCTAAGATTTTAAGATAAAAAGATTAGACGTGAATAATAAGAGTAGCCACATTATGAACAGGAAACATTTATAAGGGGTACAAATTCATGTTTCAGAACACAAGCCAACCACTAACTGCTTGGAGATCATGAAGTATCTTCCCACATGGGCATATCAGTACTTTGCACCTTCTTTTAAAGCTTGTAGTATTGACCAATGTCAAAGAGCAAATAAGAGATTAGATCAACCATAGGTTTAATCCAATATGGCAATTGCTATGTTACTATAGAACATTTTATCTCCAGAGCTGGTGAAAGTCAAAGATATCGTAGAAATTTGCCATATTGGCATAGTTGTTTCCATAGAACTAAGAGTCCTTCTGCTTATACAATCATATATTTTATACTGAACAGCACCGCGTAGTCCCAATATATATAATCAAATAAACAAAGCAGCATCTTCTAAAATTGGTTTTATACTTGTACTAAAAGTTACATTTATTCAAGAAAAATTCTTTTAATCAATCTTTAAATAATTCATCTCTCATGCTGTTACAATACTGAAAATCATCTAGTCGATACTCAGTTACTCAAGCTTCGGAGAGATAAGGTGGATGTGGTAACATCTTTTATTGGACCAACTTCTGGAGACAGGCCTGAACAATTTAGTGTTTTATTGAAATATAGGAATTTTAGTAGAATTTAATACATATTTTATGTATATTAATAGAATATACAAGACAATTGTTTGTAAAAGTTTGAATTTCTTGCTACAAGAGGAAAGGAGTACTTGTGGCACTTTAGAGATTAACAAATTTATTTGAGCATAAGCTTTTGTGAGCTACAGCTCACGAAAGCTTACGTTCAAATAAATTTGTTAGTCTCTAAGGTGCCACAAGTACTCTTTTTCTTTTTGCGAATACAAACTAACACAGCTGCTACTCTGAAACTTTCTACAAATACTGTATTTTTTATGTACACTTGTTCCTTGGAAAATTCAAATGGTGTCTCTGGTGTTTAAATTTAGGAAAATATAACCTTCCACGGGAAACTGGCGGCACCTGAGAACAGCAGCAGAAGTTAACGTTTATTGCTATCGGGTTTGCAGGAGACTGCTGGCTGCTTTTAAAAGCATTCAGTCAGTCCATGACAATGGTCTTTGAAGTATTTGATCTGTCTTTATGAGATGACAGTGGTTTTCAGATTCTTGCTTACTCCACAGATGTCCATGAAAGGCTGCAGGGGAGGTAAGGTTTCCCCTGAAATTATCTCAAAATATAATTTCTCACTAAGAATTACTGATATAGAACAGGTCTTGAGGTTAATTACATCATTAAAAAAACTTTTTTTCAAGAATGTGCCCACATTCCATGGTGTTTTCTACATAACTCATCTAGATGCTGTAAATGTGCTCTCTCTAAGGGTGAATGATCCCGGAGTGTAGTACAAACTGCAGAGTTCTGACAATCACACAGAGACCTCAGATAAGAAGAGGATGGAGTAGGAAACAAGGCAAAAAATAAAACCACCTGGAGAGGGCAGGTCTCGGGGGAACCACTCATGGGATGGAGAACCTTGCTGATTAACATAGGGGAGGACAGAGACAACAAGCAGGAGATAGAGCAGCCTGTTCATTTAACACAAGCATTACTCTCTACAGATATCACAGCCTAAAGATATACACACCCTGTGCTCAGATCTCTCCCATCTCCCAAGACACTTGTATGATACACTTGACAGAGCTCCTCCCCTTTCCAGAGGTGCCTGCTTTAACTGATCTGAAGTACATCCATTTCCCTCTCTCAAATGCCTTTAGTGAAGGCAAAATACTGAAATAAGTGGGCAAAACTGCTACAATTCTGAACAAATATTTGTAATTCCTGATAGCTGTTCAACCTCACTACTGGAGATTAGATTGGGCACCTCCAGAAGAAATACAGTACCAGAAAAAGTAATACGACAACATAACAGGAAGAAACAAATTACTTAAAATGGTTTCGGGGGAGGGATAGCTCAGTGGTTTGAGTATTCGCCTGCTAAACCCAGGGTTGTGGGTCAAATCCTTGAGGGGGCCATTTAGAGATCTGGGGCAAAAATGGGGGATTGGTCCTGCTTTGAGCAGGAGGTTGGACTAGATGACCTCCTGAGGTCCCTTCCAACCCTGATATTCTATTTTATGTTACAGGCAAGGCTCCATATATTACACCATTCAAAAACAACAAAATTCAGTTCTTGCCATGGAATTATACTCCAAAAACTGAGCTTTAAAAAAAAAGGAAATATGTTTATAGTCCTTGTGTATATGGAGATTAACTTGAACACATACAGCCTCAAACAGTAATTTTGAGAAGTATAGTGGCATCTCAATAAAGACCCCATTGAGTCCACAATTCCACAACTCTGGAATCTGGCATTTTTCCAAGATACCACAGAATTCAGAACTCTTGTCATAGAATTTGCTGTGTCCAGGTGCCTGGAGTTTTGCTTTCTGCTCCCCTGCCCAGCCAGGACCAGCCTGCCACTCCCTTTGCTTTTCAGCTTTTCTCACAAGGGGAAGTTAACTGGATTCCAGTCCATGATCCCTGCACTGTTCCATGGGGCCAGGCAGCTGTGGCTCAGGAAGCCAGACCTGGAGTCTAGCTTCCACCATGTAGGATGACAAGCTGAGATACCTGAAGATCATTGCAGAAGCAGGGGATAGGGGAACCAAGGAGATGAATTGCTGAAGCTGGCTACCCGCTGGGACACACGATGTGCTGTAATACTTGAGGCCTAACAGGCCTATCCTAATTGTGGGCTGAATTATTGGAAAGTGGGTAAAAGTTTGTAAAATGTTACCATCACCTATAACAATATATGTTGATGCACAAAGGGAAGACAAAAAGCCTGGACTAGTCCATACAAAAAGGTCTACTAAAGCAACCCAAGGAATACGCTGAGATCGTGCCTAGTAAACAAAAAGCAAACGGAATTAGAAGTTAATGGACCAAAACTGATGTCAGAAACTAGGCTTCATTGGCAGACAAGTAATGAGGGAATGTGCTGTCCTGCCCACCACTCCTTTTGGGGTCCTCAAAAAAGAGAAACTTTGGCCAGGGGTGGGAGGGGAAGGGTGGGGAATCAAATGGGAAAAACTCCTGGAGGAGCCCAACAGGTCTCCGCTTCACTCCAGAGATTTTCCTTCATTTGTGAGTTTCAAGGATGACTGTGACACCCAGACTTTGGCACACCAGTAGAGACCTGATACATGTGAGATCCTGCTCTGTCTTCCCCTCCCTTTTCATCTCCCACTATCTCTCTCTCTCTCTCAGCTTTTCACCTGATCTTGAGACCAACTGCACCAGCACAATGAGATGAGCTGTCCCATCGAGCTCTGGTTGGCCTGAGGAGGATTGGTGAAGAAGACTGAGATGACCAGCTAAATGATGTTCTACTGTCAGAAATGTGAGATAGGGTCCAGAGCAACAGCTATTATGGCCTGACTGCCAGCCCAGAGCATCTGTCTGTGACTGCCCAGCCACTCTGTATCCTGAGAAAGTCAACAATAATACATATTTCCCCACCTTTACTATCCTATCTCTTATCCCATTTGTATCTGTTTGCTCTGTCAAAGGCAGGAAGAGTGCCTATCATTCACAACTTAAAATTCAACAGAACTAATCCTTTCCTTTCCCACCAAGAGAAGGATTGTTTGACAAAATAAGACTCCAACCAACATCCTCTCTGAAAATGGGGATTTGATATGTTTTTGATTACATTTGTTTTACATACCCGTTCAATTTCAATATCAAAATGCTTTATATCTTGTTTTGATTCTTCTTCTCTTGTTTATCCTACTCAATACATTTCCAAATTTTGGCACACATTTTCTAATGTGTTTGCCACAGAACTAAACAGGGTGAGGTCTCTGTACTCAGAACCCCAAACTGTTTAGTGTTGTACAGCAACATGGACACATTAACACTTCTGAGTCTCTGGGCACATTTATTCCATAGAAATTAACACAACAAAGGGAAGAAGGTTCTCCCAGGAGGACAGTTCCAGGGAGCGGATCCTGGATGCCTGAAGAGCACCGTGAAAAAACCCACCCACCAAAATAATCACTGTTAAACATAATCAGACACATTTTCCAACTATGAATCGTAGTTGTGTGGAACGTTAAGGGAGGAGGGATGGGAAGGACAGGCTATGGAAGCAGAATAAATTAATATTGATAAAGAATTTAGCAATTACTGCTATGAAAATTGGTTCCATTGAGCTGCAGAGTGCACAGGGCCACGATCATGGGAATGGCAGTAAGGGAAGATGGAAGAGGCTGAAACTAAAAAGATGAACATCTTATATTAACCAGTAATATTAAATAGCAATGGCATAATTTCCAAGGAGTCTCCAGCAACACCAGAAGCCTTCAGAAGTAAATATTACTTTAGACTGCAAACCCTTCAGGGCAGGGATTAGCTCTTATCTAGATCTGTACCATGTCCAACACAATGAAGCCCCTAACCCTGAATGGGAACCTTTGGGTACTAGTATAATATAAATACTAATTATTATTTAATAACAACACTTCAAAAGGAGTACAAGAGTTCATCTTGCATAAGTGCAAGGAGATGGACTACAGACTAACATTTCACCCAATTCTATCACTTAGGATTTTATGACAAGAAGATTCGTAAGAGTTGCAATTTTAAGCATTAGGTTACATTGCAGCCCCTCTCCCTCTAGCTCCTGTTGAGGATTACCATTTGGCTGATGTGAGCTGCATTTCAATAGGCTTGTCCCTTTGTAACATCTTCACAAAAATCTGTGGTAATAATTCTCCATCAACCAAAACTGCAAACAATGAAAAAGAGGATTCAGGAAATAATTCAAATTCAGTTAATTTGTAAAATGAACAACATATTAGCCACTGAAGCTTTCAGCTTACCATTTACAAGAGTCATTGATACCTGGGGGTTTTCAAAGGCTAGAACTGAGAAGCATTTCAATGCTTGCATTCGAACCTGTACAAAAACATAGGATTTACATTTCTTTATGTTTCACAAATATTAACCCAAAATAAGTCACACGGTGTTACACTATTTTAAGCTAACTAGGCTTTTGGAAATACTGGCTGATGATGAAATTTAGATGTGTCTAAGAGGCCGGTGGAAGTGTCTGGGGACATGGCTCAACACTTCTGTGATAGATCGGATATTATCTCTGCATGTTGTATTTTGCACATTTGTGAGATCCAGGGGGAAGTGATTACTGATGGGTGGGAACAGGAGGAGCAGAGGCCATCTGCCAACACTGCGCAAACACTGGCAAGATTTATTGCCAATGGCATGGATGACAGAGTCAATGATACTGTCTGCATACTTTGAGGGGGAGCTTCAGAAGCATCCAAAGGAGTTCGGAGCATAAATCTGACTAAAAGTTAATAGGACGTGTACTCCTAAATCCCTTCTGGATTTTTGAGAGCAGTGCATAGATAAATTGAATTTATCTACACTATTAAAATCAACTAAAGCTATCTAATCTGCTGTAATTATATTAGGGCTGTCGATTAATCTCAGGTAACTCACGCGATTAACTCAAAAAAGTATTGATTAAAAAAATTAATCACAATTAATCGTACTGTTAAACAATAGAATACCAATTGAAATTTATTAAAATATTTTGGATGTTTTTCTACATTTTCAAATATATTGATTTCTATTAGAACACAGAATACAAATTGTACAGTGCTCACATTATATTTTTTATTAAAATATTTGCACTATAAAAATGATAAACAAAAGAAACAGTATTTTTCAATTCACCCCATACAAGTACTGCAGTGCAATCTCTTTATTGTGAAAGAGTAACTTACAAATGTAGATTTGTTTTTGTTATATAACTGCATTCAAAAATAAAACAATGTAAAACTTAAGAGCCTAAAGTCCACTCAGTCCTACTTCTTATTCAGCCAATCACTCAGACAAACAAGTTTGGTTACAACTTACAGGAGATAATGCTGCCCGCTTCTTGTTTACAATGTCACCTGAAAGTGAGAACAAGCACTCACATGGCACTTTTTTAGCAGCCATTACAAGGTATATACGTGCCTGATATGCTAAACATTCGTATGCCCCTTCATGCTTTGGCCACCATTCCAGAGGACACGCTTTCATGCTGATGATGCTCGTGAAAAATATAATGTGTTAATTAAATTTGTGACTGAACCGCTTGGGGGAGAACTGTACGTCTCCTGTTCTGTTTTATCCACATTCTGCCATATATGTCATATTATAGCAGTCTCGGATGATGACCCAGCACATGTTCGTTTTAAGAACACATTCACTGCACATTTGACAAAACGCAAAGAAGGTACCAATATGAGATTTCTAGAGATAGCTACAGCACTTGACCCAAGATTTAAGGATCTGAAGTGCCTTCCAAAATCTGATCAGCACAGGATGTGGAGCATGCTTTCAGAAGTCTTAAAAGAACAACAATCCAATGCGGAAACTACAGAACCCGAACCACCAAAAAAGAAAATCAACCTTCTGCTGGTAGCATCGGACTCAGATGATGAAAATGAACATGTCGGTCCACTCTGCTTTGGATCATTATCGAGCAGAACCCATCATCAGCATTGATGCATGTCCTCTAAAATGGTGGTTGAAGCATGAAGGCACATATGAATCTTTAGCACATCTGGCACATAAATATCTTGCAACACTGGCTACAACAGTGCCACACAAACGCCTGTTCTCACTTTCAAGTGACATTGTAAAAAAGAAGAGGGAAGCATTATCTCCTGCAAATTGTAACTAAACTTGTATTTCTGAGCAATGGAACATAAGAACGGCCATACTGGGTCAGACCAAAGGTTCATCCAGCCCAGTATCCTGTCTACCGACAGTGGCAAATGCCAGGTGCCCCAGAGGGAGTGAACCTAAAAGGTAATGATCTAGTGATCTCTCTCCTGCCATCCATCTCCACCTTCTGACAAACAGAGGCTAGGGACACCATTCCTTACCCATCCTGGCTAATAGCCATTAATGGACTTAACCTCCATGAATTTATCCAGTTCTCTTTTAAACGCTGTTATGGTCCTAGCCTTCACAACCTCCTCAGGTAAGGAGTTCCACAGGTTGACTGTGCGCTGAGTGAAGAAGAACTTCCTTTTATTTGTTTTAAACCTGCTACCCATTAATTTCATTTGGTGGCCCCTAATTCTTATATTATGGGACCAAGTAAATAACTTTTCCTTATTCACTTTCTCCACACCACTCATAATTTTATATATCTCTATCATATTCCCCCTTAGTCTCCTCTTTTCCAAGCTGAAGAGTCCTAGACTCTTTAATCTCTCCTCATATGGGACCCGTTCCAAACCCCTCATCGTTTTAGTTACCCTTTTCTGAGCCTTTTCTAATGCCAGTATATCTTTTTTGAGATGAGGGGACCACATCTGTATGCAGTATTCAAAATGTGGGCATACCATGGATTTATATAAGGGCAATAAGATATTCTCCGTCTTATTCTCTATCCCTTTTTTAATGATTCCGAAACATCCCATTTGCTTTTTTGACTGCCACTGCACACTGTGTGGACGTCTTCACAGAACTATCCACGATGACTCCAAGATCTTTCTCCTGACTAGTTGTAGCTAAATTAGCCCCCATCATACTGTATGTATAGTTGGGGTTATTTTTTCCAATGTGCATTACTTTACATTTATCCACATTAAATTTAATTTGCCATTTTGTTGCCCAGTCACTTAGTTTTGTGAAATCCTTTTGAAGTTCTTTACAGTCTGCTTTGGTCTCAACCATCTTGAGCAGTTTAGTGTCATCTGCAAACTTTGCCACCTCACTGTTTACCCCTTTCTCCAGATCATTTATGAATAGGTTGAATAGGATTGGTCCTAGGACTGACCGTTGAGGAACACCAGTAGTTACCCCTCTCCATTCTGAAAATTTACCATTTATTCCTACCCTTTGTTCCCTGTCTTTTAACCAGTTTTCAGTCCATGAAAGGATCTTCCCCCTTATCCCATGACAACTTAATTTATGTAAGAGCCTTTGGTGAGGGATCTTGTCAAAGGCCTTCTGGAAATCTAAGCACACTATGTCCACTGGATCCCCCTTGTCCACATGTTTGTTGACTCTCTCAAAGAACTCCAATAGATTAGTAAGACATAATCTCCCTTTACAGAAACCATGTTGACTTTTCAAAAAGAAAAGGAGTACTTGTGGCACCTTAGAGAGACTAACCAATTTATTTAAACATAAGCTTTCGTGAGCTACAGCTCACTTCATCGGATGCATACTGTGGAAAGTTTAGAAGATCTTATTATATACACACAAAGCATGAAAAAAATACCTCCTCCCACCCCACTCTCCTGCTGGTAATAGCTTATCTAAAGTGATCACTCTCCTTACAATGTGTATGATAATCAAGGTGGGCCATTTCCAACACACATCCAGGTTTCAGAGTAACAGCCGTGTTAGTCTGTATTAGTCCTCCTTTTCTTTTTGCGAATACAGACTAACACGGCTGTTACTCTGAAACCTGGATGTGTGTTGGAAATGGCCCACCTTGATTATCATACACATTGTGAGGAGAGTGGTCACTTTAGATAAGCTATTACCAGCAGGAGAGTGAGTTTGTGTGTGTGTGTGGGGGGGGGGGGGGTGAGAAAACCTGGATTTGTGCTGGAAATGGCCCAACTTGATTATCATATACATTGTAAGGAGAGTGATCACTTTAGATAAGCTATTACCAGCAGGAGAGTGGGGTGGGAGGAGGTATTTTTTTCATGCTTTGTGTGTATATAATAAGATCTTCTAAACTTTCCACAGTATGCATCCGATGAAGTGAGCTGTAGCTCACGAAAGCTTATGCTCAAATAAATTGGTTAGTCTCTAAGGTGCCACAAGTACTCCTTTTCTTTTTGCGAATACAGACTAACACGGCTGTTACTCTGAAACATGTTGACCTTTGCGCAACAATTTATGTTCTTCTGTGCGTCTGACAATTTTATTCTTTCAACTAATTTGCCTGGTACTGACATTAGACTTACCAGTCTATAATTGCCAGGATCACCTCTAGAGCCCTTCTTAAATATTGGTGTTACATTAGCTATCTTCCAGTCATTGGGTACAGTAGCTGATTTAAAGAACAGGTTACAAACCATAGTTAATAGTTCCGCAATTTCACATTTGAGTTATTTCTGAACTCTTGGGTAAATGCCATCTCATCTCAATGACTTGTTACTGTTAAGTTTCTCAATTAATTCCAAAACCTCCTCTAGTGTCACTTCAATCTGTGACAATTCCTCAGATTTGTCACCTATAGAAGACGGCTCAGGTTTGGGAATCTCCCTAACATCCTCAGCCGTGAAGACTGAAGCAAAGAATTCATTTAGTTTCTCTGCAATGACTTTCTCGTCTTTAAGTGCTACTTTTGTATCTCGATCATCCAGGGGCCCCACTGGTTGTTTAGCAGACTTCCTGCTTCTGATGTACTTAAAAAACATTTTGTTATTACCTTTTGAGTTTTTGGCTAGCTGTTCTTCAAACTCCTTTTTGGCTTTTCTTATTACATTTTTACATTTAATTTGGCAGTGTTTATGCTCCTTTCTATTTACCTCACTAGGATTTGACTTCCACTTTTTAAAAGATGCCTTTTTATCTCTCACTGCTTCTTTAACATGGTTGTTAAGCTACTGTGGCTCTTTTTTAGTTCTTATACTGTGTTTTTTAATTTGGTGTATACGTTTAAGTTGAGCCTCTATTATGGTGTCTTTGAAAAGCGTCCATGCAGCTTGCAGGGATTTCACACTAGTCACTGTACCTTTTAATTTGTTTAACTAACCTCCTCATTTTTGCATAGTTCTCCTTTCTGAAATTAAATGCCACAGTGTTGGGCTGTTGAGGTGTTCTTCCCACCACAGGAATGTTAAATGTTATTATATTATGGTCACTATTTCCAAGCGGTCCTGTTATAGTTACCTCTTGGACTAGATCCTGCGCTCCACTCAGGACTAGATCGAGAGTTGCCTCTCCCCTTGTGGGTTCCTGTACCAGCTGCTCCACGAAGCAGTCATTTAAACTATTGTAAAATTTTCATCTCTGCATTTCATCCTGAGGTGACATGTACCCAGTCAATATGGGGATAATTGAAATCCCCCACTATTATTGAGCTTTTTATTTTGATAGCCTCTCTAATCTTCCTTAGCATTTCATTGTCACTATCACTGTCCTGGTCAGGTGGTCGATAATAGATCCCTACTGTTATATTCTTATTAGAGCATGGAATTATTATCCATAGAGATTCTATGGAACATGTGGATTCATTTAAGATTTTTATTTCATTTGATTCTACATTTTCTTTCACATATAGTGCCACTCCTCCCCCACGGCATGACCTTTTCTGTCCTTCCGATATATTTTGTACCCTGGAATGATTGTGTCCCATTGATTGTCCTCACTCCACCAGGTTTCTGGGATGCCTATTATATCAATATCCTCCTTTAACACTAGGCACTCTAGTTCACCCATCTTATTATTTAGACTTCTAGCATTTGTGTACAAGCACTTTAAAAACTTGTCACTGTTTATTTGTCTGCCCTTTTCTGATGTGTCAGATTCTTTAGGTGAATGTTTCTCGTCTGATCTGGCCCATACTTTGTCCTCTTTCATCCCCTCCTCCTGTCTAAACCCTAGAGAATCTCTACCAGTAAATTCTCCTCTAAGAGAAGTCTCTCTCCGATCTGCATGCGCCTCTGCAGCAATCGGCTTTCCCCCATCTCTTAGTTTAAAAACTGCTTTGCAACCTTTTTAATGTTAAGTGCCAGCAGTCCGGATCCACTTTGGTTTAGGTGGAGTCCATCCTTCCTGTATAGGCTCCCCCTATCCCAAAGGTTTCCCCAGTTCCTAATAAATCTAACCCCCTCCTCTCTACACCATCGTCTCATCCACGCATTGAGATGCTGCAGCTCTACCTGCTTAAGTGGTCCTGCGCATGGAATCAGTAGCATTTCTGAGAGCATCTATGATGGCATCATCATAGAGATCCTGGATTTCAGGCTCTTTCCTAGCAGCCTAAATTTGACCTCCAGGACGTCTCTTCTACCCTTCCCTATGTCATTGGTACCTACATGTACCATGACCACCGGCTCCTCCCCAGCCCTACACCTAAGTCTATCTAGATGCCTCGAGAGATCCACAACCTTCACACCAGGCAGGCAAGTCACCATATGGTTCCAAACTCCCTCTCGAAACTCCCTGGTTGCTTGCTCACTGCTTTATAAAGCCCTGGCCTCCTTGATAGCCCCGCCCCCTGCCTAAGGCTCAGCCAATGAACAGAGGCTTCAAGATTTAGTTGGGGACTGGTCCTGCTTTGAGCAGGGGGTTGGACTAGATGACCTCCTGAGGTCCCTTCCAACCCTGATATTCTATGATTCTATGATTTCAAACCTTGTTTAGAAGCTCACAGCTTCCCACTGCCAGCCACAGCACACGGTCCTTCAAACAAACACACACACACAAGCTCAGCACACAGCACATAACCCCCAAACACAAACACACACTACAGACAGCCACTTACCCCAAGGGTCCCGTATTTGCTCCTTCTTCACCTGGAGAACTCCCTCTCGAAAATTCCTGTTAGCGTTCCCTGTTCGCAAAGCTTATTGGCTGAATAAGAAGTAGGACTGAGTGGACTTTAGGCTTTAAAGTTTTACATTGTTTTATTTCTGAATGCAGTTAGTTCTACATTTGTAAGTTCAACTTTCGTGATAAAGTGATTGCACTACAGTACTGGTACTAGATGAACTGAAAAATACTATTTCTTTTGTTTTTTACAGTGCAAATATTTGGAATCTAAATAAATATAAAGTGAGCACTGTACACTTTGTATTCTGTATCATAAATGAAATCAATATATTTGAAAATGTAGAAAAAATTCAAAAATAGTTAAATAAATGGTATTGTATTATTAACAGCATGATTAATCGCAATTAATTTTTTTAATTGCTTGACAGCCCTAGATTATATATCATTACTGTTATCTGCACTACCACCATTGCTATTATACAATGACATTAAAAATAATATTGTGTAAGTGTATACTGGGTGGGTTTTCATGTTGCTTTTGGTATTTGCTTTTGCTACTCTACCTATAAACATACCATATGATATAAGACAGTCTTTTCAATATAGCAAAATAAAATTGATTATTGCTATTCAGTCAACCTTGGCCTCCCAACCTGGGGGAGAAGATATTGGTAGGTTGGAGAGGGGAAGATCAAGAACTCCGTTTTGGCTATGGTGAATTTAAATAGGAGATCACGAGGAGTCTAAGATGTGGGTTTAGACAGAGGGAGCTGGGTCTGGAGTTGGGAGAAATTTCTGAGCCATTCATCAGATTACCTGATGCTAGAGAACAGAGAAAGAAAAGACAGAGGCCTTTGGAAGAGTTGAAGTTAGGGGTGGTGAATCAAACAGACCACTGAAAATACAATTAGAGGGGTCAGTAGAGAGCCAGGACTGGACAGAGAGTATCAAAACCAAGGGGGACAAGAAGAGCAGGGCCGGCTCTACAGTTTTTGCCATTCCAAGCAGTGAAAAAAAACTGCTGTCGCAGATGGGAAAAGGAAGAAGCTGCTGCCGATTTGCCGCCTTAGTCTCTAAGGTGCCACAAGTACTCCTTTTCTTTTTCCAGAAGTTGGACACTTCCTGACTTTGGTGGATGAATCAAGTTCCTCCTTACTCATGGAGTGAATAGTGAGTAGATGCTGGCAGTGTGTTTGTCAAGAAGCGCACAGACTTGTCCTCAAAACAAGGAAGGAAAGTGCGCCATGCCAGTCAAATTATTTTTGCCCTTCTCACATAGGACAACTGACTTTCAAACCTTGTAGGAATCAGTCTGCCAGTTGTTGCATAGTGGAGCCCACAATGGCTCCTTGTGAACTCAAGGGGTTGAGTGACAATGAATGTTCATTTTCTTGTGCTTGATCCTGAGCCCAAGGAACTGAAAACATTTATACGCATTGTCCAAATTATACTTCACTCCTTGTGGAAAGAGCTCTTTTGGCTAATCACAAAGATAAGCCAGCCTTGCAAAAATCACACATGAACAGGGATAGGTTTTTTTTTAAAAAAAATTAAACACAGAAGAATCATTTGTATTTTCCTTATCAGGGTAAGGTAAAAATAAGTAAATAGGTTTTTGTGTCAGGGCTGCTAAATTTTCATTACAATGAAACCCTTGAGTCTTGGGGTTGCTAAAAGACCAAAGAGTAGAACCAAGTACAAGTAATGGGGACTGCAGCATAGTTAGACAGCCAAGGTGGGTGAGGTAATAGCTTTTATTGGACTAACTCCTTTGGTCCAATAAAAGATATTACATCACTCACCTTGTGTCTCTAATATCCTGGGACTGACATGGCTACAACTACACTGCATACATAGACAGTCTGAGTGAAACATGAAATTAACTGCCTTTGAGGTTGAGCCCCAAACAAATCCGGCTGACTTACACCCACCATATGGGATCTGAATTGTTGGATATAATTATTCTACCTTCTTAAATCCAGGATAGGGCAAAAATCTCTTCCCATTATATCCTTATTGCCAAGAAAAAAGGAGAGCCCCTTATCCAGAAGCTGCTGAAGAAACTATGTTTCCAAATAAAGGAGGAAGGCTCTCTGCATTTTCTCACGAGAAGGCTTCCTGAAAAGGGATGGGTAAGGAGTTTAGGGGAAGCAGCTTGGAGTAGGATATCCTTTCTGGATGACTTGTAGGACCCATCTGTTTGAAGCAATTCCCCTTAATAACACCAAGTAAAAAGGAGCTAGTCAGTTACTATAGGGGAAAAGGAAAGGGTAAAGTATCTATGAGGAACGGTTCGTGGTTCCTGACAGCCCCATCAAAATGCTTTCTGGCAAAGTGTGCCAGTGAAGATGAAGCACTCAACTCACTACAACCTTCTGCTACAATGTTTTTCCTCTGCTGGCTTGATGGAACTCTTTCTGATCAGGTCCCTAGAATTACTTATGTGTGTGTAGATGAAACAACTCTTTCAGATATCTCGTGCATGTAGAATTTGTAATATGTGAAACAACATCCATAAAGCATGGATTTTATTAACAGAAATATTCTATATCAATTGTCATTATATATCAATGGTCATTATTGACCCTAGACACAAGAAACACAAGCTATTTCTATGTTTTACGGAAAGAGGAGTTCCAAGCTGAGAAATTAATTGCCAAATCTCAGGTTACCAGCAAACTTGCTCTTTTTATCCTGGTTGAGAAGTTATTCCATATTTCTGTTAAAGTTATTTTATTAAATATAAATACACTAGTGGTTTTAAATAACTGCTTCATATTATTAGTACTAAGAAAAGTGTAATTGTACCATGTAGATCGATCTAGGTTGATTTAAAACCAGAGGCGATTTTAATGTGTTATGGACACTGAACATCTTCTGTGTGAAAGTCTCAGAACTTAAAGGGAAAGTTCTGTTGCTAAGTAACCATAATCACAGGACCATCTACAGAGTTAAATATTTGCACAAACACAATAAAAGGGACATGCTCTTATCTGAAATAAATATTGATTAAATCACTTCTTCAGTTTTCATTAATGCTGAGCACGACAACATTTATATAAAAATAGGGCTGTCGATTAATCACAGTTAACTCACACGATTAACAAAAAAATTAATCACGATTAATTGCAGTTTTAATCGCACTGTTAAACAATAGAATACCAATTGAAATTTATTAAATATTTTGGATGTTTTTCTACATTTTCAAATATATTGATTTCAATTACAACACAGAATACAAAGTGTACAGTACTTGCTTTATATTATTTTTATTGAAAATATTTGCACTGTAAAAATGATAAAAGAAACAGTATTTTTCAATTAACCTGATCCAAGTACTGCAGTGCAATCTCTTTATGGTGAAAATGTAATTTACAAATGTAGATTTTTTTTTGTTACATAACTGCATTCAAAAATAAAACAATGTAAAACTTTAGAGCCTAAAGTCCAGTCAGTCCTACTTCTTGTTCAACCAATCGCTAAGACAAACAAGTTTGTTTACATTTACAGGAGATAATGCTGAAAGTAAGAACAGACGTTCGCATGGCACTTTTGTAGCTGGCACTGCAAGGCATTTATGAGCCGGATATACTAAACATTCGTATGTACTCAACCCAAGATTTAAGAATCTAGAGTGCCTTCCAAAATCTGATCAGCACAGGGTGTGGAGCATGCTTTCACAAGTCTTAAAAGAGCAACACTCTGATGCAGAAACTACAGAAAACGAACCATCAAAAAAGAAAATCAACCTTCTGCTGGTAGCATCGGACTCAGATGATGAAAATGAACATGCATTGGCCTGTACTGCTTTGGATTGTTATCGAGCAGAACCCATCATCAGCATGGATGCATGGCCTCTGGAATGGTGTTTGAAGCATGAAGAGACATATGAATCTTTAGCGCATCTGGCATCTAAATATCTTGCAACGCCGGCTACAACAGTGCCATGTGAATGCTTGTTCTCACTTTCAGGTGACTCTGTAAACAAGAAGCGGGCAGCATTATCTCCTGCAAATGTAAACAAACTTGTTTGCCTGAGCAATTGGCTGAACAAGGAGGAGGACTGAGTAGACTTGTAGGATCTAAAGTTTTACACTGTTTTATTTTTGAATGCAGGTTTTTTTGTACATAATTCTACATTTGTAAGTTCAACTTTCATGATAAAGTGATTGCACTACAGTATTGTATTAGGTGAACTGAAAAATACTATTTCTTTTGTTTTTTTACAGTGCAAGTATTTGAAATCAAAATAAATATAAAGTGAACACTGTACACTTTACATTCCGTGTTGTAATTGAAATCAATATATTTGAAAATGTGGAAAACACCCAAAAATATTTATATAAATAGTATTCTATTATTGTTTAACAGCGTGATCACACAATTAATCTTTTTAATCATGCGATTAAAGGCGACTAATTTTTTTAATCGCTTGACAGCCCTAATGAAAAACCAAGATGAAATATTTAATTTATAAAATGGAGAGTCAATGTGAAGTGAACACCCAAAAACTAAACCCAGGCAAAATGTATAATAATTAACTGAACCACCATGAAAACTTTATTGCAAGAAAATAAAAATGATCCAGGTATTGAGTGAACTAAGAAAGAACAAAAGGATAAACTTCGCATCAGTACCTGGTTAAAGATACATTCCATAAGGAAAATACTAACCTATATTAAAAGGACGTTAAAAATAGAACAAAACACTCAATTTAGGGAATGCTAAAATCAGGGTTGCACAAGGAAACTTAATTTTGCCTATTGTGGGTATATATCATCATAGAGTCTCATTACATGATCATATGTTATTTTTCCACAAGACCCCTTCCTCATTCAGTGCACAGCACGGATGATGAAACGAAGCAACAGTTCAGTATTTTTTTATTCCTCAATATTCAGAATAGGGCCTCCATACCTCATTTACTGAACACCAAATACATAATTATAAATATCTTCATGGGCTTTCCTATGGCACTCATGATTATAGCATTTGCACCTCAAACATTAATTTATCTTTATAATAACCCTGTGAATTAGATAAACTTTAGCCACATTGTACAGATGGCAACTGAACAGGAGTAATTAGAGCCAAAATTTGCAGAAGAATCAACTAATTGTAATGTTTCAGTGTTTGGAGGCCCAACTAGAGACTCATAGTGAGTCTTAAAGTCTCATATTTCAAGTATGCTGAGCATTCACAGCTCCCATTAACTTCAAATGGAGTAGTGAGTGCTTGGCTCTTCTGAAAACCAAGCCCTAAGGCCAGAATTTTCAGAATGGCTCAACACCCATGGTTTGGGTCAGATTTTCCAAAAAGCTCAGCAGTCAGTGTGCAAGGAGTCCTAGTATGTGATGATGTAATTAAAACAGTTGAAGGCAAAAACCCATTAACTCAGATAAATGCTGCAGACTTAATACTATTTCTGGGAGTTTTGGAAATATACTCTGAAGTTGTCCAGACATGATGAAACAATAAAAAAATGTCCCTGTACAATTATAAAAACTCCCTCACTCTCTCTATATAAAAATGTAGCTATATATTTTTTTAAAAGAAAACATATGCCTACTCTGAGCTAAGTGATAAAGCACAGACATGTGGATGTTCAGAGAACTTTCTACAGTTTTGACTGGACTTTCTCTGCCGTGGCCTGATTGGCTGTTTGCGAGGGAGGGAGAAAGAAGGTTGGAGCACTCTCTTCCCCTCAATTTCACTCCACACCTGCCTCTCTTATACTCATCTCCCCAGCCTTATTCCCCCTTGCCCTCAACCCTTCACTTCTTTTTAGCTGATTCCACTCCTAAGTAAACCCACCAAAAACCATGGAACTAACATGACATTTGCTGCCAACACATTTGCTCACTCTGTTTGTATGTTCTACTTCATCACCCATCCTGTGTCTGTCAGGTCTATTTAGATTGTCAGCTCTTTGGAAAAGGGCTCAGTTATACAGCACCAGTACAACGGGGCCCACTCTTTGCTGGCCCTTAGACACTACCATAATAAACATGATTAACAAAATAAAAATAAAAACAAACTGCTAAGTCTGATCTGAACATCTGGTTTATTGGGGCTAAGAAATCTGTGGGTGAATATTAATAGTTCCTGAAAAAGCTACTTATTTGGTTTTTTTTTAAAGGACCTATAATACTCTTCAAAATTTGGAAGAAAGCAATTAAACATCAATTGGTAACAAAACACAGAGTCCTGTTTATTGTCTAGATGTACTCCCCGCCCTAGCAGAGAGGCATCTATCATTATGACGACCGTTGGGGAGGGACACACAAATGGAACTCCTGTGCACAGCTAAGGTAATCTTTCCACCAGTTGAGGTATTGTTGTACAGAGGTAAGAATGGAAAGCAGCATATTTAAACTGTGTCTGCTTGGTGACTAAACCGTTCTGAGCCTTTCTTGAAGGCAGCACATTCGAAACCTGGCATATTCTGTAACAAAAGTGGTGGCTGCCATGTGCCCCAGCAACTAAAGACAGTTCTTGACCATAGTTTGGGGGTGGAGCTGAATTGTGCTGGTTATGTTGGAAAGGGCCACTAACCTTTGCAGAAGGTAGGCTCTTGCTATTCCTGAATCAAGGTTTGCCCCCATGAATTCTAAGCCTTAGACAGAGGTCAAAGTGGATTTTTGAATGTCCAATTGCAGGCCCAATTCAAGGAAGGGACCTATGGCGGTGGAGGTTGCTCAAGATATCAGTTCCAGGAAGTGGCCCTTCAGCAGACAATCAAACATGTAAGGGAATACTAAGATACCTTTCCTGTGGAGCAGACTAAAGGGGAGCACTCAGTATTGAAAGTGATCATGGCAGACAGTGGAACATAGGAATCATTTGTGGTATGGGTAGACAGCAATATGGAAACACACATCTTGAAGGCTGAGGACTGATAACCCTATTAACAAGTGTCACCATTTTCAATTTCAGCGTCTTCACATAGGTACTGAGTATGGTCTCTAACTGCCACTCTTTTCTGGTACCAGAAGGTACCTTGAATAAAATCCCTTCCCTCTGTGCTGCATGAGGACTGGTTCTATGGCTCCCAAATGTAAGAGAGTGTCTATTTCTTGACAAAGCAAGCTCTCATGAGCAGGTCCCTGAAGAGGGATGGGGAAGGGGGGTTTGTTGGTGGAAGTGTAGTAAAACAGATGGTGTATCCTTTGGAGATGACATCCAAAACCTACTTCTCCATAGTGATCAAATCCCAGGAGCACCTGAAGTGGTGAAGGAAATAAGGGTGGTAAATCGGTGCAGCTGAAGAGGATGAGGATGGCAATTCGAGCCCATGACCAACCCGTCAAAATTGCTGCTTGGATATGGACAGCTTCTTTCTATAGAACCTCTGTCTCTTTTGGTGAGTTTCATACTATTTCTGAGAAGTAAGGAATTGAGAAGGGTGGGATCTCTGGGCTGTCTGGGCCTTGCTGAGCTTCCTCTTGTAAGTGGGTGTGTAAATGCCAACAGAATGTAAGTAGCTCTAGAGTCCTTTAATGTTCGCACATACTCATCCATGCTATCTGTGAATTTCAACCCATCAAAAGGAAGGTCCTCTACTGGATTGTGGATTACTTTTGGGAATCCAGAAAGCTGCAGCCAGGAAGCTCTTCTCATCTCTACCTCTGTAGCGATTGAAAGCGAGACAGTATCAGCAGCATCAAGGGAGGCTTGCAGGGCTGTCTAGGCAAGTACTTGGCCCTCTGCAATAATTGCCTGGAACTGCTCCCTGTGCTCTGTCAGTAGGTGGTCCATGAAAGAGTTCCGTTTGATGTAATTGATATGGTTGTACTTTGCCATTGTTTCATATTCTCTTTGTGTATATAAAGTCTGCTGCAGTTTCCACGGTATGCATCCGATGAAGTGAGCTGTAGCTCACGAAAGCTCATGCTCAAATAAATTGGTTAGTCTCTAAGGTGCCACAAGTACTCCTTTTCTTTTTGCGAATACAGACTAACACGGCTGTTACTCTGAAACCTGTCATTATGCATCACTCTGAAACCTAATAATTGCTGATTCTAAATTGTAAGGAGGCCAAGGAATAGAGACTTCTCCCCCCCAGTAACTCTAGACACTTAGGGTCTTTTTCATGAGGCGTGGTTTTAGTGTGGTGCTGCCTTCCATGTTCATTAACTGCATCAACTACCAAGGAGTTAGGTGAGCGACAGCAAAATAAAAACTCTGAGTCCTTTGCTGGGACGTACTCTAATGCATCTAGGGGGAATAGAAGTTGGACTGTACCAGATGATCTTCACTGGGTCCAGAAGAGCATTAACAGGCAAAGCTATGTGAGCCAATGAGGGTGAATGGAGGATATAGAGCAGTTTATGGATGAGGCTCTTTCACCTCCTTGAGAGGAACCTGCAAAGAGACTGCAACTCTCTTGATCAGATGCTGGAAATGTTTAAAATCAGCCAGGAATGAAGGAGGAGGAGGCATGATTGTTTCATCAGGAGAGGAAGAGGAGATGTTGGCCATAGGAGAAACCTCTTCAACAGCTCTAGCTTCCTGCTCCTGGAAAGATTCCTCTTGAGGGTCAGGTCTCCTGCAGGGATGCAGTCTGCCCCTCTCTATGGTACTGGATGATCTGGAAAATTGTTGGCAATAAGCCACCCAAAGGTCGCAATATGGCCAAGGAGGTGGTGCATAAGGCATAGGAGGAGGCACCCCAAGGGTGCTCACACCAGCAGGGTATTGGTGGTAATTGTGGGCCACGAGTAGTTACAGCTGCAGCGAAGACTTCTGGAAAGGGGCCGCTATAGGAGTGAGGGGTAGAACCTTGGATTGACACTTGAGACACCGAGGAAAGGTCTTCATCAGAATCCTCTTCCCAAGCTCACTCTCGAATGGTGGAGTGCCTGGAGAGATCAGAGCTGAAAAGGTCAGTATTGGGCGAAGTTCAGGTGATCTCCATGTTCTCACTCTGAACAGCACATCAGAGCCAAGCAGCAGAGAATGGGTATCTCAGAGGAAACAGAACTCATGCGGTACCAAGAGCGTTATGGATACCGAACCTGTAGACTGCGCCGAGGTGATCATAGCTAAGGGTGGTGACAGTACTGTAGGTCTTGGACACTCAGTGCAAAGCATGGTCACTGATGTTACTGAAGGTCTTGAGCGCTCAAAACCAAGTGCGGTCGGAACCTGAGTGGGCTTCTTCGGTACCCAGGAAGTATAGGAAGGAGGAAGAGGCTTTCTGGCTGCCTCGGTCTGTTAACAGTACTGATGGCCTCTCCAGGCCCGAAGCCTTACCAACTTTCAATCTAGCTGTGCCCTGAGCACTTGAGGAGCTAGCAGCCTCATGGGTACCTGATTGGTGAGCCAGGGGGTGCCAGGGTAGCTGACAATACCAATGACCTCATCTTTTTAGAGGTAGTTTCTTTAACAGTTGAGCCAGGGGCATGTTTCCATGAGGGCTTATGGGAGGAGTCCTGTGTCTTCCTCTTAGATGACCTGGAGGTGTAGCACTGTGATGTCGTGGAGACAGCAGACTTGCTTGGAGACCAACAGGGGTAGGGGTGGTGCATCTCTTGGCCTGGGTCAGAAGCCAGGCGTAGAGAGCTCTCCATCATGAGAGACGAAGCTTTATCTGTTTTTTCTGGCTCTTGATTTCAGTGCCAGAGAAAAAGTTGCACTTCTGGGCAACATGCGATTCCCCAAGGCAACGGATGCAGCAGGAGTGCCCGTAGCTGATCGGGATCACCTCCCAACATGACAGACAACAGTTGAAGCTGCGACAACTGGGCATAACCTCCCAGTAAAAGAAAAATTACCAACCAGCTAATATCTACCTAAATATAAAGAAAATATTTTTAAAGAAAAGATAAGCTATATTACTACTAACTACAGAAACTAACACTAATACTATTAGTGACTATTAATGAAAGAAGCAGAAAGCTGAGGAAATCTCAATGGGACAACTGCCAGAGCTCCATCTCAGGCTGAGGCAATTGAGAAGCAACTGAGGGTGGTTCACTTGTACAGTGTTATATAACAATGGCACGGGGCACTGACTGACATGCATGCAGGGGCTGAACGGACACTGCTATGAGAAATCTCTGATCAAAGGCGCAGGGGGTGCTAGTACACCTAGAATGAAGCAGCAATGGGGACACCACTCAAAGAACTCCCTATTTTTGGAAAAACATGTCTGTATAAATCAGAGGTGCCCAAAGTGTGGGGCGGGAAGGGAGTGCCACCCAGCCCCACCCCAGCTCTGCTCCAGTCCCACCCACAGCCGCATCCCTGGCTTCCAGTCCCGCCCCAGCTACGTCCCCGCGCCTGGCCCTGGCCCCATCCCCAGCTGTGGCTCTGTTCCTGGCCCAGGGCCAAGGCTGGGGGCAAAGCCTGGAGCAGAGCCACACCAGGCTGCGGGCCTGGCTGTCAGCCCCCACCCCTAAACCAGCTGTGGCTCCGCTCCTGCCCCCAGCCTCAGCCCCCTTACGTCTCTCCACATCCGTCCCCTACACCGAGCTGTGGCCCCACTCCCGGCCCCAGCTCTGGGCACAAACAGGGGAAAAGGGGAGGGGGGGCACGACCCTTAAAAGTTTGGGGACCGCTGGTGTAAATGCACCCACATAACATGATGATGATGATTTGTACAGTATTGCAGAAATTCCTGGAGCCCACTGCCCCAACTATACTAGGCACTGTAGCAACAGTGAGGAAGACTGTCACCTTGTATGCTGAAATACTTACTGCTACATAGGATATGGGGAAAATATTGGCAAATCAATTAACTAGTTAAGGATAATCTCACCACCACCTTCGAAAGGATTTAGGCTAATCACAGATTCCGCGTGAGCCCCTAGAGTGGATACAGGCAGATTGGCTGTTTGTACTGGAACCAGAAACAAATAAAAAACTCACTATGAGTTTTTTTGTACTTACTGTTGGGGACCTAAGACCCAGATACCTCTAATTCTGAGAGGTCTAACAGCTGGCTGTTGGAAGTAGAGAAAAGAACTGGTCAGTTTTCTACATGTTGTTTTTCCCCTTCCTCTCATTAATTTTGCTGATGAAGAAGAAGCCTGGATGGCAGTACTAAAATAAAATGCCTACCACATTCTCCCAAGAAAGTTACCACTTTGATAACACAGGTCTGAGATTTCCCACTTACAGTGAAATCCTGAGAAATTCCACTAAGTGCGCCCACAAGACCCACTGTGAAATAGCCACTCACTCATGGTCACTTCACAGGCACTAAAGGCCACCCTTACCTGATACCAGCTCCAGCCCATAATCATCAAGGGACTTGAAATTGTTCTGAGGAAGGGAGAATGAAAATCTTATTCTTCTTCCACAGTGCAAATCATATTCTGCTGAATTGTTTGCAATGCCAGTCAGGTCTCAATGCCTAAAGTAAGCATCTTGGAGCAACAAACTTATCCTTGACCACAGCAGCTTCCACTACTACAGACGATCTATAAGGCAGGCTGGGAGGAATAGTGAGCAGCAGAACTTAGTTGCATTAAACACATCGGCCCACCATACAGGAAGTAACCAGGACAAAATAAGATGTTTCCATAGCTATTTCACCACCCATTCCAGGTGAGGGTGGAGGGAACAGCTCCCAAATCTAAAAGGGCCTAAAAAGCCCTGGAGTCACTTGTCATTTCTAGAGTAAAGAGGACAACCACAGACATCCTCTTCACAAAAGGATGCCTTATTCTTCAGAGGAGGGTATTTCTCTAAACCTTCCTTTGATGAGTTGAGTAGAAACTATGGAAATCTTCCTTTATGTCGGTCAGTCAAGAAGAGAATCTGGCAAGTCATCCTCACAGTTCTCTTAAAAAAGCAGCCCAAATCATACCTTTGGGAAAGGATGCAAGAGGAATGCCTTGACACACAAGGAGCCTGCCTTGACTGAGACTGAGTTGGGAGAACTAGCACAAAGAACGCCGACTTCATTGGTGCATTCACCAGCATCAAATGCATCATGACCACCACTGTTTAAGGCACAAACATCAATGGTATTGACACATTCATGGCACCCAGAGCTGCAAGCAGGTTCAGCACCTGGAAATCAACACGGCTCTTGGAAACAGTGCCCGATGGCCAGTGCCAGGTTTACAATGGCGCCAGTGGCTCCATGGAACTGGGCCCATGCTCAGAAGGGGTCCCGGCCTACTCCACTTGCTCTGCACCCCGAGACCCCGCTCCTCCCCCCACCCACCACTTGCTCCTCTCGGCCTGCCTGCCAGCTGGTCAAGGCCCCCTCTACGCCCCTTGGCCCCACCCCCCCTGCTCCTCTCTGCCCCCTGGCAGGACCCCAGTGCACCTCTGGCTCCAGGCCTGTGTAGCCCTGCCTGTCTCCTCAGAGCTGAGCCGCTTGGGACTGGTGCAGAAGCCGGGCCAGTCTGAGCCTCGGGGGACGGACAGCGTGGGGGGTTGGCTGAGCCCCTCAAGGCAAGTGCGTCTTGAGGGAGCCCAGTCGGGGCAGGCCTTGGTCTGGCTTCTCACACCACTCCTGAAGGGACGGAGCAATTCCTGGCTCCGGGACCAGCCCTGGCTGCGCTGCCGGCTCAGCTCAGCAGACACAGTCACCTCCCTGCAGGGCCGGTGAGTGCAGCCAGGAGGCAGGGCATGGGGGAGTGGGTCTCTGGGGAATCGGGGCCGGGGGGGGGGGGGCGTTCAGGGCTGTGAGGGGGCAGGGAAGATGTGTGTGTTGGGGCAATAGGGAGTGGGGGTTCTGTGGGGGGTGCTGGGCAGTGGAGTGCTGGGCAGGGGTGGTGTTGTGCAGGGCATTGTGCATTTCGGGGGGGGGTGCTGGGCATAGTGGTTCTTGGGGGGCTCTGGTCATAGGGAGTTGGGGGGGTGTTAGATGGAGGGCTGTGTGGCATGGCATAAGCCTGCCCCCGAGGGGAAGGGGCATGCTGGCATCACAGGGCCACTGTGCGTCTGGCAACTGGCAGTTTGTAAATAGTGCCCTCGCACTGGGCTGGGCAGAGCGGGGCCGTCCCTGCCACGCCATGCCCCTGCCTGGCCCCTCGGTCTGGGGACTGACATCCCTGTACCATGCTCCATTGCCTCAATGGGGGCCCACAAATATGTTTGGTGCCAGGCTCACAAAAGGTTAATCCAGCCCTGCTGATGGCTATATGATCATAGCTAGTGCGCCTATCAGTTAATCAAAGCAACAGGATCCCAGGAGACTGGCCCGTAGGGTACTGAATGGAGGCCCTTGCAAGTCTTGAAGAGCATTCAAAACATACAAGGGGTATGAAATGTCCCATCACAAATAAAGCTCTAAACTTGAACTTCCAGAGAAGTCACATGGCCTTGACTTGTCATGCACTGTTGCAAAAAAAAAAAAAAAAAAGTGCAAACATAATTCTGGAATGTTTTAGCAGGAGTGCTGTAAGCAAGACAAGTAATTCTTCTGCTCTACTCTGTGCTAATAAGGCCTCAGCTGGAGTATTGTGTCTAGTTCTGGGTACCACATTTCAGGAAAGATGTGGAGAAATTGGAGAAAATCCAAAGGAGAGTAACAAAAATCATTAAAGATCTAGAAAACATGAACTACGAGGGAAGATTTAAAAAATTGGGTTTGTTTACTCTAGAAAAGAGAAGTCTGATGGGGAACATAATAGTTTTCAAGTACATGAAACATTGTTAGAAGGAGAAGAAAGAAAAATTGTTCTCATTAACCTCTGAGGATAGGACGAGAAGCAATGGGCTTAAATTGTAGCAAAGGAGGTTTAGGTTGGACAATACGAGAAACTTCCTTTCTGTCAGGGTGGTTAAGCACTGGAATAAATTCCCTACATAGGTTATGGCATCTCAGTCATTGGTGGTTTTTAAGAGCAGGTTAGACAAATACCTGTCAGGAATGGTCTAGATAAAAGACAGTTACCTTTTCCGTAACTGGTGTACTTTGAGATGTGTTGCTCATGTCCATTCCATATTAGGCGTCTGTGCTCGCCACATGCACCATTGCCAGAAGTTTTTTCCCTTAGCAGTATCCGTAGGGGAACCGGCTCTGGTGTCCTCTGGAGTGACACCAGCATGGCATGGTATAAGGGGCGCCGCTGACTCCTCCCACCCTCAGTTCCTTCTTGCTGGAAACTCCAACAGTGGGGAAGGAGGGTGGGTTGTGGAATGGACATGAGCAACACATCTCGAAGAACACCAGTTATGGAAAAGGTAACTGTCTTTTCTTCTTCAAGTGCTTGCTCATGTCCATTCCATATTAGGTGACTCCAAAGCAGTACCTCTGGAGGTGGGTAGGAGTTCACGGATGTGTAGATTGCAACACAGCTCTGCCGAACCCAGCATCGCCTCTGGCCTGCTGAGTGATGGCTTAATGAGAGGTTAACGTGTAAACAGAGGACCATATTGCAGCTCTACAGATGTCCTGGATAGGGATGTGCACCAGGAAGGCCACCAAAGACCCCTGCACTCTCGTTGAGTGGACTCTGACAATCAGCGGTGGCAGAACCCCCGCCAGGTAGTAACAGATCCATATGCATGAGATAATTCAATTGGAAATCCTCTGCGAGGACACCAGGTGACTCTTCATCCTATCCGCTGTAGTGATGGAGAGTTGAATCTATTTTCAGAAAAGCTTGGTACATTCTACGTAGAAAGTCAAGGCGCTCTGGACGTCCAGGGCATTGGTCTTGTGCCATTTGGGACAGAACACTGGAAGGAAAATGTCCCAGTTCATATGGAAGGTGGAGACCACCTTTGGCAGGAAGGCCGGGTGGGGCCACAACAGAACCATATCTTTGTAGAAGACTGTGTACGGAGGTCCTGAGGTCAAGGCTTTAATTTTAGAGACCACCTTGCCAACGTCAACGCCACCAGGAATGTGACCTTCCATGACCGGTGGGAAAGGGAGCAGAACCTAGCAGCTCGAAGGGCGGGACCGTGAGCCTGGAGAGGACCAAGTCAAGATCCCACTATGGGATAGGGATCCACACCTGCGGGAAGAGTCTCTCGAGGCCTCTCGAAGAATCTGACTGCCATGTCATGAGAAAACACTGCCAGGCCCTGGATCAGTGGGTGAAAAGAGGAGATGGCCACGAGATGCACTCTAATGGAAGAGTGTGCCAGGTCCTGGTTCCTCAGATGAAGCAGGTAGTCTAAGACAGACTGTACAGAAGAGCGTGAGGAGACAAGCTGGAAAACCTTGTCCACTTGGCCAGGTAAGACAGTCTGGTTGAGGGCTTCCTGCTTCGCAGAAGGACCTGTTGGACTCCTTCTGAACAGGTCGGCTCCTCTGGGTTCAGCATGCAGCATCCATGCCAAGAGGTGGAAGGACATGAGGTTGGGGTGCAGGAGCCAATCTTGGTCCTGTGACATCAGATCCGGTCGGTTGGGCAAGTGCCAGGGAGGGATGAAAAAGATAACCTGTGCCTGTCACTCTTGATCTTTGCCAGGACCCTGCGGATGAGAGGAATTGGAGGGAACATGTACATCAGGTTCCCTGACCACAACAGGAGGAAAGCACTGGGGAAGGAGTCCTTGCCCAGGCCTTGCCACGAACAAAACCGGTGGCATTTCCTGTTTAGCCTGGTGGTGAACAGGTCCACTTGAGGAGTTCCCCACCTCTGGAAGATCATGCAGGCTACCTCTGGGTGGAGCGACCACTCGTGGTGAGAGGAGAGGTCCCTGCTAAGGTGATCCGTGAACGTATTCTTGATGCCAGGGAGGTGACAAGCTTCCAGATGGATTTCGTGGCTGATGCAGAAGTCCCATAGACAGAGTGCCCCTTGCCTGTTGATGGAGAACACGGAGGCTGTGTTGTCTGTCAGGACTCTCACCACCTTGCCCGAGAAGTGAGGTAGGAAGACTCCACATACCAAGGGCACTGCCCTGAGTTCTTTGACGTTTATGTGTAACATCATTTCCTCCGGGGACCACATACCCTGAGTCTGGAGGTCGCTGAGGTGCATGACCCAACTGAAGTCCGAAGCGTCTGATACAAACTTGATGGAGTGATGGGGGGTGTCAAATGGAACCCCCTCTAGGGCGGTCATGCCATCGGTCCACCATCGCAGTGAGGTGAGCACTGTCGGGAGAATGGTAACGACCTTGTCCAGGTGATCTCTGGAGTGGGCACAGACCATCGCCAGCCATTGCTGCAGGAGCTGCATCCGGAGCCTGGCATGGCGGACAATGTATGTGCACGCTGCCATGTAACCCAGCAGGCACAGGCAAACCCTGGCTGTAATCGGGGGGAACACTGAGACCTCCACAATTAGGTCCGTCAACGTCTGGAACATTTCGAGTGGCAGGAATGCTCTGGCACAGGTCGAGTCGCACACCACTCCGATGAACTCTATCCTTTGAACCGAAACTAACATAGACTTTTTGTCATTCACCAGTAGGTCCAGGGAGTGGCACATGGCTTGCAGCACCGCAACATCCTACTGCACTAGGCAGCACAGCACGCGGAGGAGGTGACCAGCCCTGTGAAGAAAAAAGTGGTTCGGGACTATTTAGAAAAGCTGGAAGTGCACAAGTCCATGGGGCTGGATGCGCTGCATCCGAGAGTGCTAAAGGAGTTGGCAGATGTGATTGCAGAGCCATTGGCCATTATCTTTGAAAACTCATGGCGATCGGGGGAAGTCCCGGACAACTGGAAAAAGGCTAATGTAGTGCCCATCTTTAAAAAAGGAAAGAAGGAGGATCCTGGGAACTACAGGCCAGTCAGCCTCACCTCAGTCTCTGGAAAAATCATGGAGCAGGTAGGTCCTCAAGGAATCAATTCTGAAGCACTGAGAGGAGAGGAAAGTGATCAGGAACAGTCAGCACGGATTCACCAAGGGCAAGTCATGCCTGACTAATCGAATTGCCTTCTATGATGAGATAACTGGCTCTGTGGATGAGGGGAAAGCGGTGGACGTGTTGTTCCTTGACTTTAGCAAAACTCTTGACACGGTCTCCTACAGTATTCTTGCCAGCAAGTTAAAGTAGTATGGGCTGGATGAATGTACTATAAGGTGGATAGAAAGTTGGCTAGATTGTCGGGCTTAATGGATAGTGATCAATGGCTCCATGTCTAGTTGGCAGCCGGTATCAACTGGAGTGCCCCAAGGGTCGGTCCTCAGGCCGGTTTTGTTCAATATTTTCATAAATGATCTGGAGGGTGATGTGGATTGCACCCTCAGCAAGTTTGCAGATGACACTAAACTGGGAAGAGAGGTAGATATGCTGGAGGGCAGGGATAGGATACAGAGGGACCTAGACAAATTAGAGGATTGGGCCAAAAGAAATCTGATGAGGTTCAACAAGGACAAGTGCAGAGTCCTGCACTTAGGATGGAAGAATCCCATGCACCGCTACAGACTACTGACCGAATGGCTCGGCAGCAGTTCGGCAGACAAGGACCTAAGGGTTACAGTGGACGAGAAGCTGGATATGAGTCAACAGTGTGCCCTTGTTGCCAAGAAGGCCAGTGGCATTTTGGGATGTATATGTAGGGGCACTGCCAGCAGATCGAGGGACGTGATTGTTCCCCTCTATTCCACATTGGTGAGGCCTCATCTGGAGTACTGTGTCCAGTTTTGGGCCCCACACTACAAGAAGGATGTGGAAAAATTGGAAAGAGTCCAACGGAGGGCAAGAAAAATGATTAGGGGACTGGAACATGTGACTTATGAGGAGAGGCTGAGGGAACTGGGATGGTTTAGTCTGCGGAAGAGAAGAATGAGGGGGGATTTGATAGCTGCTTTCAACTACCTGAAAGGGGGTTCCAAAGAGGATGGATCTAGACTGTTCTCAGTGGTAGGAGATGACAGAACAAGGAGTAATGGTCTCAAGTTGCAGTGGGAGAGGTTTAGGTTGGATATTAGGAAAAACTTTTTCACTAGGAGGGTGGTGAAGCACTGGAATGCATTACCTAGGGAGGTGATGGAATCTCCTTCCTTGGAAGTTTTTAAGGTCCGGCTTGACAAAGCCCTGGCTGGGATGATTTAGTTGGGGATTGGTCCTGCTTTGAGCAGGGGGTTGGACTAGATGACCTCCTGAGGTCCCTTCCAACCCTGATATTCTATGATTCTATGATCCTCTTGGATCTGAGACCTGGAGTTGCCCTTGACTAGCCAGTCATCAAGGTACAAGTAGAATTGGATACCCCGACACCTGAGGTAAGCAACCACCACCAACAAGCACTTGGTATACACTCTGGGTGCTGTTACCAGGCCAAACTGGAGGACCGCAAACTAGTAGTGGTGGGGGCCCATCATAAACTGGAGGAAGCGTCTGTGACCATGAAAGATCGCTATGTGAAAGTATGCGTCCTTCAAGTCGAGGGCAGCATACCAAGTCTCCCGAATCCAGGGTAGGGATGACAGAAGCCAAGGAGATGATGAGGAACCTTAGCTTCTTTAGACACTTGTTGAGGTCCCACAAGTCCATGATAGGCCGCAGACTCCCCTTGGCCTTTGGGATTAAGAAGTACTGGGAACAGAACTCCTTGTTCCTGTACTCAAGAGGAACCTCTTCCACTGCACCCAATTGCAGCAACCTCTTTACCTCCTGTGTGAGGAGACTCTCATGAGAAGGGCCCCTAAAGAGGGATGGGGAAGCTGGGGTGGTAGAAGTAAACTGTAGGGTATAACCCTCCACCACAGTATTGAGGACCCAGCAGTCTGAAGTTATAGCTGTCTATGCAGGGAGGAAAAAGAAAGGTGATTGGAGAACAGTGGGATAGACGGATCTGCGGTAAAGTATGGTAGGTCGCCCTCGAGCGCACCCTCAAAATGCTCACTTGCCCTCCTGCTTATTGCGGGTCGAGCCCGACTGGACAGAAGGAGGAGGTTGGTGGCCCGGGCAGCACTTGTAGACCCTACTCTTCTTATGGGGGACAGGGAGGGGGGCTCCCAGAGGGGTTGACTCCCTTGGCCCTGAGATTGCTCCGGTTTGAACCACTTACAGGCTGGACCTGGAATGTACAGCCTGAGTTTTCAGGGTAGTGCAGGAGTCCTTAAGACCATGCAGTTTACTGTCTGTCTATTCGGCAAACAGGACCTGGCCGTCAAAGGGGCAGTCCTACAATGATTGCTGAGCCTCCACTGACAGACCCGAGAGGAGCACCCAGGATGCCCTTTGCATGGAGATGGCCGAGGCCATGGTGCGAGCTACGGAGTCTGCTGTGTCCAAGGCTGCTTGGAGGGCTGCTTTTGCTACAGCTGTGCCCTCTTCAAGGATCACCCGGAATTCCTTCTTGGAATTGGGAGATCTCCCCATCGCGGACATCTTGGGCTTCTTGGCTGGGGAGGGAGATTGGTGCCAGCTAGTAGACAGCACCAGTGGGGCGCTCCGTACTGACGCTGTGGTGCTTGGGGCTGAGTTGGATCTCTGCTCCAGTGCCGGGGTCCACGTCGATTCCATCAGGAGTGCCCTGAGATGGCTGTCTCTCTCCTTTTTCGTTCTGGGTTGAATGACTTACAGATGCGACACTTGTTGCTTATGTGTCCTTTTTATAGACATCTTAAACAGCTAATGTGCAGGTCTCTGATGGACACGGGCCGCTTACAACAATGGCATGGTTTAAAGCCTGGGGATGGGGGCATGCCATCCCTAGGCTGAGTCCTGTCCTGGACCAACAACAGTAACTCCTCGCTTAACGTTGTAGTTATGTTCCTGAAAAATGCTACTTTAAGTGAGACGATGTTAAGAGAATCCAATTTCCCCATAAGAATTAATGTAAATGGGGGGATGAGGTTCAAGGGAATTTTTTTTTTGCCAGAAAAAAGACTATTGTATGTGTGTATATATATATTCATGCTGCCTTGTAGAGTGTGAGGCTACATTAACAACTATGTGTTAACTCTTGAGGGCTCGGCCGAGTGCTAGTTCATCATTTAGCAGTAAGGCATTCCCTGGGAAATATCCCATCCTCTGACTCCACCACCTCAGCCAAGCTTCACAACCATCACTGTTGTGTACAGTATTAAATTGCTTAAAACGTATACCGTGTGTGTGTGTGAGTGAGAGAGACAGATGCGCATTGCCCCTTTGTATGCTGAACCCACTCAGAATACATTGCCTTTTTAAGTAGATCAGCAAGTTGAGAAAGCAGCTGCTGCCATTAAGCTCCCTCTGTCCTGAGCCCTGTCATGTCCCATCCACTCCGCTCTGTGTAGGTGGGGGGCAGGAGCAGGGGAAGGGGGACACCCTGACATTAGCACCCCTCTTCCCGCCCTCCCCCCCGCGCACAGCAAGCAGGAGGCTCCCGGGAGCAGCTCCAAGCAGAGAGGAGGAGCAGCACATGGCAGTGAGGGAAGGGACAGCTGAACTGCTGGCAACTGATAGCCTGCTATGCAGCTGCTGCATGGGGAACTTAGGGAGCGGGGAGCTGATGGGGGGCTGCCAGCCCACCTTGGTTCCAAGCCCCCACCACTAGCTCCAATGGGCTGCTCTTTCTGCAAGCAGTGAGCAAAGCAGGCGGCTGCCAAACAATGCTAAAATGGAGCATTGCGCAACTTTAAGAGAGCATGTTCTCTAATTGACCAGCAATATAACAACGAAACGACATTAACTGGGACGACGTTAAGTGAGGAGTTACTGTAACGAGAACTAATACTAAGGGTAAATACTAAATTATATACAACTACTTTACAAAGAAACCTTCGTGAGACACACTGAACTAAGCGAAAGCTAGATGAAGCAGCAGCGGTTCCAGCACCATCACTGGTGGCAAGAAGGAACTGAGGGTGGGGGGAGCTGGCAGTGCCCCTTATACCGCGCCATGCTGGTGTCACTCCAGAGGGCACCAGGGACAGTCCCCTACGGATACTGCTAAGGGAAAAACTTCCGGCACCGGTGTATGTGGCGAGCACACACACCTAATATAGAATGAACATGACCAACACTCAAAGAAGAATACTTAGTTCTGTCATGACTGCAGGGGACTGCATTAGAAGACGTCTCTAGGTCTACTGCAGTCCCACAATTCTATGACTCTATAATGGATCAGACCAATGGTCCATCTAGCCCAGTATTCTGTCTTCCGACAGTGGCCAATACCAGGTGCTTCAGAGGGAATGAATAGAACAGGCAATCAAGTGATCCATCCCATCATCCACTCCGAGCTTCTGGCAAACAGAGACAAAGGACACTTGGAGCATGCTGTTGTATCCCTGCCGCTCCTGGCTAATAGCCATTGATGGACTTATCCATGAACTTATCTAGTTCTTTTTTGAACCCTGTTATAGTTTTGGCCTTCACAACATTCCCTAGCAACGAGTTCCACACGTTGACTATGTGTTGTGTGAAGAAGTATTTCCTTTTGTTTTAAATCTGCTGCCTATTAATTTCATTTGGTGACCCCTAGTTCTTGTGTTATGAGAAGGAGCGAATAACACTTCCTCATTTACTTTCTCCATACCAGTCATGATTTTATAGACCTCTATCAGATTCCCCCTTAGTCATCTCTTCACCAAGTTGAAAAGTCCCAGTCTTATTAATCTCTCCTCATGAAGAAGCTGTTCCATAACCCTAATAATTTTTGTTGCCCTTCTGTGTATCTTTTCCAATTCCAAAACATCTTTTTGAGAGGGGGCGACCAGAACTGCAAGCAGTATTCAAGATGTAGGCATACCATGGATTAATACAGAGGGATTATGATATTTTCTATCTTATTATCTATCCCTTTCCTAATGGTTCCTAACATTTGGTTAGCTTTTTTGACTGTCGCTGTAGATTGAGTGAATGTTTTCAGAGAACTATCCACAATTATTCCAAGATCTCTGAGTGACAACAGCTAATTTAAACCCCATCATTATGTATGTATAGCTGGGATTATGTTTTCCAATGTGCATTACTTTGCATTTATCAACACTGAATTTCATCTTCCATTTTCTTACCCAGTCACAATCAATTTGTATACGATTAATGAGAACCTCCATTATGGTGTTTTTAAAAAGTTTCCATGCAGCTTTCAGATATTTCACTTTGTGGACTGTACCTTTTAATTTCTGCTGAACCAGTTTCTTCATTTTTGTGTAATACCCCTGTCTGAAATTAAATGTTACTGTGGTGGGCTTCTTTGGTGTTTTATGCCCCACAGGGATGTTAACTTTAATTACATTATCATCACTATTACCAAGCATTTCAGCTATAGTCACCTCTTGGACCAGAACCTGTACTCCACTTAGGACTAAATCAAGAATTACCTCTCCCTTTATGGGTTCCAGGACTAGTTGCTCCAAGAAGCAGTCATTTAAGGTATCAAGAAACTTTATCTCTGCATCCCACCCACTCAATATGGGGATAGCTGAAATCCCCCATTATTACTGAGTTTTTTATAGCCTCGCCAATCTCCCTGAGCATTCCACAGTCATCCTCACCATTCTGGTCAGGTGGTTGGTAGTATGTCCCTAGTGCTATAATCTTATTATTCAAGCATGGAATTTCTATCCAGAGAGATTCTATTGGACTGTTTGGTTCATTTAAGATCTTTACTATATTTGATTCTCTGCTTTCTTTCACATATATAGTGCTACTCCCCCACCAGCATGACCTATTCTGTCATTCCTATGTATAGTCTACCGGGGTATTACTCTGTCCCATTGATTATCATTTCACCAAGTTTCTGTGATGCCTATTATATCAATATCATCATTTAATACAAGGCACTCAAATTCATCAATTTTAGTTTACAGACTTATAAAATTTGTCACTTTTTCAGCTGTCTGCCATTATGTGATGTAAACGAATGGGACTCTTTCATTTGACTGTTTCTCCCCTAAGGAACGTCTCTGTCTGAACCATGTACTCCTTCACAACTGTCGGCTTTCCCCCAGCCCTAAGTTTAAAAACTTTTTTATCACCTTTTTAATTTTACATGCCAGCAATCTGCTTCTGTTTTGGTTTATGTGGAGCCATGCTTCCTACATATGCTCCTCCTTTTCCAAAAGGTTCCCCAGTTCCTAATAAAATCTAAATCCCTCCTCCCTTCACCATTATCTCATCCATGCATTTAGACCCTGTAGTTCTGCCCATCTAACTGGACCTGTGTGTGGAAATGGAAGCATTTCAGAGAATGCTATCATGGAAATCCTGGATTTCAATCTCTTACCTAGCAGCCTAAATTTGGCCTCCAGGACCTCTCCCCTACTTACCCTATGTCATTGGTACCTATATGTATTACAACCACTGGTTCCTCCCGAGCACTATACATAAGCCTGTCTAGATGTCTAAAGACATCTGCAACCTTCGCCCGGCAGGAAATTCACCATGCCATTCTTTCAGTCATCACAAACCCGGTTATTTATATTTCTAATGATCGAACCCCCCATTACTATTACCTAATCATCAAATCTCCCATTACTATTACAATGGGATGGAGGCCTCAGTGACAATGAAAAGGAGTCAGGGATTATTGCTGACTACCAACTGAATGTGAGCTTCTCAATGCTGTGGGCAAAAGGGCTGATGTGATTCTTGCACGTACAAATAGGGGAGAATACTGAATACGTAGAGATAGGTGATATTACTTAGAGTACACAGTACTGGTGAGACCACCACTGGAATACTTTGTCCAGTTCTGGTGTCCACACTTCAAAAAGGATGTTGAAAAATTTTAAAGGGCTCAGAGTAAAACTAAAGAATGATTCATGATCTAGAAAGCCTGCCTTACAATAAAAAATGAAAGTAGCTCAACTACTTAGCTTATTGAAGATTAAGAGGCTACTTGACTATGGTCCATAATTGCCTACGCAGGAAGAAGATACTTGATAGAGGTCTCTGACTGCTAAAAGTAAAGGTATAAAAAGATCCAGTGGCTGGAAACTGAAGACTGGAAATAAGATGTTAATTTTTAAACACTCAGGTAACTAATCATTGGAACAGATTACCAAGAGATGTGGCAAATTCTACATTACTAGAAATCTTTAAATCAAGACTGGATCTCTCTCTAAGAGGCTAGATGAGCCACAAATTATTGTGATAGATGCAGGAAGTCACTGGGTGAAGTTGTATGGCCCGTTATACAGGAGATCAAACTGGATGATTACAAAGATCTCTTCTGGCCTTTATACCTATGGATCTGTGAACTGTAAGATACAGTCTCACCCCAAAAGATAACAAACATAGCCTTAGATATATTTAAATGTAGTACCTGAAAAAATCAGGGAGGTAACTATTTACTTTCAAAGATTTCATTCTGAAAGTTTATATAGGGTGACATTGTTCAAAGTTAATTATTTGTGTAAGATGCTCCTTGTCTAAAAACCTTTCATAATTGCTTAGCCTCCACAAGGTCACAGCACTGACTTTAATCCACAGTCATGTTTTCCACAAGCATATACCAACAGACATAGTTTAAACTATGTATTTACTTACATGTTAGCCCCGAGGGACCAAATTCTCAAAGCCTTAGACAGAACATGTATGCATCTGTGTGTGCACTCAGACATGCAGTTTTGAGTAAAACTGTGGAATTTTGCTCAGCCTCTCTCTTTGAATCAGGCTTTGAAAATTTAGTTTCAGATTGCCAGCAAATAGCCATTAGAGGTACCACTGCCACCAAATCCAAATTCATACAGTGTGATGTTGTCCCAGAAATACCACTTCACGACAACATTGTGCAATCAAATCACCATTCTTCATTGGTACTTGACCCATCCAGGATGGATTTCAAAAACAAAAGCATATGGTAGAGCCCAGACTCCAAAGGATTCGGTGGAATAAAAACCACTCACAGGCCCTTTCAGCTACATAATCAAGTTTTCAACACATACTTGACTTACTTCTATCCAGGTCAGCTCATCTATGCTCCCCTTTTCACCAGCTCTTTCTTTTAAGATGTCTTCATTTTCTTTTGTTTGGCGAAATGGCTGCTTGCCTCTAAGTCAAGCTCTATTTCAATTACTGGATTTTAACTTTATAGAGCACCCAGATATGTTGTGGCAGGTTTCTGTATATCTCTATACACCACACAAAAACAACAATAGGCACCCAAAAAACGTGTATTGCATACTTTTATGTGTGTGTGTGTATCTATCTATATATGAATACATATAATTTCTATAATTAAATTAATACTGATTGCTTTTATAACTGATGTGAAATCAAAATCTCAAGCAGTTTTAATGCCTTACTTTGTAGGACGTGGAACTTAATAGGTGAGCAATATTCTGAACTGCTCCATGGTTAAACAAGATTGTCTGATGATCTGGACCCTATAAAGGGAAAAAAAGGAGTATTTATTCTTTTAAAAAACAAATGTGGAAGAGGCTTCCTGTTAACTGTAACTTCAGTAAGTACTAAAATGCAGGTTTTCCTGCCATTCTTTGCTTTGTACATTGGAAATGTGCTAGTTTCTTTACCGTCTGAAGCTAACTTTCTGTTACATCTGTTGAGCTTGACCTACTTATTTATAGCCATTTTCATTCTCATTCTTGAAAGGAAATACCAAAACTAGAGAGATTAGGAGTACAGTGAGTGAAGTTATAACATTTTAATTAATGAAGGATGAGTTCTACAATAATTGACAATGGGGATTTTATTTTTCACAGCTGATATAGGGCTGCTAGCAATATACTGTTTCAATCTTTGCAATATTATATAAGATTCTCAATAATCTGCAACACCTCTTCCATTGCTAATCCCATGCATTTTCAGCAATAACAACCCCAGAAAAGATAGCAAGTAACCAATTCTAAAACTGTTCCCATATATCAGAATGTGCATCAACTGACAGTGTGGCGAGAGTAGTGTCTCACTCCTACACTAGTAACTCCTACACATGTAATCTAGATTTAAAAAGTTTTTTATAATACTATTTCAAATACAACAACTGTAAAGACAGCTCACCAACCTTAAGTACTTAAAGAGCAAGTTAAAATAAGCGTCTGAGGTGTTAAACATTTTTCAGGTTTTCAAAAACTCAGTTTGAAATCAATTCAAGTCCAAATACTGATCCCATGTCTTCTCTACAGTACAAAAGTCTCAAGATCTCTGTGGTCTGGCCAGGCTGTATGGAGGCAGAGGAGGAATGGAACTCTCAGGGGACCTCCCACCCTCAGCAGTCTCAGTGAATCCTAGGTGATCAGTGAGCTCTTCCTCCCCTGGAAGTTGAGTGCATGACTCTACTCCCACTGCCTCTTCCCATGACAACCCACCTTTGAGGGCAGGACTGCCCCAACCTGCAGAACTGGCTGGCAACTTCAAAACAGAGACATCAGATGGGGATGATGGGCCTCATCAAGACAGAGGACGTCTGGAGGAAAAAGGCACAACCCTGACAGACTCCTCCCTGCTCCCATTTCAGGGGATACCTTTGTTCCCCATTCCTGGTTTACACTATACCCCATGGCTGCTTGACAGGAGCTGCTATGCCTTCAATATAGTGGTCTCTGCTTAGCTTTTGCATGGGAAGAGAAGGGCAGGACCCCCAGTCACCACACACCACCGCTTTTAATAGCTCCATGTATCCATTCCTGTGGAACAACTCTATGGCCCCTTGCACACCAATCTGATCATCCTCTATACTGGTCAGGCCAGTGTACAATCCCTATATGGGGGAGTAAAGGGACTAGTACTGTCTTTACAAATGTGTAAGTCAGGTTTTGGCTCATAGAGTTAAATTTCTAAATAGAGTCAACAGCCGTGACAACATGTGTCACCACAAACTACATAATTCCTAACAATAAACTTCAGTATAAACACCCTAGAATAAAATATGTATCTCCAGTATCTGCTCTGGCGCTCCCACATTGGTATGATGTCTACTCTGTGCACAGCCTCTGTAGCCATCTGATTGGCTGAAAGAGAGAAAGGTGGGAAACACCAAATTTGACCTGCAAAACACTGCCTGATTTTCTTGATTGATTTGCAACCTAAATGCTAATGGTCTTCCTGCCAGAATGAAGATTTCAGTATTCTGTTTCATACTTATACCAGCTTGGCACACATGAACTACAGACCTCTGTGCATCTGACAATGGTAGAGACATTTCACTTCCAAGCTTCTGAAGAGTCATTAAAAACAGTTTGTTTTTTTTAAAAGGTATTATGAAAAATATTTTTAGTACTTCATTTATAATTATCCCTTTCCAGAAAAACCATGAAAATTGTTTTTACGTATAACATATCTGATGCTTTAAGATGCTTCAGCTGCTACCACTGACAACTTCCTATCAAAAAATGCAATTAAAATACCTTTATTTGCTGTAGAAAAACACTTACATTGGCACACAGAAGTGGCTGAGGCGATGATTTAAAGCCGCAGCTATGCCAGTGTCGAAGCTGAAGAAGAGATATTAAAAGACGGGGGGAGAAATGAATGAAATTGAAATCAAGAATTGCTTTAACTTGTTTTTGTAACCTGATAAATATATCACTTATCTAGTTCCCATGTGCCAGATTTTCAAAGAGAATCATCTAATTTGTTGTGTGTAAATACCACCATGAATACACAAATGAGTTATTTGTGTGCACTCATGGCTAGTTAGCTGCACAACTAGACATGCATGCAAAAAATATTCAGTTTGGACATGCACTTAAAGTGTTTCCTTGAACAAATCAGGTATGCTTAATATATGTATACATATCTTTGAAAATCTGACTTTGTATTAATAGCTCAAATTTAAGAACTCTACTGTCAGGCTTATTCAACAATAAATAGTAAGTTGTTTTAAATCTAGACATGTGAAGACTTGATTATACACTATATAACTCATTTTTAATTTCAGATATCTCAGAAACTGTGTCAATAATGAGGGATAATTGCTTTTGTTACTCTGAGTACAATGGTGGAGTTCTAGGACCTATTTTAATGATACTGTGCCTGTCCTCCAAAGATTCAAGGTATTTCAGTTTTAAATCTTCCTTGGATGTAGCATTTGGGGAACAGAAACAATAGTTCTTGATTACACATCATTCACTACTTACAGATCATCATAAAAAGTTGACTTTCAACAAAATAGCATGGCCTATTACAGATGATGTTCAAAAGAACCATGTAACAAACAATTTATGATGACAAACATCAAAAAGACTCGAAAATATCTTTGGATGCTACAGACTCTTATGCAGAAGTTCAACACAAGGCCTACAAACTAGCTACAGCCCACTTACATCCTTAGAATGAGGCTTAAGAGGGATTTAGCTAGTTCATAAGTGTTGTGCTGTACTGCTGCAGGGGGTGAATTTCATTTATCCTGCATAGCTGATCAAGGTGTTATTTAAACAGTAATAGCAATTACATTCAAATGAAATTTCCAGTGCTAATTTTCAAAATTTTGGTACCATACAATCATGCATCAAAAAAATAGGCCTTTTAAAAATAAAAAGCTCACTTTGACAATTAAAAGTAGTAATAAAGCTTCTTCATTTATGCCACCTTCCCTGAAAACAGATTAACTGTGACAGAGAGAACCTGAACCCCGAATGCCCTTCCAACGTAAGTTTCAACATGCATTTTACAATGCTTTGTGCATTATTGTAGCTTAGTTTTCAATTAAATTGATTTTGTTTATTTTATAGGCAGATGGTGTCCAAGATTTGTATGTAAAGAACAGGCCACCCACTTGTCCCAAGAACCAGCATTCCCCTTCATGTCCATCCAAAATCTCTCCAGAGTCGTCATTCTGTCAGTCATTGCCACTCAATTTTTTTTTTTTTAGCTCAAAACTCTCAGTGTAAATAGTAAAAGATATGCCGCAAACAAAAGGAAGTATGCAACCATACTAACAACATTGAGTAAGGATTTTCTATCTAAGGAAAATGTCTGCTGTCGTCAGTGAAATTTGAGGTGGAAAAGAGAAAAAAGCTGATAGGCAAAGAAGCCTCCCGCGACCTGAGCTGACCTTCTGCCCAGGAAGAGGGAGGCAGTGGGGAACCCTTCACAGGAACACTGGTTCTTAAGAGGAGTGTGGTGTCAGTTATCTTCACAAATGCTAGACCACCTGCCTAGAAAGTAAACAAAAGAAAAAAAATACATTGAAGCACAAATAACCCTTTAAAATACATGTTGAAGCTTACCTAAAACCAGTATTCATAGTGAAGTGTTTTCCCCAGAGAAATCAATCAGAAAGATTCTCTCCAGCACACAATCTGTTCAAGGGAAGATAGTAGCTTTCATTAAACAAGCTCAGAACTATCTACGGCCACAGGCATATTGAAACTTTCATGGGTGTTTGATATCTTGCCTATCTGTACAAGACAGAAAAACAGGTTTCTTTAACCCTTGCAAGTATGTTAGACTCTGACATATCAGCTGCCTGGTATTATATCTGAAGGCACAGTAGTAGGGCATTTGTTTTGGTCGCTAGATCTTGTACCCATGGAATAAAGCAGCTAAAAAGAAAAAAAAGGTATTTTCAAGTTTCCCATGAAAGATTCTATTTACCTAGAAAAACAAAGATCAAGTTCTTGTCCAATTTAAGAAACAGCTTCAGAAGACCTCAAAGCATCAAAAATTTGCGTCTCTCTTTCTCTTTGTATAATCTGATCCTCTTACCTATTCTAAAACAGTAGTGTTTTCTTGTTACGATTCTGGGATTTATTTTATGTCAACTATTTAATTTGCCATTACTCATTTATATTTTCAATCATTCACACTCATGTATTCAGTGTGCCCTACATGCTCATAGTTTTTGCTGTAAAATGTGACATTTTCAAAATATTCATGGTAAACTAAATATCCCAATTTTTTCAGTTCAGTGAAAATAGCATACTGGCTATAGAAGACTTTTTTTATTTTTTTCTTAATTAGTGAATGGGGTTTGGTTTAGTTAATTAAATATTTATGATACAGAAAAGTTGGCAAGTTTTACAAAACAGGGCAAGGTGTTCATTTTGTCAGGGAGAGCAAGGCAGAATTCATCCTTTTCACAGTAGAGCTAGATACTCAAGGGTAAGAGATCCAGTTTTCATATACCTGATTTGGTTGTGTAGTGCTGCTGAGCTACTACTTTCGTTTATATGCAAGCTTGTGTTTTATACAATCAATCCTGTGCTAACACTTCTACAATAATGTGCTAACAATTGTTGTAACACAGCGTTCATTCTAAAGCAAACGTTTCCAAACTATATCTTCTTACTCAGTTTTCAATTGGAATTTTTTTCTTGTTAAAAAACACATATTTGAGCAATCTATTTAATATTTTAAAGGTTCTAATTTTCATCTTATAAGTGACCCCAGAGTAACTGACTAAACTGGATAATCCTTGATTTCATCAAACTAATGCAAGATTATCAGGATTTAAGGTAATGTTGGAATAAAATTCCACATAAAAGATAAATGGGCAGAAATAATAGGAACTGGAGTGTCTTTCTTTCACCATGTTAACCACAAACTTTAGATTAATTTGTATATTTCGCTCTAGTGTTCTCTGTGTTGTAACAGTTTTCCTCTACATATCTGATACTTTTGCTAAAAGAAAGCCTCTTTTAAGATCTAAGATTTGAATTAGATCAGTCACTTTAGTTTCAGTTCTCAGTTTAATACAAAATTGCAATTCCATGAGTAGATACATATGCATACTCACTGCATAAGAACTAATGAGGAAGAGTACAATTTTAATACAAGAACACTTTTCATTGGTCTATAATCTCTCAAAATACAAAATATCATGGGTACAAAATGGCTGCCTTGAGAGGACAGAGGCAGTCTGAGCTAAGGTTTATTCAATAAATTCCCAAAGCAGAGCAAAAAGAAAAACTGAAATCCTCAAATATAATCATGCTGACAAGGAAGTTTTATGTTTCATTCAATTTTTGTTTTTATTTTTTTAGTTAATACACTCTAATTCCCAATAAACCCAAAGTTCTTATTATCTGCAAACTTTACTTTATCCAAGAGCAGTATCCACCTATAATCCCAGAAACACTATCAGCAAATTGGGGGGGGTCCGGGGAGGGGGGATTCAGTCTTTATTGTGCTACTGTTCCAGCCATAGAAGTCAATATTATCTTATACAGTTTCTAAATGGCAGAAACACAAGAACCCTCATGGAGAATATTTATTCTCTTTCCTTACTTTGCAGCAATGTGAGAAGATCTGACATATGTATTCTTGAGTATATCGAGACCTACTAAGCAATGCCATGAGGTGGGGGATAACTGTAGCATCCTAGAAACAAGTCAGAAAAGAAAACAGTATTAAAACTAGAAATTTCAGCACCATTAGTCAGCAATCTGTAACTAACAAGCTGCATCCTAAGCTTTTCAATAGTCAGTACCCAAGCCTAAAATGGGGGAGGTGCTGAGACACACAAGGAAAAAAGTCTAGGCCATAAAAGTACTATGGGGGTGATTTTCAAAGAAAATGACAGCTTGGTGCTCAATTCCCATCAAAATTCAAATGTTCCTAACTCCCAGCTATGTGTCACTGAAAAATCTCTCCATTAAGTAACCTACTTAGTAAGAAGTCTTGGGACAAAGGAAAAGAGGAATTCCGCTCACTACAAACTGTCACTGACAACAATCACTGAATAAAAAGCTCTGTGTATTTTTGAGACAAAAATCCCCCAGTGGCATTCTTCTCCCAGAACAGTAATTTACTTACCTTTTATTTGGTTATCTCTTAATTCTGAGAGGGTGGGAACAGAGGGAGTGTAGGAAGTGAGGTGCAAGTATAGACAATGGATTTTTTCATCCTCCCACCAGCAGTTGGAGCCAAGACATCAAAAGAATTTAGTGATATTGGCCTTCCATCTGACAATCCAATTCAAGAGTTTTCTTTAGTACTGACATAGCACAAGCATGCACACTCATAGTGGGAAAAACTAAACAAAGAGTAATCAGAAGAGAAATCAGAGAGAGAAGGGAGATCATCTCGCTACCTGTTTCTCATTGTTTGGTTCTGTTATGAATCCAATCCTGTTTCTTAAGATCACTATAGTAAGTGAGAAATACCTAAATATTGTTATAAATCAATGAAAGATTTAAGATATCTAACAGATATATTTTAGCAGAAGCCAGCTACAAGTGGGGATGCCACGAGAAGCAGTAGAAGATTAGCAGTTTTTGTGAACTCCGGAAGCCAGCCTCAACTGAATCATCTCTGAAACAAAGGGTTTGGTTGTTTAAGCAGAGGAGACTAAATATCAGAAATCCCCTTTAAGAGGTTGCTTCTATGTTGACTATGACAGATAAACTGAGCCCTTCACCTGGGGAGTGCTGGAATCAGTAAGAACTGTTGTGATGATCAGATAGGTTTGCCTACAATGCAAAAAACTTCCTGCAGCAGCAAGTCTCATTGTCTAGTCAACTGACTGAGGCTTGTGCTGCTAGGCTAAAAACAGCAGTGTAGATGCTCCTGCTCAGACTGGAGCCCAAGATCTGAGACCCACCCACTTCGCCAGATTTTGGATCCTGGGCTCCTGCCAGAGCAGGAACTTCTACACTGCTATTTTTAGCCCTGCAGCATGAGACCAAGTCAGTTGATCCAGGCTCTGCGACTCGCTGCTGCGGAAGTTTTGTTTTGTTTCTTGTAGCTTAGATGTACCTTATAGATATGTCTATATTGCAATTAAACACCCATGGCTGGCCCATGCCAGCTGACTCAGACTTGTGGGGCTTGAGCTAAGGGGCGGTTTAAATGCAGTGTGGATGTTCAGGCTTGGGCTGGAGCCCAGGCTCTGGGTCCCTGCAAGAAGGGAGGATCCCAAAGCTCAGGCTCCAGACAGAGCATTTACACAGCAATTAAGCAGCCCCTTAGCCTCAGCCCTGCGAGCCCGAGTCAGCTGGCACAGGCCAGAAATGTATTTTTGACTGCAGTGTAGATGTGCCCTATGTGACATGGTCAGTGAGGTGAAGTTATTGTTTACTGAGTTATAAAACTTTTCTGTATTAATCCATTGATATAACTTAATAGGGGGCTGTGGAAAACAACACAATAGCTATAGATAAGCAACCCCCCAGCAAACATTGGGGGGCAACTACAAGCCAATGGTATACTTCCAGGCTCAAAGCCGAAGTGAAAACTCTTCTGCCAATGCTAAGAACTAACAAATCAAAGGGCTATAAATAGTTAAATGCCCCGCTCATGAAAGGAAAGGAGAGTCAATCAGGAGCTGTCCAGAGTGACAGGTTGACAGAGTAAAACTGCAGAGGGAATCTGAAGAATCTGAGCCTTCCCCCAGACCCAGACAATGTAAGCCATAGGGAGACACAGGTTTTCTCTTAAATGCTTTGGTTCTAAGTAAATGCTTTGCTTTAAGAAAAAGTATTTAAGCAAAGGCTGTTTGGTCACTGCTCACCACTACCACTGCTCCCAGAGGGAGCAAAGCTACTGGCACTGAAGGTAAGTCAGGCCTGCTGAGGTACTCACAATTCATCACAGGGGACTGCAACCCAGAGCCTTGTCTGAGAGTGGGAGAATCCTGTAATTCTACCCAAAGAAAGGCAACAGCTAGAGGCCTGAGAGGGGTGCCCTCGAAGAGACCAGGAGGGGTCCGAAGTACAGTTCACCATTTAACTATGACAGGAGTAATAGTAGGAACTTTAGTTTCCCTTCTCAGAAGTTGCTCAGAACACAACTGTGTAGATGGTACTATTGCCTGTTTCCCCAGGAACATCTTGTTTAGTCAGAACATCTTTCAGCACCAGGAAAAAAAAGGCCCAACTGTATGACTATAAATCCCTCAGTCCCAGCAGGTTTGCAACAGTGCTGAAAGTCTCAGCCAAGAGTGAGATGCAGTACAGTTCTCCCTACCAGACATTAGCTTGCTGTCATGCATAAGCAAACCAACAAGTGCTGTCCAGAAAAGCAACAACCAAAAGGAGTAGCAACCGAAACAAGTGCCGTATGGTCCATACCTACATGCTTGCTCTTATCTTAAGAACACTTTTGCCTGTGGCTACAATTCTGCAAATTCACCATGAGGCCTGAAAGACTTTTTGTTCAAAAAACTCAATTTACATCATTCCTTAGCCGTCACTGTGTTTTCTTTCAACAGCTTTACATAACATGTATATCGGTTAAAATCATATTCTACCACCTTTGGCAATTTAAGATTTCAAGCCACATTAAGGCTCAACACAACAGAACCACATATTAATTGACTTTTCTGGTACCCTACGAAACCACCATCAGCTGAGGTTCTTGCAGTTGTGTCAGGAAAAAGGTAATAGACTTCTGTAAAAGTAACTCGTGACTTTTTGGCTAAAAAACTAGAAAGATATAAAATTAATATGGCACACATTCAATGGGTTAAGAGCTGTCTAATTGAGAGCTCTCAAAATGCAAGTGGATGTGTTTCTAGTGGGGTCCCACAGGGATTGGTTTTTGGCCCTATGCCTTTTAACATTTTTATCAATGACCTGGAAGAAAATAAAATCACTGATAAAAGTTTGTAGATAACACAAACATTGGTGGAGTGGTAAATAATGAAGAGGACAGGTCACTCACACAGAGCAATCTTGGATCACTTGATAAGCTGGGTGCAAGCAAACAGTATATGTTTTAATATAGCTAAATGTAAATGTATATGTTTAGCAACAAAGAATGTAAGCTGTATTTAGAGGATAGGGGCTCTATCATTGGAAGCAATGACTGAAAAAGGTTTGGGGGTTGTGATGGATAATCAGCTGAACATGAGCTCCCCTAAGATGCTGTGGCCAAAAGGGCTAACGTGATCTTTGTATGCATAAACAGGGGAGTCTTGAGCTGGAATAGGTAAGTTATTTCACCTCTGCATTTGGCACTGGTGCAACATTTGCTGGAATACTGTGTCCAGTTCTGGTGCCCACAATTCAAGAAGGCTGTTGATAAATTGGAGAGGACTCAAGAGAATGACAAAAGGATTAGAAAACATGACTTATAGGACAGACTGAAGGATCTCACTCTATTTAGTTTATCCAAGTGAAGGTTAAGGAGTGACTTGAGTACAATCTACACCTCCCTATATGGGGAACAAATATTTAATAATGGGCTCTTCCATCTAGCAGAGGCAGGAATAATACAATCCAATGCCTGGAACCTGAAGCTACAAAAATTGGAAATAAAGCGTGCATTTTTAACAGTGAGAGCAATTAATTACTGGAAGAATTTACCAAGGATTGTGGTGGATTCTCAATCACTGGCAAATTTTAGATCAAGACTGGATGTTTTTCTAAAAGATCTGCTCCAGGAATTATTTTGGGGAAGTTCTATGACCTGTGTTATTCAGGAGATCAGACTAGATTATCACAATGGTCCCTTATGGCCTTGGAATCTATTAAGCTATAAGAAGGAGCAACAGAAGATTCATCATGGGTTGGATGTTCTTCACACAGAGCTCCAAAGCGGAGACAAGAAGAAATTAACTCAAACCCTTGACATCCCATGTAGGGATGCAACTGGCTCATTTTAAAAAGTGACAGAAGTGAAAAACAAATTAAGTTAAAAGCCTAACTAGAAAAGGCTGATGTTTCTGAGGGAGACAGGAAGTAAACTGGGTTGCTCAGCCAGAACCAGCCCTTATATCTTCAATTTTTTTTGAAGTTCTCACTCCATCAGCTGAAAAGTGGGATATCAATACCCACTGTCTTGATAGACCCACCGCAGGAAAAAATACCAGTAAATATAGACAGCTACCTTGGCAGGGTTCTCAAAGGGAAAAACAAATCCTCATATTATAAACCCATAAGTGCTGAAATGAGTTTTGGGAATTTGTATGCAGAATTGTTGTAACTGTGTTGGTCCTAGGATATTATGGAAACAAGGTGGGTGAGGAAATATCTTTTATTGGACCAACTTCTGATGGAGAGAGAGAGAGAGAGATTTCGAGTTTATGCAGAGCTTCCTTCAGGTCTGCAAAACTTAGCCCTGGTCTACACTGCACGATAAGGTGGACATAAGCTGCCTTGCGTTGACCTAGCCGTGGAAGTGTCTTCACTTAAATTTGGCTCCCAACAATGTAAGTGCCTCTCTACGGTGACTTAGCACCACCTCCCCAAGTAGCATAGAGTCACTGTCAATGTAATTAGTTCGATGCAGCGTCTATATACACTGCACTGATTACATTGACTGTTACTCGCTTTCAGGAGGTGTCCCACAATGTCCCACACTTACAATACAGTCGACACAGGTGCTCCTGATGAGGATATGCACCGCCGACATAAAGAGCCAAGCATGCACACACACAAGCTATTTAATAATTTCAGTGGCTGTACGATGATGTAAGTTAGATCGACATAATCTACGTAGGTAGATATGGCCTTACTCAGAGTGTCACAGCTAAATACAAAATTAAACAGATTGTCTATCATAAGTAGTTAACACATATTCCCAGAGACTATTCAAGGTGAAATAAATCTTTCCTGAATCCTCCCTTCTAACCTTCAAACAACCCCCAACCTTTCCAATCTCATCATCAGAAGCAAACTCTCCACAGACCAGTCACTAACTCCAAGTGGCACCAGACCCTGTCAGACAACAGACACAAAACCTGCAGACATAGCTCTACTACTGCAAAGTTAAACACCCCCCAACACCTTGCAAGATTCCTGGGCCCTACACATGCCTATCACAACATGTGGTGTACCTCATCCAGTGCACTGAATGCCCCAAAAGCAATTGTATGGGTGAAACCAGACAATCTCTGAGCTCTCAAATTAACTCACACAGGAAAATGATAAAATACAAAAATAACACATCACCTGTGGGTGAACACTTCTCACAAAGCGATCAATATCTGACCTATCATTCCTCATCCCCAAAAGAAACACTTTCAAAAGTTGAGCCTGGGAGCTTAAATTCATAACTTTGCTAGACACTTAAAAATAATGGACTGAACAGAGAGACTGGATTTATGGTTTATTACAACAATCTGTAACCCACTAACAATCCCCATCAGCTGCTTCCCTCTACTCTTTCTTTCCTCCCTATGACTGGAGGGATGTTAATGGGCCACTTCACCTTGAATGGTCCCTTGAAATATGTGTTAACTACTTATGCTAAACAATCTGTTCCATCTTGTATTTAGCTGTGACACTGAGGGCTTGTACACACTACTACTTAGGTCAGTATAATTTATGTCGCTCAGGGGTGCGAATAAGCTTCTCCCGCTGACATAGTTACCGCCTCCCGCAGAAGTAGTTTTATTATGCTGACAGGAGAACTCTCTTCGGTCGGCATAAGACATCTTCACCAGATGTGCTACAGTGGCACAGCTGCATCGGTGCAACCGTGCCACTGTAGAGCTTCTAGTGTAAACTAGCTCTCAGTAAGTTTCCCAGACCTGAAAAATTGTGCGTAAGCTCAAAAGCTTGTCTCTCTCACCAACTGAAGTTGTTCCAATAAAACATATTACCTCACCCACCTTGTGGGAACAGGTAGTTCAGCAGTTCTCAACCTATGGCCCAATCAGCACACAGCTGCAGCCCATGTGACATCCTCAGGGCCATACAGGTAATATATATATATTGTGTGGATGAGACCCACATAACACAGGGAGCTGCATATGCGCCCCACAATGGTAAACAGGTTGAGTACCACTGAATTTATAAGATTCAATGATAGGATACTAATATAGCCCTGCCAAAAATGGGCCACATACTAAAATCAACCAATACTAAAAACTTTTGCTATGAAATTCAGCATCATAAATCAAATTGGTTAATTTTGTTAATTTCTTTTAAAAAATACAATTTCCTATTAAATTAAATTTAAAAAAAAATCAAATATATATATATACTATTCCACTATGTCAGTAATATACAAGTTCTTGTAGCTATATGCTACAGTACAATAGAGTGCACTGATTTAAAATCAGATTTTAATCAATCTGCAAGCAGGAAACCTTGATTTCAATCACTGATTTCAAACTTGTTTTGTATGTATACTTTTTAGTTATTCTCCCAACGAAATACTGATTTTCATTGGTTGATCTGCAACTAAATACAGCCTTTATATTAAGTCTGCTACTTTTTTTTTTGCTAGCCAGGAGGATACACTTATCTATAAACACATTTCAGCAATTACAGTGTTTAATTTACATTTTTATTGTTCTAGAAAATGATGAATGATGTATTTCCTATTTACTAGATGATTAATTTTTAACTCATTTGTGTCAAGCTGTATTTGGATGGAAATTGGAATTCAATTAAAAATGCACAAAAAGAGCATTTAAAAAATAGTTAAATAAGAATATCTTAAATGTGCTGGATACACAAGAAAAGAAATAAGTTTATCAAAATGTTTTTGCATTTAAAACTGATTTAATTAAACAAAATGAGATATCTGTAGTCTGGGACTTGAACTGATTGTTTCTGTTCATCATATGTACACAGTATTGTTGTAGCTGCGTTCGTCCCAGGATAAGAACATAAGAATGGCCATACTGAATCAGACCAATGGTCCATCTAGCCCAGTATCCTGTCTTCCGACAGTGGCCAGTGCCAGGTGCCCCAGAGGGAATGAACACAACAGGTAATCATCAAGTGATCCATCCCCTGTCGCTCATTCCCAGCTTCTGGCAAACAGAGGCTAGGGACACCATTCCTGCCTATCCTGGCTAATAGCCATTGATGGACCTATGCTCCATGAATTTATCTAGTTCTTCTTTGAACCTTGGTATGGTCTTGGCCTTCACAGCATCCTCTGGCAAGGAGTTCCACAGGTTGACTGCGTTGTGTGAAGAAATACTTTCTTTTGCTTGTTTTAAACCTGCTGCCTATTAATTTCATTTGGTGACCCCTAGTTCTTGTGTTACGAGAAGTAGTAAACACTTCCTTATCTACTTTCTCTACACCAGTCATGATTTTATAGACCTCAATCATATCTCCCCTTAGCCGTCTCTTTTCCAAGCTGAAAAGTCCAAGTCTTATTAATCTCTCCTCATAAGGAAGCTGTTCTATACCCCTAATCATTTTTGTTGCCCTTTTCTGAACCTTTTCCAATTCCAATACATCTTTTTTGAGATGAGGTGACCACATCTGCACACAGTATTCAAGATGTGGGCATACCAAGGATTTATATATAGAGGCAACATGGTATTTTCTGTCCTATTATCTATCCCTTTCTGAATTATTCCCAGCTTTCTGTTCGCTTTTTTGACTGCCGCTGCACATTGAGTGGATATTTTCAGAGAACTATCCACAATGACTCCAAGATCTCTTTCTTGAGTTGTGCCACAAGACACAAGATGTCGCAGTGCTTCATAGATCAAAATTCAGTCTTTGATGTAGCTGGGAACTGATCCATTAACTGCTTTGAAAATTAGGATCAAACATGACTGGGAACCAGTGGAGGGACACAAACAGAAACCTGACGTGCTTGTAACAGCCTGAGCCATTGAGAAAGTGGGCAGTTGAATTCTATACCAGCTGGAGCTGGTGCATCATCTTCACATTTAGCTTTAGATACAACAAGTTACAGCAACCCCACCTAGAGATGACAAATGCATGGATCATTATGAGCGGGTACTCCTCGAAGAAGAAGCAAAGGAGTTTCCCTTACCAGTTGGGGTGAAAGGTGGCATTTTTGGAGACTAATGCTACTTGGTCATCCAAGCTTAGCAAGGAGTCAGAAAGGGCACTGAGGCGTCATACCACCTTGAATTTAGGATGTATGCATTCGATGGAAGGCAGGGACAATGTCTTGGCCAGTTCTTCAGAGTTCCCCCTTTGCAACCAGTACCACTTAGATCTCGCCTGGGTTCAGCTGAGCCAACTGGTCTTCATCCAAGAGCTGATGTCCTGTAGGTATTCAGATTCATTAGCAGTAGCGGTGGCTGTACCAGTTGAGAATGAGATATAAAACTGACTGCCATTGGCATCCCGTTTGCAGCCAAAATCACAGTATCTCACTATCTCTGACACTGGTCTCATGCAAATATTGTAGAGAAGCAGGGATGGTATGGATCCCTGCAAGTGAGGGCCTTCAGAGAGGAGGAGCAGTTACTCATTACCACTTGAGTTATGCTGGAGAGGAATGATTGTAGTGCGGGGCCATCTTCTCCTGCTATGTAATGTGTTAGCAATACCAATACGTTGTGGTGCACTGTGTCACAAGGCTGCAAAGAGGTCCAGAAGTGTGAGTGTGCAGATTCTGCCTGTATCCACGACCAAAGGGAGCTTGTCTTCTAGTACAATCTCTGTGCTCCTCCCTGGTCCCAACCCTGATTATGAGGCATGAAGGATATTGGCTGATGTAGCTAGTGCCTATTTTGCTTCAGTCTTCACTACAAAAGTTAATGGCAACCAGATGCTTAACACAATTAATATTAACAGGGGAGAGGAATGCAGGACAAAATAGGGAAAAACACAGGTTAAAGAATATTTAAGTAAGTTTGATGAATTCAAGTCAGCGGGTCCTAACAAGGTTTACCCTATGGTACTAAAAGGGCTACCTGAAAGCAATTTCAGAACCATTAGCTATTATCTTTGAAAGCTTCTGCAGGATGGGGGAGGTCCCAAAGGTCTGGAGAAGGGAAACATAGTACCTATCTTTAAAAGGGGGAACAAACAGGACCTGAAGAATTGTAGACTGGTCAACCTCACTTTGATACGTGGAAAGATACCGGAACAAATGATTAAACAATCAACTTGTAAGCACCTAGAGGATTATCAGGTTGATAGGTAATAGCCAACATTGATTTGTGAAGAAAAAATCATGCCAGCCAATCTAATTTCCTTCTTTGACAAGGTTATTGGCTTGGTAGACAAGGGGAAGCAGTAGACATGATGTATGTTGATTTTAATATAGCTTTTGATCCAGTTCCACATGAAACTGTCAAAATGAAACTAGGGAAATGTGGTCTAGATGGAATTGTTATAAGATAAGGGCACAGCTTGTTGAAAAACTATACTTAAAGGGTAGTTATCGATGGCTCGCTGTCAAAGTGGGAAGACGTATCAACTGGAGTCCTGGAGGGATTTGTCTCTGGTCCAATACTGTTCAATATTTTCAGTAATGACAGAGAATGGAACTGAGAGTATGCTTATAAAATATGCAGATGACATCATGCTGGGAGGGGTTGCAAACATTTTGGAAGACAGAATTAGAATTTAAAATTACCTTAATAAACTAGAGAATTGGTCAGAAATCAGCAAGATGAAATTCAATAGACAGGTGGAAAGTACTACATTAAGGAAGGGAAAAAAAAAATCAAATGCACAGCTACATAATGGGGAACAACCTCTTCTTCTTCTTCAAGTAATGGGCCCTACTGTATTCCACTGAGGATGATTAACAAGCAGTACCTAAGCTGGAAGAGGGTGTGAGAATGAGGATGAAATGGTCGTGCGGAGAATGGAATTTGTGTTCCTCTGTAGGTGTGTGGGGCTTCAGGAAGAAAACAGTTAAGTGAATGGATTGATTGATGTGAAACTGGGAGATTACCTTTGGTAAGAATTTGGGATGCAGGCTCAGTGAGACTATCTTTTGTGGAAAATTGTGAAAGGCAGGTCTGCTATCATAGCTCCGAGTTTGCCAACCCTTCTCACGAAAGTGATACCAAGAAGGAAGGAGACTTTCATAGAAAGAAGGGACATAGAGCACAATGTTAACAGTTCAAATGGTTATTTTTTTTCATTAGCATAGCTAGAACTAGTTTCAGGTCCCATTGGGGTGTGATGGGCTGGGGTGGGAAGGTTCTGATGCGACCCTTCCAAAAGCTAGCAGTTAGCAGGTGTGTAAAGACAGAGTGACCCCACGGGAATGTGCTAATTACCGCCAAATGGACTTTCAGAGAGTTGATGGAGAGACCCAATGCCTTCAGGAATAGCACACAGTCTAGGAAGAGGGGGATCCCTGCTGATTCCGGTGAAACTCCGATTTTGTTGGGTCAAGGAGGCAAAGCGCTTCCACTTGCTCCAGTAACAGCACCTGGTGGATTCCTCCCTGCTGCTGGAGAGGATGTCTTGCACAGTTGAAGAACAGATCCGTTCTAATGCAGATACCCATTCAAATACCATGCTCTCAGGTGCAGCAGCACCTGTGGATTGGGATGCCTGATCTCGCTGTTGCACTGTGTCAGCAAATCAGGGAATGTGTGGATAGGAATTGGTGGACAGGTTTACATGAAATGGAGATTGGAAACCAGAACTGTCTGGACCAGCTGGGGGCGATCAGAATGACCGTTGCTCCATCTCGTTGGATCTTGTGCAGTACCCGAAGAACAGTAAAGGAGGGAAAGCATAGCTGATTTGGTCTGACCAGGAGAATAGGAGATCATTGCCCTGAAAGTGGTGGCCGAGTCCTCCCTTGGAGCAGTACATGGTGCATTTCCTATTTATATGCGAGGCAAAGAGGTTTCTGATTGGAATCCCACGTTGGGTGAAGATATCACTACCAAACCATGAAGTTCCCACTCATGGTCGATCATAAAATAGAGCAAGTCTGCAAGCACAAGAGGGTCTGATGAGTGATGCATCAATTCCAGAGACTGACTGTTTCTGTGTATAGAGCGGTCGATCTTGTGACCCCCCTATCCCAGTTTGTTGCTGTAGAAAACAGTGGTCATATTGTCTGACATGTGTCGACGATGATCGTCTTTTCCGGGGAGGAGAGGAAGGGAATCCCTATGAATACGTGATGTGGGTCTATCTGAAGGGATGAGAGCAGGGACTCTCAGCATGAGGTCTATGGCTTGATGTTTGGGCGAGTAAACTGTTTGGAGTCACATCTGGAGGCAGCAAAGATGGAGTCGAAAGTGAAAGTGGTCACATATGTATGCAAAACCATGTGGCCAAGGAGGGATAGGCAAGTCCTCACCAATACATAAGGATTGTTGATGATGTGAGTTATGCTTTCTCTAATTGCCTGGAACCTGTCCCTCAGTAGGCAAGCCCGTGTTGTGACTGGTTTTTACTGATGGCGTTTAGCATATTTGGCATATAAATATCTTGCAACACCAGCTACAACAGTGCCATCGAATGCCTATCATCACTTTCAGGTGACGTAAAGAAGAAAGAGGCAGCATTATCTCCCGTAAATATAAACAAATTTGTTTATCTTAGCAATTGGCTGAACAAGAAGGAGGACTGAGTGGACTTGTAGGTGCTAAAGTTTTACATTGTTTTGTTTTTGAATGCAGTTATCTAAAACAAATAATTCTACATTTGAAAATTGCGCTTTCATGGTAAAGAGACTGCACTACAGAACTTGTATAAGGTGAACTGAAAAATACTATTTCTTTTGTTTATCTTTTTTACAGTGAAAATATTTGTAAAAAAATATAAAGTGAGCACTGTACACTTTGTATTCTGTGTTGTAATTGAAATCAATATATTTGAAAATGTAAAAAACATTCAAAAATATTTAAATAAATGGTATTCTATTATTGCTTAACAGTGAAATTAAAATGGCAATTGATCACTTCTTTTATCTCATGATTAATCACAATTAATTGTTTTAATCGTTTGACAGCCCTAGTTTTTTACTCACAATATCATGCTGTACCAACTGAAAGGCCTTACAGAAGTCTATTACATCAACACTATTACCTTCATCAGCCAAACTTCTAATCTCATTAATAAAAGATACCAAATTACTGCCACTAAGAAGCCTGATATCCACACACGTGGAATCTCCAGCACTCTTTGCAGGGCCATAAGGCTCTACAGTGGGCAGTGTTCTGCCGCTGTAGGCAACATTTTTAGTCAGTTGCTGATTGAATTGACAAGGCGTTGGCCTGCTAAAGACAAATTTGCAATGAAAAGCAGTGACGGATGCTTTTGTGTGGTGTACCTAGTACCCATCCACCTCCCATTGGAGTCTTGCTACTGACCTTAATGAGAGATGGACTGGGCCTCTAAATGATGGGACGAGGATTTCACCGATGTCACTAACTGGCTATGCCTGGCTGTTACTTTCAGGAGGTGTTTCATGGCATCACGTATGGAGAGTAAAATTTATCGAAACCATCATGAAATGTATGTACACTGTACAGAAAACCCATCACACTTAAGGAACAAGAAAACTATCCGGTGATGATTTCCTACAATGTTTGGAATGTGCCTGCAAAAAAAATAAAAATGTGCTGCATGAACTGAGAAAATCTGTACGGCCTGGTCTACACTGGGTAATCAATCTAAGTTACGCAACTTCAGCTACCTGAATAACGCAGCTGAAGTCGACGTACTTAGATCTACTCATCGCAGTATCTTCACTTCAGTAAGTCGACTGCTGACACTCCCCCGTCGACTCTGGCTGCGCCTCTTGCTCCAGTGGAGTATTGGAGTAGATGGGAGAGCGCTCGGCAGTCTATTTATCACGTCTTCACTAGACCCTGCTGGACCGATCGCTCTGGAGGTAAGTGTAGACATGCCCTAAGTCTCATCATCATTGATGTTAAACCAAACAGCACTTCCATATGGATGCATCTCAATGCTTCTGGCAAGATAGAGCAGCAATACTTGTTTGGATGTATAGGAGGCGGTCTCAGTGCTTCTGAAAATTCAATTAAGGACCATGCCTTTCATCACCCTTTTATTCCCAGCTCCCACCTGAAGACTCCAAGCACTCTTGCAGAAGCCCAGCACACAATGACAATGCAATGGATCTCAGGGTGTCTAAACACCATATTTTAGCCACCCATCCCTGCAATATTAGCAGTGCAAGCATTTAAAAATTTTGGCCTGAATGCTTTTTAGTCCAAGTCTGGTTCCTGACTGCTTAGATGCAGAGTGTTGCATGTATACCGTGAGCTTACGGTGTGGGTCAACACTGAAAAGTGTCTGTAAAAATGACACTGTACGGGGTCCATGTTCATTTTCTCTCAAATGCCATATTGAATTCACTCAGTGTACAAACAAGAGGGTTTTTTTCCCTCTTTAACTGAAAGCCCTGCTAATTTAGCCTGGCACATGAGACTCAAGATAGATTATTGCTGGTGATGATGCATGAGCCAGAAAGAAAGATTATGCCAGACAAATTCTGCCCTTTTTAACAAACTAAGGAAGTGACAATACAGGTTAACTATAAGATGAAAATATCTTGACAGTGAGGATCTTCCAAGCTAAATGATGGAAGCTACCTGAAATATTTAAAACTGAATAATGCACTAAAAATTTAGGTTAGAAGAAAATGCTGTATTGCCTGCATGATTTATTAGACCTTAGTAGGTCTTTTCCAGTTCTAACTATTATAATTCTGTGATACCATGGGATTTTTTCCCCTCTTAAATGATACTTGAATTAAACCAAACCATCTGTATTCTCACATCTTCTATATACAATAGGCCACAAAGCTAGAATTTTCAGTTAATTGGTGTACAAGTGGCATCAGTAGTCAGGATCTCCCATTGCCAAAAAATTAATGTTCGCAGGGTCAGGATATCTGGACTCCTGATGCCTATGAGTGAAATATTAATAGTGTTAGTAGCACCATACCTAAATATTATCACAAACAGATGACATCATCAGCACACACACATAATACGGCTGCATTGCAGGAACAGAAGTTATATACAAGAGCAAAGATACATTGCCTAAAACTTACTGTGTACAATAGTTCCTCTGGAGTTACTGGGCTGGTGAAAATAGTACGAAGACATCGGAGGCAAGCTTCAATAAACTTCAGTTCTGGTGACAGCAATCCTGTGAATATACATATAGTTTCATTCTTTTTGCTTATTTAAAACACAAGTGTTGTAGAAATAGTTACCAAAGTATATTGCATTAAATGAAAGCCAAGATACCTTGCAATAAGGCTGGGATAATATGGCAGTCTAGTAGAGATTTGACATTGTTTTCTGTACCCATCGCAAGGCTTCCTAGCACTACTGCACATTCAGTTCTCAGTTCCGTGCTGGAGGTTTCTTGCTGAAGCAAATACAGCAACCTGTAAATGGAATTACAGAATAATTCCAGTTATCCAAATGCCCTTTACCCAAAAATCCTAGTTATCCAAATCCCAGTGTGCCCCATATGTAGCCCTATGTTAACCAATCACCTGCTAATAAATTCTCAGTCAACCTGTTAGTGCCTGCTGGCACTAATTAATGGCTTAGTATTTTTATAGCAGCTCAGAAAAATTCAGAATTATGTACACAGTGGTTTTAATACAATTTGGGTGTTTTAATAAACTTAAAGTGCAAAATATTAAGCAAATATCAACATTACTCCCTTCATTCCCCATATTTCTATATTAGTGAGACTGCAGCTCAAAACAGCACTCTGTTCATCCAAATGCCTAGTTATCTGAAACTTCTAGATGTCCCCAGGCCATCTGAATAAATAAGGAAGTGTACTGTATTTACAGAGAAATATTCAGACTGAAGAAAACCATAGCATCACAGCATCGAGTTCAAGTGCAGCCTGCCACGTAAAAAGGATACTGTTCCTACTGGAGGGAATGACGGAATTGAAAGAGGATACAACAAACATCCTACAACAGTCACACAGGTATTTTTACAATAAGTATTACTGTATATGTTAGACTTCTCATTATTACAGAAAGATACCATATTCTGAACCTTCTAGAAAGATAAGAGCACAGTAATGATTGACATCCTAGAAAACTTCCTACTAGATACTGGTACAATCCAAAATTTGAGAGAGAGAGAGAATTTTGAAAATTTTATTTAGTTTAAATCAGTGTCCTGATGCCCCATCTTTACATGAACAGACACGATCACTGACAAACAGACAATCTTGACCATGCCTGTAAATAGATTCCCTGTTAAGAGACAATCTATCAATCTGGAATAGAATATTGAGTAACCCACCCCCATCAGCTCTCATGAAAGCAGGTCAATAGTGAGACGTTTGGGGCCCAACTGCTCCTCTCATATAAGCATAGGAACTGAGTCAAAAAAATAACCCATGCACACATCCCTAGCTGGTCAGACAGGTGTCTGCTGTGATCCAGATGAATTGGGATCTTGAGGTTTCCCTAGACCAGGTTTCTAGAACGTTCCACCATCTCAGAGACAAATTTGCAATGGTGGGAGTGACCTAATTGAGCAGAGATACCGGGAGGAGAACCCACACTATAAAAGAAAAGATCTGAGAGGAAAGGCCACAAGATTGCAACTCACCAGGATACTATCAAGCCTGAGAAAAGAAGGGCTTGCTAGATGAAGTACTGGGTCTATACCAAACCTTTGTTTCTCTGTAGTCCACGAGCAGGATAACTTTGTCGAGATGGATTCTTGTGATGAAAATAAGCAGCTGTTTTTCCAGATAATCACAAATCTATGCTGATGGACCAGAGAGAGAGAGAGAGACCTGAACCCCCTTTTATCTGCACTGCAATCAAATGAAGAGACCCACTGCCTGGAGAAATATGTGGATACTCTCTCCTCAGCAGAGGAAAAATCAGCACCTGCTAATATTTTGGAGACATCTCATGGGATTGAAGGAGAAGGTTCACTTACTGAACTTAAGCCTCCCTCACTACAAACCTCAAGTGTCTAAAGTAGGAAGGATGAACTGGGGACACAGAAAAATGGCTCTCTGAGGTCTATGGAGCATACATACAGTAGAACCTCAGCATTACGGACACATTGGGAATGGAGTTTGTCCATAACTCTCAAATATTTGTAACTCTGAACAAAGTGCAATTTGGGCTCCAGATCCAGCAACTGACTCTCCAGGCCAGGTTTCAACAGTAGCTGAGCTCCCTACTCAGCACCGGTATGAGTTTGCAAGTTTGTCCCCGTCCTTACGGGGGTGTGTGTGTATAAACAGCATGTCCCCCTTATGGGGTGGGGCAGGGGTGCTAACAGCCCATCCCCCTCCCATGGTGGGAGGGGAGAGGTGAAAGCAGTGCAGACCCCAGCGCTGCTCCTGCTCTGTTGGCTCCTGCTGCCTTGAGCTAGCAGCTCCAGGGTCTTGCTGTAAGTGGCTACCCCGTGTGCAGGGGTAGGGACAGGCAGCCCAGATGCGTCTATCTCCAAGATGCAATACAGGCACAGTACAATATTTGCTCCCCCCCCCCTTTTTTTTGGAGGGGGGCGGGGGGGTTCTCTGCTGCTGCCTGATTGGTTACTTCCAGTTTCACTTGGTGTCCGGTTGACTGGTCAGTCCATAACTCTGGTGTTTGTATCTTTGAGATTCTACTGTAGTCCTTTTTCTAGATCTCTTGGATTAAGATGACGTGCTCTATTCAGTAACATACGCGTCATGAATCAGATGTAAATTGTTGTGAGGAGTCTAAAAAGAACAACACTTTCCTTCTCCTCCAGTATAACAAACACCCTTCTTGGAGGATTCTGACTTTTAGCTTAATCTCTTTTCCTGGTGTGGGGACCTGAGGCAGGAAGAGGGAAAGAGAAATGGGAGGAATGATATCTGAAGGTATCAACTGCCAGGTGGGTCAGGACTTGAGCCTTTTTACGAGATCGCACACTGACCAGGCCTAGCTTCCTCCTTCCAAATCATTTACTGTGCTACATCAGACTATGGAGGCTGGGAGGGTAAATAGCAAGTATTTTAGCGACTAGCAATGGTCTTCCCTCAGAAGACTCACAAATACAGAGAACATCCCTAAACCCAACCCCACACAACAGTGTTCGGACATCCTGAATCCTGCAGGGATTATGCTTCAGACAGAGGGCAGCTCAGGCCTCATCTCCAGCCTATAGCAGTGCCCACTGTCACCCTTTACGAGGAGTCAGTATAGACCCATGGTCCAAGGCTTGTCCAAGGCAGGGGGAAGCCCAATCCCTTGCAGTCAGGGGAGTAGGCACTATTACAAAGAACGAGCTGCATTTCCTGCTCTGAGTCAACGCCTCAGCTAATGAGTTGGGGGTCAAGAGTCTACTCGGTGAGGAATCTGGGAGGAGAGAGTACAGTGGAAAAGACTAGCTGTCAAGCCTGCTGAAACAGGTGTAGAGCACAGCCTGTTCCCCCAGAGACAGCACATTGGGCTTGTGACACAACTCACAGCTTATATAAGGGGAGCAGTGAGATCCCAAAACTTCTAACCAATGAACTGCCTCCACGAGTTCCTGTGGGGCACCTAACCCTTTAATTTGTTCCAGTGTACAAGAATGTAGTAACACATTCTCATCTTCACTGCACAGAACTTCATGCAGAAACCAATGGAGTTACTCTTGATTTATACCAATGTAAATTAAGATCAGAGCCAACAGGTTTTGGAGGGAGGCTCTCAAAGAGCACTTTTAAACCTTTCAGATGATTAATATACTCTAATAAAGGCCTTAATACACATTTGTTTATGCATGTGGTCACTACAGGGCACAGTTAGCAGTGTTTGGGTGCCTTATCTGTGTGTTTGGATACCTCAGTGTGTTTGGATTTCTAAGTTAAGGTTAAACTCTAAATTCCTGGATTTGTAATGCTTATTTCGGGGATAATTACACCATTCCTTAATAATTTTACTGCTAGAGCTCGAATATGTACTCTCAACCTTAACTCTAGCTTAACTTTTTGTTTTTGTTTTTTTTTTGTCTTGAGAGACCATGTGGGTGGACCAATTTGTTGGTGACAGAGACAAGCTTTCAAGCTTACAGAGAGCTCTTCTTCAGGTCTGGGAAAGGAACTCCCAGCATCACAGCAAAATGCAAGGTGGAAAAGATTGTTTAACAAATAGTTCACACATGTTGTAAGGAACTATACAAAGTAGAGTGGCTCATTAACAGCTCTGCAGTCATAGGACAAAAAAAAAAGGAAGGGGGGGTTAGTGGTTTACAGATTGTTGTAGTAAGCCATAAATACAGTGTCTCTGTTTCAGTCCACGATTTTTGGTGCCTAGCAAAGTAATGAATTTAGACTCCGAGGCTCATCTTTTCAAAGTGTTATGCAGGTTTCCTTTGAGGATGAGGAATGATAGGTCAGATACAGAGTGATCACTTTGTGAAATGTGTTTATGCATAGCTGGTACAGTGTTTTTATCTTTTATCATTTGCCTATGAGAGTTCATTCGCGAGATTGTCTGCTTTCACCACATAGTTATTGGTGTATTTAGTGCACTGGATGAGGTATACCACATGTAATAAGCATGTGCAGGATCCACAGCTCTTGAAAGGTGTGTTGTGGGAGGTGTTGATTATTCTATCACTGAAGATATGTCTGCAGATTTTGCATCTGTTCTGGCAGGGTCTGGTGCCACTTTGAGGTGGTGCATCCTGGTCTGTGGGGAGCTTGTTTACTGATGAGTTTAGAGAGGGGTTGTGGGAGTTGTTTGAAGGTCAGAACAGGTGGTGTTCAGGAAAGATTTCTTTCATGATGGGGCCCCCATTGAGTTTGGGTTGTAGTTGTTTGAGGATACCCTGTATGGGAACTAGTGTGGGCTGGTAAGTGACAACTAAGGGTGTGCAGTCAGCATGGGTTTTATTTCAGTATTGAAGGAGGTTCTCTTAAGGTATCTGGGTTGCCTGTTCCATGATATGATCTCCTTCTCTGGTGGTGTGTCCCTGTTTGGTGAAGGTGGTTTTAAATGAGTTATGGTGTATATCCTGGACTTTTCTTCAGAGCATATTCTGTCGTATTTGAGTGCCTGGATGTAGATAACCGATTTCATGGTGTGTTTTGGGTGGTTACTAAAATCTATGAAGGTAGAGGTGGAGGTCCATGGGTTTCTTGTATATGATTGTCTGTAGGGTTACATTGCTGAAGCTGAGTGTGGTATCCAGGAAGTTGATGCTCATGTGGGAGTGTTCCAGAGAGAGTTTAATGGACAGGTGGTGGCTGTTGAAATCTACAAGGAAGTTTAAGCCATATATCCAGAGGATTAAAATATCCTTGATATCTCTCAGGCATTTCATTTATTTTGTGGTGCATTTGTCCGGAAATTCTTCTTCCAGGTGGCCGAAGAAGTTGTTGGCATATTGGTAAGCCACATTACTAACCATGGCTGGTCCCATGGTTTGGACAAAGTGTTTGTCATTGGATGTAAAACTGTTATGGGTGAGGATGAAGTGGATGAGTTTGGCAATGTGTTTGGGGTTGATATCTGAGGGTTGTCCATTGTCTTGTAAATATATTTGAGGCGGGCAGCTATGCAGTCATTGTGGTATATAGGGAAGTGACATCCATGATGGCGAGGATGATGTTTAGAGGGAGGTTGTTAATATTGTGGAGTTTGTGGAGGAAGTTAGTTGTGTCCTGGAGGAAGCCAGCCCTTTGTGTGGTGAGTGGTTCAGTAAGAGTGCCATGGCCAGATATGATGGATCTGCCTGGGTTCCCTTGTTTGTGTATCTTGGGAAGCCTGTAGAAGGTCCCTGGGGTGGGTTCATGCAAAACCCTTTCAACAGATGAGCCTGGGAGCTTAAATTGCTAGACACTAAAAATCATGGTCCTAATACAGACACTGGATTTATGGCTTATTACAATAGGTGGACATTCTGATGGATATGACAATCTACCAAGACCTTTGGCAGGAAGAGAGGATGGGTATGTAATGTGACCTTGTCACTGCAGAAGGTAGTGTAAGGTGGGTCAGCCATGCGCAGTCCAATTTTTCTACCCTTCTGGCCACGGTGATGGCTATCAGGAATGAGATCTTGAGGGAGGAATAAAGGAACGAGCAAGGGGCCATAGGTTTGAAAGGAAAGTTTTTTTAAGGCATTCAGGACTAAGTCAAGGTCCCAATGGATTGTGGGATTCCAGACATGAGGAAACAAGTTAGATAGACCCTTAAAGAATCTAGTCATGATAGGGTGAGCAAAAATTGAGAAACCCTTGACAGGCAAATGGAAAGCCATGATAGCTGCCAGGTGCACCTTGAAAGAACTCATAGACAGACGCTATATTTTTAATTCCGACAGGTAATAAAGGATCGTTGAGAGAGGAGTTTCAGAAGTGAATATGGAATGATGAGAACACCAGAAAAGGAAGTGTTTCCACTTCTGCAGGTAAGTCTTACGTGTGAAAGGCGTCCGACTATTCAAAAGTATGGACTGGATCTCAACAGAGCTGTGTGATTCTAAATTAGGGAACTGAGGAGCCAGGCTGCCATGAGGTCCAGACATATGGTTGGGGCGGCTCATGGTGCTCGAGTTGTGTGTCAGGGGGTCTGATCTGAGCAGGAGGTGTCAAGGTATCAATACAGAAAAGTGGGATAGATCTGAGTACCACATTTGTCTGTGCCAAGATGGGTCTATTAAGATGACCCTTGCTTACTCCTGCTTCTGTCTGATTAATGTCCTGAGGATTATAGGAGTTGGTGGATAGGCACAGAAAAGAATATAGGGCCAGGAAACTAGAAGGCTATCTTATAAAAAGTTGTGGCCACATCCCCTTTGGAGTAGATTTGTTATTGGTCAGGGTTGCAGAGAGGTCCATTAAGGGGAGGCCCCATGCTTTCAGGATCCTGTGGAAGATCAGGTTATTGCGCACCCACTCATAATCCTGCTGTAAGTTTCTGCTCAGAACATCTGTCGTCATGTTCTGGAAGCCTGATAGGTAAATCGCAGAAATCTATGTGGTGGGCCAAGCACCAATTCTATAGTTTTAGCAATTCTATAGATAAGGACTAGGATCTTGCTTCCCCTTGTCGATTTATATAGTACATTGCCACCCTTCTATCATTAATTCTGACATGATGGCCATGAATGTCATGGAAAAAATAATGGCATGCATAAACTGCTCTTAGATCTAAAATGTTGACGTGAAGCACCGTTTCCTGTGGAGACCATTTGCTATGTGCTGTGGAACTTTGTAAGTGAGCTTCCCAGCCTAAGTGGGAGGCATCCATTGTCATGACTCATACTGGTGGGAGGCATGAGAATGGTGCTCCCACACAGACCTTCAAGGGCCCTCCCACCACCTGAGGTACTCCAGTATCCATGGAGATATGGAAACTCATTAGGCCAGACTATGTTTGTTCAGTGTACATAGGATTTTGAGCCAAGCCAGAAGACATTGGAGACATACTCTCACGTGTGGTGTCACAAATGCCAAAGCTGACAAATGACCTACAATTTGGAAGCAAGTTATTACTGATGTCAGAGGATTCAGCTGTAGGGCGGTAATAAGCCTAGATATGGCAGAAAACCTGTGCTCTGGTAGGTAGGATCTGGCAGTCCAGGAGTCCAGCATAACTTCAGTGAAATCAATCCTCTGAATGGGTGTTAAAGTGGACTTTTTCAGGTTCATATGAAGGCCCAAAGATTGGAACAAGGTTAGGGCCTGGATGGTTGCCGATTGGACCACTATTATAGAACGTCCCTTGAGAAGCTAGTCATTCAGTCGGGAAGACTGCAATACTGTCTCCATGCAAGTAAGCTGCAACTACTGAGAGGACCTTCGTAAAAACTCATGGGGCTGTGGAAAGCCCAAAGGGGAGGATACAGTATTGTCTGTGTTCTGAGCAGAAGACAAAGAGCAGAAATTATTTGTAGGAAGGAAGTATGGTGACATGAAAATACGCATCTGAGAGGCTGAACCAATTCCCCCATTTAGGGATGGGATTATGGTAGCCAGTGTCACCATCCTCAAGTGCTGTGAATGGTGTTCAGGTTCCAGAGGTTTAGAATCAGCTGCCAACCACTGTTTCTTTTGGAAACCAAAAAAATATATGAAATCAAACCCTCTTTCTGCAAATTCTGAGGGAACTGGCTCTATCATCCGCAGAAGGGATTGAACCATTTACTTTAAGAGATCCCTGTGAAAGGGATCCCTGAGGAGGGAAGGGGGGATGACTGATAGATTGAAAGTGTACAGAGTATCCAGTAGTGACCACCTCTAAAATCTACTTGTCTGTGGCAATAAGCTAACGAACAGGTAGAAATCAAGATAGGCGATCCCAGAAAGAGGGGTACTTGCAGCAGACTCATGAGAGGGAATTTTCTGAGGCCCTCAAGTAGGCTGTCAAAATGGCTGTTTGGAGCCCAACTGGGGGTCTCCATTGGGCATGACCTATCTTTTGAGACCTGGATCTCTTTTTGGGAGGTTCTGCAGGGCTGGAATAGGTATGATCCAGATGGTATTGGAATGGCCAGGATCTTTGTGCTGTCTGGAATTTACTAAGAAACTACTTTGTTCCAGCTCCATAAATCCTGAGCAACCTAAGGGTTGTCCTTCTGGGTGAACAATGAGCTGTCAGCGTCACCAATGAACAGATAAAGCCTTTCATGGGGAGGTCTTCTACTGTTGTTTGTACTTCACTAAGGAGGCCAAAAGACTGGAGCCAAGATGCTCATTGCACAGCCACAGCACCATTGAGGACAGCCTGTAAGGAAGCTCTGGTGATTAGTTAGCCTTCAGAAAAGAGGGATTGGTACTCTGGAAAATCATCAACAATATGAGTAAATTTTGCAGTTATTGAAATCACGTTTTGTCATCAGGGCATGATAATTTGTTGCGTGAAACTGAAGAACAGCATAGGAATAGCTCTTCCTGCCAAGGAGGTCTAAGTGTTTTGCCTCCCCATCCAAAAGCATGGATCCTGAGCATATCTCACTGCTTCTCTTGTTGACTGCAACCACTACAAGAAAGCTGGAGGTGGGGTAAGACGAAATATTCCAACCTTTAGGCTGATACGTATATTCTGTCTGTCCGTTTACAAGTAGGCACAAGAGTGGCAGGGGTCTGCCACAAATTATGGGCTGGAGACAAAAGTGCTTCATTAATAGGCAGCACAATTTTACTTTGAGGGGTGACATGAAGAATATCCGCAAAAGAATGCCTGAGCAACCCCCCATAGCCTTGCTGCAGGCCATGAGGATGAGTAGGGTACATGTGTGGGTCAAGTGGGCACTGATACCAGAAATCTCCGATCAGAGACGCAGGTGCACCTGAAGTGGTGAACCTACAGGGACATAACTCGAAAAACCAGTCATGCACTATGCTGTAAGTTCTGCTAACTTATGTTTTATTGTTTTATTTCATGAAGCATTACAATTTTGTTTCGTGAAGCAATACAACCTAGTGACAGATGATGTGGAAAAAGCTGAAGTACTCAATGCTTTTTTTGCCTAGGTCTTCACAGACAAGGTCAGCTCCCACATTGCTGTCCTGGGCAACACAGTATGGGGAGGAGGTGAGCAGACCTCAATGGTGAAAGAACAGGTTAAGGACTATTTAGGAAAGCTGGACTTGCACAAGTCCATGAGTCCAGATCTAATGCATCCGAGGGTGCTGAGGGAATTGGCAGATGTGACTGCAGAGCCATTGGCCATTATCTTTGAAAACTCGTGGCAATCGGTAGAGGTCCCAGACGATTGGAAAAAGGCAAATATAGTGCCCATCTTTAAAAAAGGGAAGAAGGAGAACCCAGGGAACTACAGATCGGTCAGCCTCACTTCAGTCCCTGGAAAAATCATGGAACAGATAGATCCTCAAGGAAACCATTTTGAAGCATTTGGAGGAGAGGAAGGTGATCAGGAACAGTCAACATGGATTCACCAAGAGCAAGTCATGCCTGACCAATCTGATTGCCTTCTATGTGAGATAACTGGCTCTGTGGATATGGGGAAAGCAGTGGACATGATATATCTTGACTTTAGCAAAGCTTTTGATATGGTCTCCCACAGTATTCTTGCCAACAAGTTAAAAAAGTATGGGTTGCATGAACAGACTATAAGGTGGGCAGAAAGCTGGCTAGATTGTCGGGCTCAATGGGTAGTGATCAACGGCTCGATGTCTAGTTGGCAGCCGATATCAAGCAGAGTGCCCCAGGGTTTGGTCCTAGGGCCGGTTTTGTTCAACATCTTCATTAATGATCTGGATGATGGGGTGGATTGCACCCTCAGCTAGTTCACAGATGACACTAAGCTGAGGGGAGAGGTAGATATACTGGAGGGTAGGAATAGGGTCCAAAGTGACCTACACAAATTGGAGAATTGAGCCAAAAGAAATCTGATGGGGTTCAACAAGGACAAGTGCAGAGTCCTTCACTTAGGATGGAAGGATCCCATGCACCGCTACAGGCTGGGGACCGACTGGCAAAGCAGCAGTTCTGCAGAAAAGGACCTGGGGATTACAGTGGATGAGAAGCTGGATATGAGTCAGCAGTGAGCCCTTGTTGCCAAGAAGGCTGACGGCATATTGGGCTGCATTAGTAGGAGCATTGCCAGCAGACCGAGGGAAGTGATTATTCCCCTCTATTCAGAACTGGTGAGGCCACATGTGGCATATTGCATCCAGTTTTGGGCCACCCACTACAGAAAGGATGCGGACAAATTGGAGAGACTTCAGCAGAGGGCAACAAAAATGACCAGGGGGCTGGGGCACATGACTTATGAGGAGAGGCTGAAGGAACTGGGCTTGTTTAGTCTGCAGAAGAGAAGAGTGAGGGGGGAATTGATAGCAGCCTTCAACTACCTGAAGGGGGGTTCCAAAGAGGATGGAGCTCGGCTGTTCTCAGTGGTGGCAGATGACAGAACAAGGACCAATGGCCTCAAGTTGCTGTGGGAAAGGTCTAGGTTGGATATTAGGAAAAACTATTTCATTAGGAGGGTGGTGAAGCACTGGAATGGGTTACCTAGGGAGGTGATGGAATCTCCATCATTAGAGGTTTTTAAGGCCCAGCCTGACAAAGCCCTGGCTGGGATGATTTAGTTGGTGTTGGTCCTGCTTTGAGCAGAGGGTTGGACTAGATGACCTGCGGAGGTCTCGTCCAACCCTAATCTTCTATGAATATAACCAAGATTTTTTGGAGGGGTGGAGGAAGGAGTTCTGTCCCTTTCTCCATCTGTATTTTGTTAACACAAAAAGCTAATTTTTCTTGGCCCCTGTATCCTATCCAGGGGAAGCCCATATATACACATGAAAAATCCTAGAATGCAATTTTAAATTTCCACAGATTCATCAATTCTAACACCAAAAGAAACCATTGTGATAATCTAGACTGACCTCCCATATAGCACAAGCCAGAGAACTTCCCCGCACTAATTCCTACAGCATGGTTTTTAGAAAAACATCCAAACTTATTTTAATTCTGCACTTATTATTTCAACACAGGCAAGGGCATTATAAAAAACCTATATTACGATTTAACTTGATAGTAATCCTTCAATTCTCAAAGATCTGATCTCACAGACCAAAATAATAGTCTGTGACACACTGTACCTCAAAGCAGCATCCTGGAACCCCTCTATTCAATGTCATATAATTATTATATGTTTCATACAAAGTATGCCTTGTGAGGTATCATTTTAAACGTCTTGGTCTGTTGAACATTAATATCCTGTTGGAGTGTATGTGTTAACATTGTATGTGAGGTTATGAAGTTTTGCTATATGTGCGTTACTGAAATATGTTGTGAGGTTGGGAACACCCACAGCCAGCCTTTCAGGTACAACAATAGAGTAGCCAGATAGGCTGATGGCCCTTTGAATGGAATCCACTCTCCCCAACGACCATCTCAGAGACAGCACGTAGACAGTGAAGAATACCTGACCAATGGGGGTGTACGCCCATATCACAAGCATAGATCTTTCCAGCAAGCTGGAAGAAACTATAAAAGAGGGTAAGTGACATCATGACTTGATCTCACTCCAACTCAACACCTGGAAGAAACATATAGAGGACTGTGACAGCGTCAGGCCAGACTGCTACAGGAGAGTGCAGGAAGGAAGGTATTAGCCTCAGGATAAGCAGGTCCCCTTTCCCTGGTAACTGAGCAGGGGTTACTCCAGGTTAATTAGGAAACCTGGAGCCAATTAAGAACCTGCCAGAATGGGTTAAAAGTCTTGTCCCCAGTCAGGGGTGTGATAGGCGTTGTGAGAGTGAAGGCGAGGTGTTGGAGAGCTGAGCGGTGTGGAAGCTGACAAGGACAAGGGGAGAACCCCACAGGTATAGAGATTGGGGAGAAACCCTACCTCTAAAGACCTGAAGAAAGGACCCCACCAGAGGAGAGAGACTAAGCCATGCGTTTCATGTGGTGCTGCCATGCCCAAAAGGGCTACCAGAGAGTAGGGGCTCTCCCTCCCCTGGCAGGAGGGTCAAGAGGAACCCCGCCCAAGCAAAGTGGGGACAATAAGCCAAGTGGCGTGGGGAAGTAACCCAGGGAAGTTAGCAGTTTTCCTGGGAACTGGCAGTGTGAGGCTGCTACTTGTAGGGTCCCTGGGTTGGGGCCCGGAGTAGAGGGTCGGACTGGGCCCCCCACACCCCTTTTTCCTCTCACTGGACGTCCACCTAGGAGGCCAGAAGCCCCAGTGAAGCAGTGAGGGCCTAGTAGGTCCAGAAACGGGAAGACCACTTGGGGACAGAATTTCCCCACTCACTATAAACAGAGCGGGGGAATTCTGAGAGATGAGACGCTATCCTGACCCACTACTAGAAGGAAGCGCAGGACCCACTGAGGCGGAGAAGAAGCCCTGCTACAGAACAAAGACTGAAATAGGGAGGGTGGTCCCTGGCTGGAAAAGAGTCCCATCCTGTGTACTAAAGATCTGTGACCTGTTTGTTCCATCTATCAGGGTGAGACATTGCTTGATTCAAATCCTGTTTAGTTTATAAAACTCAGACTGTGAATTTACTTTTCGTAGTTAAACAACTTTGATTTCTCTGCTTACTACTTATAATCACTTAAAAATCTTTCTGTAGTTAATAAATCTGCTTTATAATTTACTTAAAACAGTGTGTTTTGGTTGAAGTGTTTGGGAAATCTCAGATCAGTTTATGAAGCCTAGTTTGTGTCCTTTCCACATTGAGGGGGCACGGACTGGGTAATGAACTTAGACTGTTCAGGCTTCTGACCAGGGCAACCTGATACAGTTCTGGGGTGCAAGGCTGGGGGCAATTGGCTGAAGCTTCTATACTGGTGGTTCATGAGTGGCTGGGAGAAGCATTCATGTAATTCAGTTGCTTGTGTCCCTGCCTATGGATATCTGTGTAAGTGCACTACCTGCCAGAGGTTTGTAGCTTGCCAACAGCAACACAGTGTGAGAGGGAACACCAGTTGGTGGGACAGAGGCGTCAGCGGTCCCACAATCCAGGCTGCACCCAGTGAATTCCGTCACACCCTCTTCACACTATTTTCCCCTAAGTTTCATTAATATCAATTCATTATTTAGAAGTAAAACTTAAAATTGACTGATCCCAGTTTTATCAGCGTTCTTTATATCTTCACACAAAAAGAAACTTAATGAGATGAGCAGTCTCCAACTTTTCACAGAATGCCAATAAGGCATTAGTGAGTGCATTAGCAATCTATTGTAGCAGAGTCAAAGGCCAAATGTTTTCACCCCAGGGAAGTACACCTATAGCATTTAATGCATACCCTTCCTTGGCTTATTGCTGTCAATGTAACTCATTATACATTTTATGAGTTTGTGGCCATTTATGCAATGTATCCTTCCAGTATAAAAAGTAGTTCCAGTTAAAAGGGTATACAGTAGAGAAAAGAGGAGGAGGAAAGTTAAGAAATATATTCATAACACTGAAGAAAAAAGTGTTTATTTTCAACCCCACTTTAAAAAAAAACAAACAAACAAACAATTCCCAGATGTATTTGGACTCCTCTCATTGCCCCCAGAAAGCAAACTGCACTTTCAGCTGCATACTATTTGGTCTCTCATATATATAAAGAACACCAGATATGCAACTACAGCTTCACAGTCATGCTGGGCTGGAAGGGCATAACGAGTGGGGTCCCGCAGGGATCGGTTCTGGGTCCAGTTCTGTTCAATATCTTCATCAGTGATTTAGATAATGCCATACAGAGTACACTTATAAAGTTTGCAGATGATACCAAGCTGGGAGGGATTGCAAGTGCTTTGGAGGAGAGGATTACAATTCAAAATGATCTGGACAAACTAGAGAAATGGTCTGAAGTAAATAGGATGAAATTCAATAAAGACAAATGCAAAGTACTCCACTTAGAAAGGAACAATCAGTTGCACACATACAAAATGGGAAATGACTGCCTAGGAAGGAGTACTGCGGAAAGGGATCTGGGGGTCATAGTGGATCACAAGCTAAATGAGAGTCAACAGTGTAACACTGTTGCAAAAAAAGCAAATATCATTCTGGGATGTATTAGCAGGAACATTGTAAGCAAGACATGAAAAGTAATTCTTCTGCTCTACTCCACACTGGTGAGGCCTCAACTGGAGTATAGTGTCCATTTCTGGGTGTCACATTTCAGGAAAGATGTGGACAATTGGAGAAAGGTCAGAGAAGAGCAAAAAAAAAGATTAAAGGTCTAGAAAACGTGACCTATGAGGGAAGATTGAAAAAATGGGGTTGTTTAGTCTGGAGAAGAGACGACTGAGATGGGACATGATAACAGTTTTCAACTACATAAAAGACTGTTACAAGGAGAAGGGAGAAAAATTGTTGTTAACTTCTGAGGATAGGACAAGAAGCAATGGGCTTAAATTGCAGCAAGAATGGTTTAGGTTGGACATTAGGAAAAACTTCCTAACTATCAGAGTGGTTAAGCACTGGAATAAATTGCCTAGGGAGGTTGTGGAATCTCCATCATTGGGGATTTTTAAAAGCAGGTTGGACAAACACCTGTCAGGGATGGTCTAGAAGAGAATATTTAGTCATGCCTTGAGTGCAGGGGACTGGACTAGATGACCTCTCGAGGTTCCTTCCAGTTCTATGATTCTATGTTGTACTCTGACCCCAAGCTCTTTGGGGCATGGACTGTTCTTTTGTTATGTGCAGTGCTTAGCACAATGGACTCCTGATCCTCAAATGAGGTCTCTAGGTGTTGCCTCAATGGAAATAAATAGTCCAAATATAGTATTATAGTATAGCTGCCAACTGCTGATGAAAGAGGAGTCTGTCACTTTCCAGAGAGTGGACAGTAAATAACTGACACTTAACTCCTTCAGCTCCTCTATTCTCCCCATAATTACTCTTAACTCCTCCCCTCACCATCACATACAGACTGCTTATTAATTTTGCCTCCCATTAATATTTCATCCCACCTATGTAATACAAGGGCAGGGACTGAGTGTTTGTTTCAGTGATCATGCCACTGCTGTGCACAGCTAAAGTATAGTCAACAGACAGAACTAGCCAATCAGAACATGACTTTGGACAAAGCTCAATGAAACTTGTGTAGGGTGCAGTTTATGCAAAGGTAGCTTAGAGTACCCAAAGATGGTCTCGGTGCCAGTCTGCTTTTCTACATAAATTAGATCAGCCTCGGAGGTGCTCTAGTTCACCAGCCATTCCATAAGTCTATGTCTATGCTTGGAGCTGGGGGTGTGATTCCCAGCTCCTGCAGACATACCCATGCTTGCTTTCGAGTTAATGCGCTAAAAGTGCTAGTATACTCAGTGTAGCATAGACAGTGGCAAGCAGTGGCACTGGCTAGCCATCCCAAGCACATGCCCACAGAGTCTGGGCAGGTATATATTTGAGGTAGCTAGCCCATGCTACCACACTGCACTACTATTTTTAGCCCACTAGCTCAATGATCTCTAGTGCAAATATGTCTATTTAAATTGGGAATCACACCTCTGGCTCCAAATGTAGACATACCTTAAGATTAACATGTTATTCTAATTCCCGTTCCTATTCAGATGGCCCCATGTTCAATTCATGCCTTTTTTCCCTTTAAAAAGACGAAATTAGTACTTCATTTCTATAGCAGCACAGTCAATAGAAGAAAAAAAGGGGAGAAATTCTGGTTCCCTCATTACACAGAGGATGGCACATTCTCTTACAATTTAAACTGTGTTGGTGAGCTACAAAAATACAATACACCAAATTTTTTCCACAGCTTCCCATTTGGCATCTGCTTTTTTATATCATTCAAAATCTAAAATTTTAATGGGCTTACTTTATAAACATCCATTGATGGCTACAGAAAAGAATACAAAAAAGGCAAATAACCTCTTAAAATCTATGTTAAAAATGAAAACCACCCTCCCCATTCACCACTTCTCCTGGGTTTTCCCCATATGAGATAATACATAATAAATAATGATGACACTTTAGCTTCCAGGAATTTGAGCTTAGATATAAAACACCAACAAAATATCAAACTCTCAAGACTGCACAAATCTTCAATATAAGATGGAAAATAAACAATTTTAGCATTGTGTGTATACAACTGGCACACCTCAGTTTTCAACAAGGGATTTCCCCCCGTGCATTATGAGATCCAATTGAAATACTACTCTGAAATACTGACAGACTCACACCCAAATCTCTGAAAAAGCCTTGGAGCCACTCTGTGCCATTCCAGTCTTCTAGATTGAGTTACAGCAGCCATTAGGCTGCTCTAATTTGCATAGACTGCCAACAGCAGCCTGGGATCACCACCAGGTCACAAGGTAGTCCTAGTCATTTTCTTTTATTTGGCCACACCACTGCACCAAGCAAGATCATCTTATTTATTTTCATTTACATAATAACTAAAAAGATACCTATCCAGGGCTCTAGGCACGCTAACACAGTGTTTCTCAAATGCTGTCAGCAGGGGCTTTTCTTGCAGCCACAGCCTCCTGGGCTGTGATTGGGGGGGTGAGGGGGGGAGCAGTGGCCCCTCCCCCAGGGCCACCAGCAGGGGTTGGGCCCTGCCCCCCTGCGGAGACACAAACACTGGAGGTACAGACAGCTGGTGAATTCCCCACCTTTCTATGGGAGGGGAAAGGGGGGGGGGGGGGCGCTTCAGCCACAGGTCTTTGGGCTCTGGGCCCAGGCTCACCATTCATGCCATTATCCCTGAGCCCTGCGGCCTCCCTGTCCACCTCCCTATCCAGGGCTTAATTTGTCCCAGGGCTTGCTGAGGCTGAGTAAGTCTTCTGTGAAAAGTGATATTAAACACACAAATATCACTTTTCACAGCAGCAGACTTACTAGCTAGCAATTTAAAAAAAAAAATCAAAAAAGCAAAACAAACAACAAAAAACAGAAGAACATGCAAAGCACCTTATTTGTGTTTCTATTCTGTTTAGGTCCAGTAAAGAATAGACACACTGTACATTACTTTTATTACTGAGTCTAAAAAAACCCCTACATAAATAAATTACACTGATTTGGACATGTATATGTGCGTATTTGTTTCTCCTAAAGTTAATTAAGTATTTTAGGAAAAATTGTCAGCGCAGCCACCATCAAAAGTTGGTGGCTGCACTCTGAGGCCACCAAAAAATGTGTTGTGAGAACCCCTGCACTGACACACCATTAATCTTCAGTTACATCTCAGCAGCATCAAATGATCCGTTCAGCCAGCCACCTACAGTAACTCCTTTCCATCACTTTATCATTGTGGAAAGCATACTCTGAGCCTTTACCCAAAACCCTTTCAAACAGATGTCTCTTTCAGCATGCCAGGTCACCAAATTCAGGCTATTTTTGAACAAGGCAGCAAACAAATTCCAGGATCTCAGATCCCTCACAGAGAACAGCCTACCAGCTGCCCCTTCTCTTTTATAACAAGGGAGATTCAGCTCGAGCGCCTCTGCTGACCACAGCTGTGGCAGCTTGGCACAGGGAGAGAGGTGATCCCAGGCCAGTTAGAACTTTACAGATCTTAGCGAACATCTTAAACTCTACTCAGAGATCAACTGCAGCCAGTGTCAAATCCAGGGTGCTGGGGTCATACGTTCCCTATGAGAAGCCCCATTCAGTAAGTGAGCCACCTCTATCTGCACCAGCTTCAGTTTCTGAATGGTTTTAAAGAATAGCTCCATGTACAGCACATTGCAACAGTCTAATCTTGAGGTGACAAAGATATGGATAATAGTGGCAATGCCCACATACAAAAAGAAAGGTCACTGCCTCCTCTCCGGATGCAGCTGGTACGAAGCTGACTGGGCTTCTGCTGTAATATGATGGTCAGAAAGTAGTAGGGGGGTCTAAAAATCACTCCTAAATTCCAAACCCTAGTGACTAATGGCAGATGCACTCCCTCAGTCAAAGGGACTGATATTACTTCTACCATCTCCCACAGCTACTTCCCCCACTGCTCCCCTCTTATTTGGGTTGAGCCTCTGCCAGTTCACTCTCATGCATGTCCTAATCTCAGCTAGACATTGGCTGAGGAGCTGAACTGTATCAACTAAGTTGGGTATGATCAGGATGTTGAAAACAGCACACCTCATGGCTCTTTACTAGTCCTCCCAACAGCCCCATATACAAATTGAACAAAAGAGTAACCAAATGGCACCCTGCAGCACCCCACACTTCAGATATTCAGGAAGAGGTGCAATCAGACAACTACCCACAGAGATCTTTTCTAAAGAGGCTGTTATTGTTCCCCTGCTTTGTCAATTTTACATCTGCCTACTTCTTATTTTCAGTTTAACTCAATTTTCTAGATATCTATTATTTTCTTTCTATTTTTAAGCCCCTCTTTACTATATAGAACAATACATTTAACCATTGACTACTGTATTGTCTCGTGACTTGAATGGGACTATGCATGTGCTTAAAGTACAGTGCACATCTGCAGGAGCAGGGTCCTAGACTGCCTATAAACTGAAACATTTTTTAAAATATGATTCCCAACCACTCATAGCCCAATTCCTTGAGAATCTGGGCCTTTCTTCCAGTCTGAATAGAGATGGGAACTCTTAAAACACCATATCACACAAAAATAAGGCACATACCTCCTCTATCTAATAAACCTCCAAGGCATGACAACTATTCAATTAGTTTATTTAAAGTTTGGTCCAAGTAGTTATCTTCTTTATTGGTTAATTATTTAATACTCTGCTGTAAAGTGGGGACAGTTAAAATCTCTGCAGATTCCACCACATGGTCCTCAAGATGCCCCAACTTCCTTGTTTGAGACACTGAGATGTTCTGAATTTAGAAGGAACACATACGTACATATGCTGTCATCCCAGGCAGCTCACTCACTGGCACGAAGATTAAAACTAAATTCTAAGCTCAAGACATTCTTATAGTTCAATTATCTAGTGAGGCTGGGTGCTGTGTTCTATAGCAAATTTCCCTACACTTCACATACATTTCCCAAAGTCACCTACTGTATCATTTGACATATGTCTCACTAATCAGAAATGCTATGCAGCATTTTTAATTCTCAGAAGAAGTTGGGGAAGACGGGAATCACAATGCCAAATACTAACAACAACATTATTCCACTGAATACCCTGTGACTCTAGTTTTATCTATTTCTCCCTTTCAGTAGTAAAATCTACTCCTGTGGGAATTCTGCACTACTGTGTTCGTGCATAATTAATGAGACATACGTATTTTTAATTTTTTTGCGCAAAAAAAACTTCTGCTGAAATGTTGGTGCAGTTCCGCTGTTTGCCCACCAGAGGGCACTGTGGCAATAGAACAAAGCAACAGCTCCCAGCCAGCTAGGGAAGTGCCTGTCAAGCCAGTTCAGGAGAGAGAGGCTATAGGGAGACAGCCAGCATGGGGTGCTGGGGGATCAGACAGGGGCTCATAAGGGCTAGTGTGGGAGGACAGACTGGGGCAAGGGCTGAATGGGAGTGGAGGGGCAGGGCCACGTGGTGATGGGGGAGGGGGTGCAGAGCTACATAGGGACCGAGGCTGTCTGAGTGGGGGCACAGACACGTGGGGAAAAGGGGAGGGGGTACAGGGACATAGGGTGGCGAGCAGGTACAGATCCACACAGGGACAAGGGAAGGGGGTGCAGGGCCACATGGAGAGGAGGGGAGTGGGTGTCTGAGAGGGACATGTGGACCAGGAGTGCAAGGACACATGGGGGTGCAGGAACATATGGAGACAGGGGAAGATGTGCCTGACTGAATGAGAAAGGCTAGGGGTCAGCAGAATTCCCTCAGGAGTAACACACACTAATGCACTGAGAAGACCTGATATTCGAAGAGATATATTTGTTTCTACTCTTCCAGTGGACAGATGGAATATACTCTCCCCTATATCATACAAAAAATTACCTAGTGTTCTGAAAGGTTTAAACTGCAGTTCCACTCAAAAAGTGACTTAAAGGGTTAATGTGGGGTTCCACATTTCTCAATGATTTCCATTCCAAGTTTGCTCAGCTTACAAATAGGAGATTCCCCCTCTCCCTCTCAAACAGCTAGCACAGCAAATTCAACCTGGCATCTGAAAGAGGAGCTGGGTTCGCTCTCTCTCTCATGTATCATCAGTAATAAATATTTCAGTGGCTAGATTATGCCCTCATTTACACTAGTACAACCCCATTAGTCTTCAGTTGTAATGCAGAAGTCCAGGGTGGGTTTGCTGTTCAGGTAAGATTTAGATTTTTCAAGATGGTAGAGAAGGAATAAATGAAAAAAAAATAATGAATATAGTATCCTATAATACCATTTTTAAATAATCATTTTTCAGAGAAGAACAATTAATACACACAGGTGGAGAAGGATCAGACAACAGGAATATTAATATTCAGAGGGTAGGCCTTGTATGCAGGAGACCTACTGCTGATGGGCCACAGATAGTCTTAATGCTCTTATCTATCAGACCAGTAAAGAGAATGAAATTGTCAAACTCTCCCTCAGTTTCTCCATAAGACTAGCAGAATTTGTTTTAGTGGAGACCAACGGTACAAATCTTGGGTTAGCAAAGTGAACTATGATGGGTCAAGAGACATAAACATGGGACTGTCTAAGAATGTTAGAGCAAAGGTGAACATGGTTTTGGGGAACAAGTTTATAGAAATGAATGAAGGCAATAAAGAGATCCAATTCAAACAATGTGAAACTCCACTCTCCTCGGAAGCGGATTATAGCTATTGGAGTTTACCTGTTACAATACTGCTAGAAAAGGTTACATTCAGTAAAAGCATTTGATTCATTCACTTACGTAGCTATGTATTTCTTTAACTTTAGAGGGATTTCAAGAATACAATCTTATCTGTGCCAAGGTCTGACTGACATCACAAGGGTTCACGAACAATAGTTGACCCAAGTAGCACTATGATCACTAGAACTGTGGGTGGCAGCAAGAGGATGGCAAGCTTTTCCATATCTCCTCTAAAAAATTATCAGGTGCTGAGCACTTCCTCTCAGTGAACAGCTTCAGAATCTCATGCTTTTGAGATCATATAGCACCTTTCCTTCTCTCTATTCCAAGAACTTCCACCTTTCCCTTAAGAACCAACAGGATACTAAACGAACATTCTACCATCTCACTGAAAAGTAACCAGTTGAGGTGGAATCAAAGAGTTAAAACTCAAGTTTATCTCCAACCTGTCTTTGCAAAGACCCCTTTAAAGATTATAAGATCTTAAAGTTCTATTAAAGTAACACAATCAACAAAAATAACTTTTTTTCAATTCAAAAGGAAAGCAATTACTATGTGCTGCAGTGGGCTTTTTTGGTTTTTGGGGTATTTTTTAAGATTTGATGATGGAATGCTGAAAATGTTCCACCCTCACTGATTTTAACTGTAATTAAAAATACTAGTAATTGTTTAAGCCTGAAAATAATTTTCCTTCTGCTCCACTTCAACCCACAAAGTTCTCAAATAGTAGAGATTTTCCATTGACCGATTGCACGCTGGCTTTCCTTGGCCATTTGCAGTAGGCTTCAGCAGTGCTGTTTCTGAAGATCTTGTGTGTTTTTTTGTGACTTCCAAAACAATAACATTCAGCCCTACACTAGTGAACTCCAGCTAATCATCAAAAACTGGGGATGAGAATACATGTAGGGCAGAAAAGTTTCAGGAGCCACAGAAGAAGAATGCTGTGCGCAGGCACTAATAGAGCAGACATCTAGGAGAATCCACTGAAGATGCTGATGTCCTTGTTCACTCAATCTTCAGTCTGCAATATCCCTGGCAAGTCCATCACTGCAAAATAAGAAAGGCAGGAAGCCTAACAGTAAATTCTTGCAATGTAATCTCCCCTGGCTACCATTCCTGAGTCCATGCCTGCGCTTTGAACTCAATTGTTTCAATTTCCTACTTAGTTTCTTGAGCTCTTTCCCCAAATGGGCAGGTAGAATCTGATTTTCTCAGGTTTATCTCTGCACCTCCATGGGCAGTATACTGATGAGCACTAGTGATGGTGTTCAGGAAACCAAACACACCTACATAGGATGGTAGCTTAAGCCTTTCAAGGTCGAGGATGGCGTTCTTGATGTATTCCAGGAACTTCCATGCCTGAAAAACATGTGAATAAGGACAATTATTGACACACAGTAGTTTCTAGAGAGCTGACAGAGATTCAGCAAGGAGAATTCTGCAGTATGCTACAGAATGAGGACACAAAAATACAAGACAACACAATTGCTGTACAAAGTACAGGTTAGTTGATGGACAGGGCAACTCAGCAAGGCAGACGAATAGCTCACATTTTCCTTCACTTTTACAACTTGTGAGGAGCATTCTTGGACCTGATTAAACCCACCCAACAAACACAGACTTGAATGAGGCAATTTTAATCTGTATACAACTAAAACTGCAACAATGTTCTGGTCTCAAAATAGATCAACATCAAGAAATTAGCTAAAGCAATGAGACTACATGAGGAAATATACATTGTAACTGTACTAAGGCCAATATCCAGGTCTTACCCTCAGACTTCCATCCCCTGTGTTCATGATACATTTTCTCCTCTTCCAGCACTCCAAGATTTCCTGGACTGGGTTTCCAACAATGGCCCTGATTTTGTTCTATTCTCTCAGCTATATTTTCATTTTACTTTGCTTTCTTTTGACTTTTTTGTCCCATCTCAAAGTCATCACAACATCTCCAATGCTCTTGAAAGAAGAGGAAATCTAGGAAGAGAAATGGTGAAACTTAGTTGTTAATAAATGGTGGAACATTTGTAGTATTCCATCATGCTCCAGAAGCAAGCATGTGGAACACAACACAGAGAATAGTGGTTCAAATTACAGTACCTCCTATCTTGAGAACTTTTACTTCAAATCACTGCCTGTCATCTCTGGGACATTTCTGGTGAAGTATTACTTTGGCACCTTCCTCAACATCACCCTTCCGATGTCTTGTTTCCATAAATTTCATGATTATGCTGTCTTTGCTAAGGAACTGAAGAGCCTTCATGTCTCATCGGATGATCTGTCACTGCTCCATCTTGACATGCTGCAGTTAGTTCACGATGGAATACCAGCTGGTACTGCCAAGAAACTGACTTTGTCCCCCACCTGTGAGTCAAGCAGCCTTATAACACTGTTGGAACGATTGGGAGTAGCAAGGCTTGACCACTAATTGGTGGTTCTTGGCTCACAAGCTGTTTAAAAGATTACTTAAATAGAGCTGTATACCAAATTTCATGAAAAGATGAGGAATTTTATCAGTTGTAACTTGATCAAGATTAGTTGAAAGTTTAGCATTATTCTCTAGGAGATGCTACACAGAGGAACACACTACTTGCTGGGATAGGCATCCAAATTTCTTGTTCCAGTCCTTTGAGATATTTGTCACTGGACCTTCGTGCAACGGGTAAGAGGAGATCTCCAAGGAAATGCATATGGTGAATACAGAGAAATGGTATTATATCAAGGCAGTTTGCATCTAGTTTTGTCCTTTTTCTTTATCTTGAAGTGATATTCAAAAAGAGAAGTGATTTCAAAGAGGATTGTGAGCTTCACCTAAGATCAATGAACATACGGAGGAAGTTTGAGGTGGGCATAACCCCCAGAAATGTGAACTGGCGCTACAGAAAGACACAGTGACGTTGAATGTAATAAAATAAAGCACACGTACTGAAATTAAATGTATGAAAAAGTATGATGTACAATAATGTAAAAACTGTAACAGAATGAATATTCTTTTAATACGCATTGCCCTTTGTTTCAGGAGGTCAGTAAGTACTAACAGTTGCAACAAACAAAGCCCTACAATGGCTTGAAAGCAACATGAAGTTCAACAACATGATCTTCACGGATGGGACAACAGCCAAAATCACTACCATCATCTGATTTAACACATCCTCTTCACTCCTCAGACATCAGCATGTGAAGCCACTGCCATGTTTAGAGAGCCACATCTGGATGCAATTTTAAGAGCGAGAAAGGCCAAGCAGTTAGTTTTGAAAGTATTATATGAACTTCTTGATGCCATATAAGCCCTATTAAGAGTTGGAACCTGTGCACTTAACTCATCCTCTACTATATTTAGGTATCACTAATCAGCACTACTTTTTAAAACAGCAAAATAAGGAATGTAGGGTGACATAAAAAACTTTCAGCAGTCACAGATTTTTCCAAGGTGAGGAAAAATATTCTCTCTCTCAATCGTAAAAGGTCATGGAGCAATATTTCTGCATAAGAGTTATACAAACAAATCCAATTACATGTTCTACAGGGTTTTTGCAGACAATTACCCAAAAGCATAACGAAGTCAGAGAATTCACTGAATCACAGGGAATTAATTGAGAGACACCAACTGAATCTTTGACACACAAAAGAAAAGCCTGTGAAGAAAAAGGGATTTCTAGTGTGATCAAGTATTTTTAGAGAAAAACCCTTCCTGCAAGGACATGCAATACACAGATCATCTTCAGAAAGTTCCCACGATGGTTGAAAGGCCGGGAGCAGCCAACAGAACATAGCCAGACGTATGCTAATCTTCTTTATAGGTACTGACACTAATTTCCTGGGTTCTGGGGACGTTAAAAATCCACCTCTTATATTAAGAGTAAAAAGAAATTTCCTAAATCATAGCCTTCTCCCATTTATATACGGGTTTGTTAAATTTCCCTCTTGCTTTTCTCAACAGTGAGGTAGATTAGACTTTTTTCTGGTTTTGTCTTCTAGTTGTTAAAGCAATAAATATAAATTCAAAATCTATTACATAGAAGAAAAGCTGCACATGTGACTAATTCAATAGCAAATTCCATGTTATCTAGCAGAGCTTCCCATCACTGCAGTCCCATAACTGTATAGTAGGGGAGGCTATAATTCTGCAAAATGTTTGTCAAGTTAAAAAAACATTTAAGGCCAGAAGGGACCATTAAATCACCTAGACTGACCTCCCAACATAGGCCAAAGAATTTATGAGGTTTAAATTGAAGTTCTTCAAGTTGGCTCTTAGTCACACCTCTGGCTAACGAGCCACTTTGTGGTGCCTTGCTGCAGAACAGTCTTATAGCAATGTTAGCTAACTCACTCTCGCATCCCCCACCCCTCCCCTAAATTTCACTAAGACTATAGAGAGGACCCTTCCCACCTCAGTTCCTTCCACTGCAAAGCCAGATACACCGAACAAAGACCCGGACAGAGGAAGGCAGGTGGAAAGTGTATGTATGCAGAGCCATCTTGAAGAAACACAGTTACAAGAAAGGTTTCAGAGTAGCAGCCGTGTTAGTCTGTATTCTCAAAAAGAAAAGGAGTACTTGTGGCACTGTAGTGAGCTGTAGCTCACGAAAGCTTATGCTCAAATAAATTTGTTAGTTACAAGAAATATACCTTCACTTCTTCGAATGGCTCTGCATAGTTCCACTTACAGGATAGCCTGCTAAGCAGTGCTGAAAACTGACCTGAAGGCAGGAACAGAGTCCTAATTGAATAGGGGATGCAGCACCACTTTACCAAAACCATCATCTGTCTGAGAGGCCAGGTCCAAACCACTGTGCTTTAGTGAAAATGTGCAATGAAGTCCAAGTTGCAGCTCTGCAAATTTCAGCAATTGGTACATGCCTAAGACAATCAAAGGAAGTAGCCACAAGCTCAACTGGAATATGGTTGAACCAAAGCAGGTACAGGAACTTTTGCTAGCATGTAACATTCAGCAATATATTGTTTAATCCATCAAAATGCAGTCTGGGAAGAAACCATATAATCCACTCAATTTTTAGTGAGACACACAAACAGTGTCGACAATTTACAAAAGTTCCCAAGTTCTATCTAAATAGTAAACGGGTGTCCTTCTGCCATCCAGACCGTGTAGACCAGATTCCCCCTTATTAAAGTGAGGGAAGAAAACTGGCAAATTCACTGTCTGCTCCATGTGAAAATCAGTCACCGCCATAGGTAAGAACCTGGGATCAGAACCTGAGAACTACCTTGTCTTTACAAAAAGAAGTGAAAGACGAATCAACCACAAAAACATGTCATTCATTCACTCTCCTGATTGACATAATGCTGAAAATGAAATCCATCTTGATGAACGGTAAAACACTCAGCCAGTTCAACAAGCAATTTTACCCACCTGGCCAACACCAAATTGAGATCCAGGAAGGGACAGGATCTCTAAAAGGGGAATATACATTTGATAAACATTTGACTGAACAATGAACAAAACAGCGATCTTCCATCAGTTAAAGTATAATATACTGAGAGAGCTGCCAAATGAACTTTTAATGATGAGTTGGAAAATATACTTAAAGTCTCAAGAGTTAAGTATCCCAGAGCACAAGGAATGGAAGCAGATACAGGAGAATCAGGTTTTCTCTTCATCCATGCTTGAAATCTGGTCCACTTTAAATGGTAACAGCTTCTAGTGGACTGTTTTCTGGAGATAACTAGTACACCCTGCACAGGGGAAGAACATGACTACTCAAGACCAGACAAACCTAACGTCCTATCACCCACTCCATCAAGTGAAGAGACTTTGGGTCCAGATTTTGCCCTCCTGCTGAGACAAGAAGTCTGGAGACAGAGGAAGATGCATAAAGATTCTGCCAGATAGTTGCAGAAGACCGGTAAACTGCTGTTGACATGGCCAATCCGGGACAACAAGAATCATCTTGTCCTGGTGTAGCTCCTGGATGAATGGAAAGGGAGAAAAGGCATACATCCAGCCCTTTCCCCAGTGTAGAAGGAAAGTATCTGATAGAGACAGACAGTCCCTCCCAACACTGGAACAGAAGAGAACAATTTTTGTTGGACCTTGCTGCAAACAGGTCCACCTCTGGTCAACCCAGCTGGAGACTATGGTCTGAATCAATTAATCCTTTAGGGACCATTCATGCATCTGAGAGCAGTCTCTGCTGAGACAGTCTCCAACTACATTGTTTTCCCTGTCAGATGCAGGGCCACAGGATAATCATCATGAAGGATACACCAATCCCATAGACTGATAGCCTGTGCACACAGGAAAGTGGAGTGATCACCCTCTACCCTGCTTGTTGATGTAATAGACAATATATTGGCAGTGTGTCACCACTTGCACCACTCTCCCTTGTAGGAGAGGAAGAAATGATTCGAGCGCTAACCAAACTGCTCTCATTCCAACACACTGATATGCAGGGCTGTCTCCTGCTAAGACTACTGCCTTTGAACTGTCAACTGATTCAGAAGGGCTCCCCAGCCCTTGCTTGATGCATCTGACATCACCATTGGTGATAGGTCTGGGGGACTGAACTGCACATACCTCTAAACAAATTCGTTCTGACTGACCACCGTTTTAGGGAGGCTACGATGATCTGAGGTATGGTGATCAACGTATGGAGGCTGTCCTGACTTGGTGCATAGACCCGACATATCCAGTGCTGCATATTTCTCATTCTTAGTCGAGCAAATGGAGTCATGTTAAGTAATGGCTGCCATAAGACCCAAAAAGGGTTTTACTCTGAGCAGCAACAATGTTGAATTTTAAATAGAAACTAGCTCATTTTGAGAAATTGGTCCTCTGATAGAAAAGTTCTCCCTTTCACAGAGTACAGTATGGAGCCTATAAAGGGAATCCTCTGAGTAGGACAGAGAATTGACTTTGGGCAGTTCAGAAGGTGCCAGAGATCTGGCTGTAAAAACAATATGGCTTAACAATTCCTCAAAGACAGCAGGCATTAGTAACCAATCATCCAAATAAAGGTAAACAAAAATACTCTGATTTCTCAAATGAGAGGCTTCCACAAAGAGGCATTTTGTGAAAACTCTGGGCACAATGGAGAGGCCAAATGGAAGCATCTTGTACCGGAAATGCCATCTGGCCACTAAAAACAGAGGTACTTGTGATGGATGTGATGAATCAATATATGAAAAATGCATCACTTAAATAGAGAGTCACGAACTAATCCATGAGCAACAACTAAGGGATTATGGAGGTCAAAGTCAACATGTGGAAATGGAACTTCCAAATGTACTTGTTCAATTCCGATAAGTCTAGAATCAGACGAAGTCCCCTGTCCTCCTCCTGCACCAGAAAGTAATGAGAATAAAAGCTATGATTCTTGGGTATTCGAGGATCCTCACAACCACTCCTATTAGAAGCAATTTTTCTACTTCTGCAAGAAGAATACCATCATGAGAGGGATTGCTGGAGAGAGAAGGATAGAGGAGATTGTGTGGGAGATAATCTTTCAAATTGTATGGCATAGCCCCTTTCTACAATCTTTAGCACCCACTGATGTGACATAATTAATCTTCATGTGTTGATAAAGTGAGCTAGCCCCTCTGCAAAGAAGGGCAGGTTGGAGCTCATTGAGAGCTGGGAATGAGCCAATTACCTTATCAAAACTGAGGCTTGTTTTCCATGGCTAAGATGCTGCTAAGGATGCAGGTTCTTTAGACTTAGATCTCAGTCTGAAAAGCCTCTTACTATGACGACTCTAGAAGGATGTAGGCTGCTGGTATTGTTGAAGTCTCTAACCTGATTAAAAGTAAGACCAAGACTGGGAGGTAGGGCTGTCTCTGATACCAGAAAACTAGAGGGTCTCCTAGCAGAGGAAATCAAACCCAAACAGTGGCTATCCATTTCACTTCCTTTAATATTTCCAGTAACTTGTCTGTCTTCACACTGAAAAGACCCTCCCCTTCAAAGGGAAGGTCCTTCAACTTAATTTTTGTGTCTAGAGCTAGGGAGGAAGAACAAACCAGGCATGCCTCCTGATGCTCAGAGCAGATACCAACATTCTGACAGCAGAGTCCGAAGTCTCAAAAAAGGCCCTAAGGGAACACTTGGCTACGTTTTGGCCTTCCATTAATATGGGATTCACCAATCTCCTTTGGTCAAGTAAATCCTGTAAAAATAATGTCATCTTTTCCCATAAATGGAATTGGTAGCAGGCCATAACTGCCTGATAATTTGCCATACAACACTGAGGGACAATGAAGAGAACACCTTCCTCTCCAACGAATCAGGCCTCTTCTCATTTTTATCAGTTAGGATGGAGTATGATTGTTCAGATATTTCCCTGTTACTGGCAGTAGCCTCCACAATTGAATTAGGAATAGGGTGGATATGAAAGAAGGAAAACCCTCAGAGGGCATCTGATGCAACTTGTCATCTTTCTCAGAAGAGGCAGACATCACTCACACATATTCAGCTGTCTGTAGCAAAATTATCGAAAAGTAGTTAGAATATTCTACTGTAAGTAGCACCACGGATATCGAACACCATGTGAAAAGTATCTTTCACAGGCACTGAAAGAAGATTAAAAGTGGACACCATACTGTTGACTAATATACACTAGGCTAGCATATTTAGATATAGATATATATTACATTAGATAAACATATTATCCACACCACACGTCAGTATGGATTAAGCACATAATAGTAACATAATAGCAGTAATATAGCTTAAATTGGCCTATGCTTTTTATATAACCCTGCCCACTTATGCTAAGTATCCCCTTGCATTCACTGAAGAAAGTTTTGGCTTAAGTCAAGACCAGCAAGACAGATGAGTGCTTTATCATAACAGGAAGGGAGTTACTCTCTGAGGCCAGTACTGAAGTGTCCCAAAGAAAGAGGCCATGACATGATTGTTCAACCCTAGTACAGACCTCAGAGATGCTGTCATGCCCTTTGGTACCTGGAATGTCTCTCTTTGTTTTGAGCACATGCATCATGGTACCTGAAAAACAAGGTAGAAAGCTGATTGGTTAAATCTAGTTTCAGATGATATACATACCACCGTTTAGTGGTAAACAGATAGGGGATAAAAGATGGTATTAGGGATGTAATTTTGGGAGCACAACTTCTGTGTAAGGTAATGTAACAATGCTGCACGAGATGGCTTCCCAGAGACTGGTATCATACAGAACCTTTTTCCAGTATTATTATTGGATTATAGCAATAAATCTGACTGACATGGATTTTTTGGTCCCTTGACTATATTAAACCAAAGTGTGGTCAAGTAATTGACTATACAATATATCAACAATATGATCCACCAAACAGTGGAACTTAGTAGCGTCCACAGAAGGAGAGGAGGCTGGAGACAGCCCCACTTATTCATCCACTGATAAATCGGATTCATAGTCCATTTCCAAACAGCTCCTCTTTTTGAGCAGGAGATAACTTCTTCCTCAGATAGCATTTCAGGCACAGTTATCTGTATTGCTGACAGATCCATAGGAGTTGTATCTGTGGGATCGCTGGATTGTTTCCTGTATAAAGGATCTGGCATTACCTCTCCAGCCACACAGAGGATAACTGAAAAATTCCTAAGGTGGCCTCCAGTAAGGCCACAGGCTCCAGGGGATTGCCAGTCTCCCCAGTAACTGTAGTTTAAGAACATGCCTACAGGATGCAGAGCATAGGCTGGTACGAACAGAGCAACAGGTCTCTGCATTCTTCCTCTATCTTTCTCCTAGTAAGAATCTGGGTCTGGATGAGACAGAATGCACCAGGAATAACAACAACAAGGAGTCCTTGTGGCACCTTAAAGACTAACAAATTTATTTGGGCATAAGCTTTCATGGGACATAACCCACTTCATCAGATACATGGAGAGGAAAATACAGTAGCAGGTATAAATATACAGCACATGAAAAGACAGGAGTTGCCTTACCAAGTCGGGGGTCAGTGCTAACGAGGCCAGTTCAATTTGGGTAGATGTGGTCCATTCCCAACAGTTGACAAGAAGGTGCGAGTATCAGAGGGAAAATTAGTTTTTGTAGTGACCCAGCCACTCCCAGTCTTTATTCAAGCCTAATCTGATGGTGTCAAGTTTGTAAATTAATTCCAGTTCTACAGTTTCTCGTTGAAGTCTGCTTTTGTTGAAGAATGGCGACTTTTAAGCCTGTTATTCGCAAAAAGAAAAGGAGTACTTGTGGCACCTTAGAGACTAACCAATTTATTTGAGCATAAGCTTTCGTGAGCGAATACAGACTAACACGGCTGTTACTCTGAAGCCTGTTATTGAGTGTCCAGGGAGATTGAAGTGCTCTCCTACTGGTTTTTGAATGTTACAATTCTTGATGTCTGATCTGTGTCCATTTATTTTACTGATACAGACAAACACGGCTACCCTTCTGAAACCTGTCACCAGGAATAATAGTGGATCCAGAGGTAAGTACGGAGATCCAGCTCTTTGAGGGGACCCTGTAGGGGTCCTAGAAGGAAGGATGGATGGGGTAGTCCTGTGAAAAAACAGAGGCTTCTGGCCTCTTCTAAACAGGATGAAAAATATGGTCTTGGAACCATGGAAATATGCCTCCTTGAAACCCTGTGGTTCACACCTGGATCTGATGAATGAACCGGAGCTGCAAGGAGAACTTGGGCAGCCACAGTGACAGAGCTTTCAGGAACGCAGGATGTTGCCAGGACCACCAACAGCTCCAAAGAGGTAGACAACATTGGATCCAATGTTATACACGAATCATTTCTTGTTACTGGAGATAGGGGTGGAAAGGATCTCCACTTCAGAAACGTACCAGCCTTGTCAGAATCAGATGTATCCAATAGTTCTGATGCATGGGAACCAGCAGCACTAACAGCAGCTGTTTTGTCTCTATCTTTGCCTCTTTCTTTAGAGCTGCAACAGATGGAACTTAAGGTGCTGAGGGCCCAGATTCTGACACACTGATCGATTCCATCTTCCTGAATCTGGTCCTGCAGCTCGTAGATACAGCACCGGTGTGCGTGGCCAAACTGACTCTGAACCTCTCTTCTGGCTTCAGGGCAGTCAGATCCAGCCACCTGGCCCTCAGTTCAGACACCTATAGCTTCAGTTGCTTGACTGAGGGAGCCTCAGGAACAGACTCTGACCTTTCAGCTTCTTGAAATCCTTCAGTAACATGGCGCTGGTAGCTACGGGGCAGAGACTGGCCTCTTAGACCTAAAATTCAAGGCCTGACTGGATCCAGAGGGTATAGCCTCAAGAGTTTCCTTCAGAAGGAAGAGCTGAAAAATAGACATCCTACCCTTGTGGACTCTGGGAGTAAAAGTCCAGCAAACTGAACATCCAGTAGGCACTTCCCCCTCTTGATGCACTGCACATAGTCACTAGATGCCAGGACGACAGCTGGGCAGGAAGTACACTTCTTGAAGCGTAGCTTCCTCTGTTTCTTCAGTTCCTACATAACCCAGTACCAGGAAAACACTAAGTACATTGAAAGAGCTAACAGTGACTATTTCTAAGAAAGAAAAAAAAACTGACTCTGAAGACACCAAAGCAAACTACATCTGCACAGGCATACAGCTGGAAAGAACTGAGGTAGTGAGAGTGCTCTGCCCCCTACATAGCCTCTCCCTCACAAAGTTAGGGTCACTAGGGGGAAGGACGGGGGTGGGGACGGGAGAGCATGAATGCTCTAGTTTACACTGTTAGAAGAAGATTCTGACGTAAGCCACCACAACGTGTCGCAGTACCCAGAAGTGGGAATATGTAGAGCCACTCAAAGAAGAATACCCAGTTACTCCTGTAGGAAGTCAAATAACTTGTGTTTGAGTAAAATGTATTTTCCTGAAAGGCATCCAGTCTTGATCTGGATATCTCCAGGGATGGAGAACTCACCACTTCCCTAGGGAGTTTGTTCTGATGGATAAATCACCCTCACTTAAAAATGTGTGCTTCATTTCTCATTTGAATGTCTAGTTTTAACATCCAGCTATTTGTTCTTGTTATGCCTTTCTCCACTAGGTTAAAATGCCCTTTATTACCTGGTATTTTCTCGCTGTGAATATAATTACAAACTGTAATCAAGTCACTTCTCAATCTTCTTTTCAATAAACTAAACAAATAAAAGATCTCTAAGTCTTTCACTAAAACACATTTTTTTCCAACACTCAACTAATTTTTGTAGCTCTTTTCTGAACTCTCTCCAATTTATCAATACCCTTTTTGAAATGTGGACATCAGAACTAGACTTAGTATTCTAGTACTGGTCTCAGTGCCATGTACAGAGGTAAAAATCACCTTTCTACTATTCTCCACTCCATTCTTTGTACATCCAAGGATAGCATTATTCCTTTTTGCCATACCATCCCACTGAGAGCTCACATTGTCCACTATGACCCCTATATCCTTTTGAGTCACTGCTTTCTAGAATAGTCCCCCATTGTGTAGGAATGGCCTACATTCCTTATCTTGCATTTGGCTCTATTTTATTTAAATGGGCCCACCTTACTCAGTGATCTAAATAGTTCTGTACGACAGCTGTGTCTTCATCTTTCTTTACCACTCTGCCAAAGTTGTGTCATTTGCAAATCTGATGAGATCATTGATTAGAATGTTGAATAGCCTAGAACCAAACCCGTGCAGAGACCCCACTAGCAACACCTCCATTTGATGATTATGATGATTCTTTAATGATAACTACTTTTTGAGAGGTCATTTAGCCATTCCTTAATCCACGTAATGTCATTATTTATATCAGAATGTCAAATGTATTACAAAAGTTTAAGCATATTCTATCTATGCAGTTACCTTTATCAACCAAATTTTTAAATGTCGAACAAAAACATGACTTTTTTCCTCATAAAACCCATTTTCCATAAAACTATACAGATTAGCATTAATTATATTCCCATTTTTCAATTCTTTACTGATCTGGGATTCATTTTTCCATTATTTTGCAAGGGATTGATGTTAGGCTAACTGTATTATAATTATTCAGGTCATCCCAGTTGTCCTTTTTGAATACTGGCACAACATTAGCACTCTTCTGGAATTTCCCCAGTATTCCAATATTTATCAAAAATTAACTCTCAGGACTCTGGGGTACAAGCTATCCAGATCTGCTGATTAAATAAGTTCATGCCAGTCAACACAGTTTAACATCCTCAATTACTGATGGCCCGGAAAGCACTTGATAACCTCACGTGACAGGAGTTTATCATACTACTTCTTTCCAAAATTAGAACAACAACAAAAAACTTCTCTTGAACTTACCTTTTCTGCATCAACAACAATTTTACTATCTCCACTTAGTAATGGGCCTATATCAGGGGTTGGCAAACTTTTTGGCCTGAAGGCCACATCTGGGTATGGAAATTGTATGGTGGGCCATGAATGCTCACAAAACTGGGGGTTGGGGTGTAGGAGGGGGTGAGGGCTCCGGCTGGGGGTGCGGGCTCTAGGGTGGGGCCAGAAATAAGGAGTTCAGGGTGCGAGAGGGGGCTCCGGACTGGGGCAGGGGTTGGGGTGATGGGGGGAAGGGTCCAGCTGCAGGCTCTGGGGTGGGGCTGGGGATGAGAGATTGGGGGTTCAGGAGGGTGCTCCAGGCTGGGACTGAAGGGTTTGGAGGGCGGGAGGGGGATCAGGGCTGGGGCAGGGGGTTGGGATGCGGGAGGGGTGTCAGGGGTGCAGGCTCCAGGCAGCGCTTATCTCAAGCAGCTCCCAGAAGCAGCAGCATGTCCCTGCTCCAGCTCCTAAGCAGAGGCGCAGCCAAGCGACTCTGTGCGCTGCCCTATCTGCAGGCGCTTCCCTGCAGCTCCCATTGGCCGTGGTTCCTGGCCAATGGGAGCTGCGGGGGCAGCGCTTGGGGCATGGACAGTGTGTGGAGCCCCCTGGCTGCTCCTACGCATAGGAGCCAGAGGGGGAACATGCTGCTGCTTCCGGGAGCCACGCGGAGTTGGGCAAGCCCCTGACCCTGCTCCCTGGCTAGAGCAGGGCAAGCCCCAGAGAGAGCTCGAGGGCCGGACTAAAACTTCTGGAGGGCTGGATGCGGCCCCTGGGCTGTAGTTTGCCCACCGCAGCCTATATTATCGCCAGGATTTCTTTTCCAGATATACTTAAAATCCTTGTCCTTAACCATACCAGCCATGGATTTTTCCCCTGTGTCTTCAGCAGCTTCCCTGGTCAATTTTCTGTACTTCATAACTTCTGATTTCTACTTATTCCTATCCACCTCCCCCCTTTTTTTAAACTTTTGTTTTTATATAATTTTCTAATTGCTCTCTTCACTTCTCTTAAGCATGACTGACTTTTAACCAAAGGAGTCATCTTTAATGATTGTCAAAAAGCCACAATCCAATAAATTCTTCTTAAACAACTTCCACTTTTCATTTACATTTTTCTGTCTAAATTAACTCCCACTAAATTTCACTCTATTTTCCTCAGCTTTGTGTGGTGTGTGTGTATGTGATGCTCTCCACAGGGCACACGGAACCATAAGCCACCATGATATTGCTCTGCCTCAACAAGGGAGAGTGTTGCTGGAGCTTAAACGGTGTGTCAGCTCCCTGCCACAGCAGTCTGTCCGCCTCACCAGCAAACTCCACAAGACCCTGTCGGTCTTAACCTTGCCAGTCCCTATTTGCCTTGTTTTGCCTTATATAGGCGCCTATTACACACCATCCCCATCCCAATTTTTCACACTTGTCATGCTGGTCATGAATAGGGTGACCAGATAGCACCAGCTTTTACGGGATACCTTACAAGACAGTGATTCACTAAATATTGTGATTGTGCGGAGTGTGCCTTTTCCAGTTGGCATAAAGGGGCAATTAGGATCATTTCCCCCCCCCCTTTTTTTTTTTTTTTAAAAACACTGGTTGAGACTGTCCAGTTTGCCCACAGTGAATTTAATCAGGTCATGATCACCGGTCCCTAGGCAAGCACCAGCTTCCAGTCCAGTGATCAATTCTATCTTGTGTTGACCTTTTGTATGAGAAAATCATAAATTTTTAGAAGATAATGATGTTTTACTACTGGCTGCATGAGGTACCTCCAACAGGTCTCCCCTAGACTGAAGTGCCCAATGATAGCTTTTCTTTCCACATATTACAGATAGACACTCAAGGAGCAACTCATCCTGTTCTGTAATGTCATTCAGTGGTCAGTAACACCCCTGGTCCTCCAAGTATACTCTCCTAGTTTCTGCTGTTCTGAGTTATCGATAATGCTAAAACACACAATGATATCTTTAATGTAGAGCACCACTCTCTTTTATCCACTCTATCCTTCCTAAACAGCTACTCTAACATTCTAATTAGGCAAATCAATTAGATTTGATTTCAGTAATGCCATTTATATCAAGTTTCTTCTCATTCTGTTCCCCATAGGTTCTTTTACCGCACTTATCAGTGTGTTTATCAGTAAAGCATAAAGCAACATGACTAACATCTGTCATGTGTTCTTTGTTCTCTCATTCCCCACCAGGGACAGAAGTGTGTACAGTAGAGTGTCTTGCTTTGGTAGGTTTTAAAGGGAAGGAGTGTTTTTGTGTTAATATACATGTTGCTGTGTATTTATATTCAAGAAGGTATGGTCAAAAATGAGTCTTATATTTGGAAAATGCATGTTGCATCAATGAGATTTTCCAATACCTCTTTTTTATTACCCATAATACTTGCATTGGTAAACAATTAAAAATTCTTTCCACCTTGTTTGCCACTTTCGTTCTATATGTTCACAATGTCTTTATTTATATGTTTGTATGTATGTGTATCACATCTGCCCGCAGCACCTTCCCCTTGTGATCGTTTAACATCCACCTGGCTGCTCCAACTAGTCTCTCACCAAGATTATGTCCCTATTTGTCAGATCAACTGCATAGCCAATGATACACCTACAAGATTTTCTGCCTTTTCTCACTCATGGGACTAGAAGAATCTCTGAGAATATCATTTGGATTTGCCTCTTCTTCAGCTTCCTCCTCAGATTTTTGAAGTTTTCAGTAATCTGTGTAGTTGCATGATACCATATCATTGGTCTCAGTAGATATTACCAGTGGAGACTTGCCAGCCAATTTCAGAATACTCTCTTTCTGGAGTGAAGGGACACTGTACAGCTATCCTTGTGTCTCTTGCTGAATTCTTTCCATGTTTAGTAATATGGAGTCGTTTATGACAACTGCCCTTCATATATAGTGAAATTCAACATTTCCCTTATATGGTCAGTTTCCAGAAGTCTTTCACACAGTAACAGATTTACAATTTATGTTTTCATTAAAAACAAAACTACAAGAACTGGTGGGAAGCTCAAGAGCAGGCGCAGTATCTGAAGCTACTTTTAAATGCATTTTGAAACTGATAAGATTTCAAGTTCATGGTGTCCCTTTAAAATGTGCAGTTTGCTCAGTACCCAGCTAAAGGGATCCCAACTAACTGCATTTAACACATACACACACTGCTAACCCCCTCCATCTTATCTCACCCACCCTCAACTGTTCCTCCCATTCCTCCCTCCAGTACCTCTCCTCTAAGTGGGGGAAAGGGAAAGAGTCTACTACTCTGGCCCATGTTTCTCCAATTCTGCAAACTCTCAGAGCTGTCCAGGCAGGTTGAAGGGGCCTGACAGGGATGGAACTGAGCAGCTGGAGGGCAGACACCATAACTGCAGCCTCTTGCCTGAGAAGAGGACAGCACAGCCTCTAGAGACAGGAGGTTCCAGCTGTGGCTTCCTATAGCACCAGTCAGTGACACAACTGATCAACAATAGCACAGTTACAGGACGAAGTCTATTGAGTATTGCTGCCCAATCCTTATAACATTCTCATCCACTCCCCTTTCTGCAGCCTCCTATCCCCAGCCACAATTTGGAATAGTAAAGACATTGTGTTCTCCCCCACCTACTCCCCTTAGAGCTGGAAGTTTAGAGCAGGGGCTAGTGAGAAACAGATATTCTCTGTACTCTCCTAGAGGTTTATTAAGTAATATTATATTATTATAAGATTCACCAATGCTTATCATAGCAAGCAAACAATTTCCCACTTCTTCCTAGGGACTAAAACCCCCAATTGCTCTTCTCTGTTCAGCTGCCAAGACCTCCACCTTGCCAGTAGAAACATCTTTGACAAACCAAGTTAAACAAATAAGGAGAGCGTAAAATAAACTGAAATTAATATAACAAAGGTACAGGAAGATTATTATATTTATTTTTATATAACTAGCTGAAATTTTTATTTATTTATTTTGGTATTTTGTTTAAATGAAGATGCCACAGAATCCAGAAACCTTACAGCAACATTTAGGACCAGGTTACTGCAAAGCCCAAGAGGCCTTGGTCCTTCTCAAGGTCCTCCCCCAGTTTAGGACACATTCGCCAAATTTAAATATAAATGGTGGTTCTACCATTGTCTGCATGTCTTACCAGCTCTAAAAACTCCAAAGAAAATAGTCAATAAGGTTTAGGTTATGGATATTTAAATTCAAAAGCACCTTGAAGTGGAAGGTTGTTAGCTGCATTTGGGAAGATGCAAGATGGCTTGGAGTTAGAAACAGTTGCAGGGAGAATCAGTGCCCTCAAGTTGAAAAATGAGATCAAAGTTGGTATAGTTTCAGAAAACTGTACAGCTCATTTTTTCCAAAAAATGGAATTTCATACAATACTAATGCTAATCAGTTGAGAAATCAAGCGTTCAAAGTCTAGAAACATGAAGGTTGCACACCTAATCTCAACACTGCATCCCTATGCAGATGCCTTACAATATGGCCTCTCTTTATAAAACGTTTTATATTATCAAATATGTAACAAAATCAGAATTTCTTGAACCTTTTACACAGTACATAAACATACCATATTACGATCAATTATCTAGAAATCAACTAATGCAAAGAGGATCAGAGAATATGCCCACTTCTCTGAAGAAATAGTTAACAAAAGACCTAATATTATTGGTATACAGAAGCTTTGTTCAGTTTATCCCTTTAATTTCTGAATATTCTAAAATGTTGCATTAATTCTGCTGCCACATTTAGATTTAGATGCACATTAGATGCATTTAGATGCACAGGGCATCTAAAATATTTTTGTCAGGAGAAATTAGATTTATCAGTTACGTCTGTAGCAAAAACCAAGTATCAGCATATATAATTTGTAGCATTTATCCCAAAGCTAAATTCCATTTCATTAGGAAAAACACATGTCTATATCTCAAACATTTACATCAACACAAATTCCACAACCGTGTCTAAAATAAGCAATAATACACCAATAAGGACAAATACTAATATTCCAAACCATCCTTGAACATATCGTCCCCAAGCAACTCCTTCCGCAAGCTCAGCTCTGGCAAATTCCAGCATCTAAGATTCGACTGAGAACATCCTGACTATTTTAATTCAAATCTAGATGATAAATGAAGCACCTTAGCTGATGTTAGTCATCAGGATAGTAAACAGGGAAAAAGATAGTCCCTTTGGCAGCCAGGACCCAGACAACACAGATCATAATCAGCATCCTGAACTGCATACTGTAGCCAATAGGAAGCTAGTTGGGCATAAAGCATATCTTTAGAAACACATCCAGTCTTGATTTAAGGACTTCCGTTGATGGAGAATTCACCACATTCCTCAGTAAGCTGTTCAGTGGTTAATTACCATCACTTTTAGAAGTGTATCTTATTTCCAGTTTGATTTTAGCTGATTTTAACCTCCAATCATTAGCCCTTGTTATTCCATTAGCTGCTAGTAAACAATTAAAATATCTTCTCTCTGTGACAGCAAAATATGGTCTCTGTTCAAGTCACCTCTTATCTCTTTAATAAACTAAATGAATTGAGCTCCCTTAATTTTATTATAGAATCTTTTCCAGATGTAAAGTTATTCTTACAGTTCTTCTCTGAACCTGCTCCAATTTTCCTTCATTCTTTCTGAAATATGACCGCTACAATGGAACACAGTATTCCTCTAATGCTCTCATCAAAGCCATATTACAAAGGGAATATCACCTTCCTACTCTAATTTGATCTTCTTCTGCTTATATACTCAAGTACCATATCAGCCTTTTTAGCCATAGCATCATACTGGAAGATCATGTTCAGGATACTGAAAGTATGAACTAAACTTTTTACTCCTGGGGGAATTCTGCACCAAAAAATTAAAAGTTTTGCACACAATATTTTAAAATTCTGCAAATCTACATAATTCTACATAATCAAGCCAGTTTCAATTATTTTGGTAATTTATTTCAAAATATCTGTCAGCAAGTATGTCTGTAACAATACACACACAAAAAATTCCCCAGGGAATAGGGATTAAACAAACCCCTATGACAACCCAGTTTTTGTTTTTCTGCCCACTTCCCCTCCCCACAGAGCCCAGGCAGGGGGCCAGACACCCACAACGCTTTCCCCCCGCCAAAGCCCCCCTTCAGTTGCTCCCCCCAGCCAATACACCCGAACTCCCTCCTCCCCAGAGCCCAACCGTGCCCCCTCCAGCCCAGATACCCACCTCCCAGGCCAGCTATGGGCCCCCCTTTGCCCAGACACCCATCCCCCTCCCCCACCCCGAGCCCAGAGACCCAGAGGGAGAAACAGTCTGATGCTCGGTCCCATGCTTACATGGAGTTTCCTGCATGCCATCCTCTCCTTCCCTCAGGGCATGCTGGGATCTCCAGCTGCCAGGAACCCTCTAGCTCCCTCTTCCTTCTCCAAGTAGTGTCTTCTCTCTGAAAGCTGGGCTCTGCCAAGTCCAATGGCCCCAAGTAGTGGCTAGCAGCACTGCAGCCCATTTCTGTTGGGGAAGTAAATTCTGCACACACTAATTTCTGAAAAATTCTGCATTGTGCACTAGCGCAGAATTCCCCCAGGAGTAACTTTTTTCCTAGATGCATGACCTTACATTTGGTGGTATTAACATGCATGTTTGACTGTGCCCCGTTTAAAGTGATTTCCATCACTTGGTATCAATGACCTGTCCTCACTGATACCACCCTAGCAATCTCATTCTTCTACAATCAGCAATTATATTTTTCTTCCAAATCATTGATAAAAGTCAATAACAGTGTGCCAAGAACCAATACCTGTGGACACCCCACTAGAAAAACATCTCAATTATATGGTACTTCTATATTAACTATATTTTTAAATCAGTGCACTTTTAATCCATTTACAAAGTGAATGATTTTACTACTGATTTTATACAGTGCTAATTTTTAAGCTGAGTACCATGCAGCACTAAGTCAAATGCACTTCAGAAGTCCAAGTCAGTTTTCATTATCAGTCAAATTTATAATCTAAAACAATATCAAGTTCTTTTGACAAGACCTATTTTCCATAACTTCAAGTTGATTGTCATTATTATTGTACTATTCTTTATTCAGTCCTATACCAGCCATTCAGTTATATGGCCCAGGAACAATGTCTTGCAAACAGATCTAATTACCCAGGTTATCCCAATTACCCTTTTTAAAAATATTAGCACAACTTCCCTAGTGTTTCAAGATTTATTAAAAGTTATCAGTGGGTCACAGAGCTATTTGACCAATTCTTTTAAAAACTCTTGGGTGCAAGTCATCCATACCTGCTTATTTTAAAAATGTTTAACTTTAGCAGATGCAGTTTTACTTCCTCCTCAGTCACTGTTTAAATTTAAAGTACTTCACCATCATTATACACTAAAACATCATCTAGCTTCTTTCCACATACAAAACAGAGGTATCAGTTCAACATTTCTGCCTTGGCTACATTATTGATGACAATTTTACCATATTCACCTAACAACTGATCTAAGTCACTGTTTGGATTCCTGATAAATTTAAAAAATTCCTTTTTATTGTCCTTAATTCTACTGGCCAGGGATTTTTCATGGTTACTTTCAGATTCCCTTATTTGTCTGAATTTAACTTCTATTTATATATATTGCTATCAACTTTTCCACTTGATATTTTTATATCACTAATCTAGCCATCCACTAAGCACTTCCAATTGTTGAGTGTTCACTTTGATTACATTCACAAAAAAAATTTTTGTTCCTGGTTTCATTGCAAGCCAACAGAAAACAGCCCAATGGGGCTGGAAAGAAGCTACACTTGAACCAATTACTTGTTTCTTCATCAAGCCGAAGTATGATTTGCTACACAAGGGGTTTTTTTTATTAAGTTCATTGTGAAATACACATTCTACCACTACAGGCCTATAAAGGAATGAGAATAGCTTTCTACCATGAGCTATATATCCTGAAAAGTAGGTGGCCTGATGGTTAAAAGCTATGTTGAGCATACTTGTACCTTGGCATCTGTTGTGGATTTTGTAATTTCAGAGGCAATGAATGGTGCAGGGTACACAATTTTTCCTCCTCATTCAGTACCTATGCAAAGATGTCTAACTAATTGACAACTTGTACACTTCCAAAATGTGCATTAAACAAAAGTTACTAGGTGACTGTGTGGAGTAAAAGGCATTGAAATTAAATGAATGTTGGTTAGTGAACCTTAGTGAATATTATAATAGTGACTATGTCAGCTTCAAAAATTAGTTCTGCTTTTCCTGTAGCTTTGTCTCTGAAGATCCAGAAACATTTACTTCTTCAAAGTGGCCATCCTGAAGGTATACTGCAATATACTTTAAATGAGTGACAGGCAAATGTAATTGTCTTAAGCGCTTTGGTCTCACTAGCAATCCAGCATACAAGGTATCTATACACCTCTAAAAATAGTTCAAAATTGCCACAAAGTCATCGGCAAGAGCTTGATGTTGCCATCAACTTTTGGGACTTAAACAGTAAAATTTGAAAATGTCTACAAATACTAGAGAGCGGGTTCATCTGAGATCCAGAATAGCTTGCATGCCATTTGAGCAGCCTATATTCACTACTGATCTATCTAAACTGAGGTTCCTCACTTATTTGAGCTGTCTTGGTTCCCAAAACTTCTAAAGCAGTCTTTATTTCCTGCCTGATGTCATCAGCTATCCCAGATTTCAAGTCTATCGGTCAAAGAATACAAGGGCTCCCATGATCAAGGTCTGATATACAGAAGCTCTTGATCAACTATAGCTCTGCCAGCAGGTGAGTAATAAAACTAGCTCTCTTTATGTATTTCTAAGATATTTCCCAAAGAGATGTTCCGATTGCCTCTCAAGTATTTCACTCCAGGGATGTTAATATAACTTCAGCCAAGATTCAGGTCAGTTACCTGCAAGCTGAGAAGTAATTCAAAACAAGTCATCTTTAATATCAGCATTCCTTGTTAGATAAAGGAGCAAAGTTTTGTATCTCCTCACATTGCATTTTACAGAGCAATCTAGCAAGAGGAATTCTTTATGGACATAGACATTTTCCACTGTCACACATCTCACATGAGCAGCAGAGTATCTTCCATGAAGTCTGAAAATTGCGTTGATAGCCAAGTTTAAAAAAGACATTAGACTCTCAATATTATTTTCTAGTGACTTTTGACTGGGCTACATCTGCATTTTGTAGGATTTCCCTTTACTCCACACATCACCATGATATGAGTTTCTCTATAAGAGCAAATCCATCTAACATCTAAAAATCAATCAGCTGTAAGCTAAAAGGCCATCAAATGAATAAAAATTGATTTTTAGTGTTTGGTTAAAGCTTCTGGCTGAATAAATTTGAGATTGTAACTAACTTCTCTGTCTTAGGTTTGGGATGATGTAGTGATAGTTGTCTGAGTGTGCAGTAGCTCAGATTAGAGTGTGAACTATTCAATGAGGCATTAGCTCGGAAGCTTGGTGACTTTTTAAATATTTTATATATTTATTTATTTATTTTAAAAAACAAGTTTCCCTGCTGATTACACTAGCAGAATCAAGTTATTGTGCTTACCTATTCTTGGAGATAGTGGCATAGGGAAGGGCATTTAGATGCTGCTAAACTGCTGGAACGGGGAAAATGCATTCAGATAACCTGGACCACATAATGTAATGTCCCCTCCATCCCTGCCCAACAGAAGAAGGTAAAGAGATATGCATCACTAGCACTGAAAGCCTCATCTGCCTCCTGGATTCCAAAAAACAAGTCCAACTCCCACATTTTCCTGGGTACCAAGAGTACCACTTGTCCACTACCCAGCTGTCAAAAAAGCTTCCCCCTACACACTCTCGCAAAAACTTCTACAATGCAGTTATCAATGTACCACAGAACCCAGGGTCCTTGCCAAAGAACTCACACCCAGCTTGCCACTGCATTCAAAGTGCTTCCAATATGGGTCTCCTGTTCTGAGGCAACAAATTTGGGGGCATGACATGTGGCTGGTAGGTAGCTTGCAGGGCAGCAGACTAGGGGATAGGGAGGGACCAATGAGAAATAATATGCTCCTTCACATCTTAATTGTAAATTCGGTTAAAGGGTCAGAACAGAGGTGGGCAATGAAACTGGATGACCCAAGAACTCCGACAGCCATGATCATCCTGCTACCCTCAATCCCTCTGGCTCACTTCTTAAGGGACTCTTTGGTCCCTTCATAGCCTGCCAATCTTAAAGTGGTTTAAAATAGTGGTGGATTCAGAGGCAGCATCACCTCAATCTGTGGACTCTGCCACATGATTTCACTCTAATGTACCTCATAGGGCAGATGGTTCTGATTACAACTATGGTGAAAGGGAGAGAAGACTTTGGAAAGGAAGTTGTAGCATATGGTCATCACTACTTTAACCAAATAAAGAATCACGAGAAGATACACAAGAATGCATGGTCAGCTGCCTCTACTTCTTGGCCAAGGTCTCAACCACAAAAATGCTATCTTCCAAGAAAGTAGGGTGAGTGGGAAGAGAGGAGAGTGACAAAGAACTATAAGTACTACAATAAGGCTCCAGGGAGGTACATGGAACCTAGAGGTACACATATTTCCTCAAAGATGGAACACTAGGTGCAAGAGCACACCAGAACTCTCTATATCCTTCCTTAATCTCTTTAGACATTTAATCTGGGTGCAAAAAGAAATTTTAAAAAGGAAAAGCTAATGACAGTAGGAAAGTACAACTCCTTTAGGCAAAGCTTTTCTATAAGCATGCCATTGGGAGAAAATGATCCAAACCCTGTTCATATTATTGAAGTACCCCTCTTTCTAGGCAACAAGAACGTTTTAATAACTTTCCTAAATCAAGTCTCAACATGTTTCTCTCACAAATCAGGTCCAATAGAAAAAGAAGCCTTCTCAGTATATGGGGAAGGGGCTTAGGTCAACATATCCTTCAGCAGAGGAAAGGAAATCGTGACCCCCTGGTTTTGTGGTAGGCAAAATCCACACACCTGTAGGATTTTTTCTCCTCTTGTACGTCTTGGGGCACAGTGATTGTACAGTGCTTAGTGCAATGGGGCCCAGCTCATGGATAAGGTTTTCCAATTACTACTAAGATGACTGATCTTATTTTTCTTAGCATTCTCCACAGATTAAATGTCAAGAAGTGAACACAAATGGCAACCTAACTTCAAGGAATCAAGCCAGCACCTTCCATGATCATTTCATGGTCTCCATATACGTTATTAAACTTATCCATCTTTCTGTTGTTTCTTGTGGTGAACAGCTGAAAGGTGTTCCTCTTAAGAGCCCATTCACCTAGATGGATTTATCTCAGCTAGTTTTCCTCAGTGTTTTCCTTTATTACTACGAGGGGAGCTGGAGGGAAAAACGGTTACCTACCTTCTCATAACTGTTGTTCTTCTAAATGTGTTGCTCATGTTCAATCCAATAGCGGTGTGTGTGCACCACATGTACGATCGTTGGAAGGTTTTTCCCCTAGCAGTACCCGTCGGGTCAGCTGTGGAGACCCCTGGAGTGGCGCCTTTATGGCGGTGTATATAGGTCCCTGCCGACTCACCGCCTGCTCAGTTCCTTCTTGCTGGAATACTCCAACAGAGGGGAGGCAGGCGGGATTTGGAATGGACATGAGCAACGCATCTCGAAGAACAGTTATGAGAGGTAGGTAATCGTTTTTTCTTCTTCGAGTGATTGCTCTTGTGCATTCCAATAGGTGACTTCCAAGCAGTTTCCCTGGGGGAGGGGTCGGAGATCACCTGGTTGCTGAGTGCAGGACTGCCCTGCCAAAGGCTGCATCATCCCTTGCCTGTGGGTAATAATGTAGTGTGACGTGAAGGTGTGGATGGAAGACCATGTTGCTGCCTTCCATATGTCCTGGACAGGGACCTGTGCCAGGAATGCTATGGACGATGCCTGCGCTCTTGCGGAGTGTGCCATAAGCGGAGGGGCTGGAATTTTAGCCAGGTTGTAGCAAGTCATGATGCAGGACTTGATCCATGATGAAATGCGCTGGGACGAGATCTGGAGCCCCCTCATCCTTTCTGTGATTGCAATAAGGAGCTGTAGCGACTTACGAAATGGCTTTGTGCGCTCAATGTAGAATGCTAGGGCACGCCTAACGTCCAGGGAATGGAACATGCATTCTCTGTTACTGGCATGGGGCTTAGGGAAGAACACAGGTAAAAATATGTATTGGTTCACATGAAACTGTGAGACTACCTTTGGCAGAAATGCAGGGTGAGGGCATAGCTTCACCTTGTCTTGAAAAAGACCATATGGGGGGCTCAGAAGTCAGCACTCTGAGCTCAGATACCCTTCTGGCCGAGGTTATGGCCACCAGAAAGGCTACCTTCTAGGAAAGGTAGGACAGAGGGCAGGTTGCCATGGGCTCGAAAGGGGGCCCCATGAGTGCAGACAGGACCAGGTTGAGGTCCCACTGGGGAACGGGCCATTGTACCTAGGGATAAAGTCTGCCCAAGCCCTTGAGAAACCCGCCCACCATGGGATTACCAAAAACTGACCTACCTGCTGCCCCCAGGTGAATGGCCGAAATGGCAGCCAGGTGTACCCTGAGAGATGATATGCCAACCCCTGCTGCTTGAGGTATAACAGGTAGTCCAAAATAAGGGCAATTGGGGCTAGCCGTGGTTTGGTTCCCCTCTGCAGAGACCAGATGGGCAAAGTGGAAGCATTTTTCAGGTACGTGGCATGAGTGGAGGGTTCCCTACTTCCCAGCAGGACCTCTCTCACTGGGTCCAAACACTGAAGCTCAAGAGGGTTCAGCCATGGAGTATCCATGCCATGAGGTGGAGGGACTCCAGACTGAGGTGTTGCAGATGGCCATGGTCCTGTGTGATAAGGGTCAGGCACACGGGAAGGGCTAGTGGTCTGTCCACTGAGAGGTTCAACAACACTGTGAACCAGTGCTGCCGGGCCATGCTGACGCTATGAGGATCAAGGAAGCCCCATCCCGGTGAGTCTTGAAGAGGCTTTTGTATATGAGAGGGAAGGGCGGAAACACGTACAGCAGGTGACTCGTCCATGAAAGATGAAAGGCATCCGCGATGAATCCTGGACTGTGGTTCAGGAAAGAGCAGAACCGCTGGCACTTCCTGTTGCTGCGCAAACAGGTCTATGTCGGGAGAGCCCCACCTCTGGAAAATCGAATGTACAATGTCTGGCCTGAGGGACCCTTCGTGACCATGAAATGAGCAGCCAAGGCGATTGGCTAGCTCATTTTGCGTTCCCGGAAGGTGTATCAAGTGGGCAATTCAAAAATCCCACAGCCCGAGGGCTTCCTGGCACAGGGGAGAGGAGCAAGCACCACCTTGTTTGTTTATATAGAACATCGCTGTGGTGTCATCCGTCTGCACTGACCTACCTGTGCCCTGCAGGTGGGCCTGGAACGCTTGGCATGCCAGACAAACCGCCCTCAGCTCCCTTACGTTGATATGCAGCGATAGTTCCGTGTGGGATCATAGGCCTTGGGTTCTGATATTGCCCAGGTGCACTCCCCAACAGAGTGCCGAGGCGTTTGTAACTAGGGATAGGGTAGGTTGGGGTTTGGTAAAGGGTACTCCCGCACAGACAACTTGTGGTTGCAGCCACCAGAGAAGAGACTCGAGGATGCAACGGGGGAGGGTAACTATCACATCCAGTCAGTCCCTGCCCGGCCTGTGCACCCATGCCAACCACACCTGGAGGGGCTGAAGGCATAACCTGGCATGCTGAACCACGTATGTGCAGGCTGCCATATGCTCCAATAGTTTCATGCAATTTCTGGCCGTGGTTCTGGAAAATCAGTGATAATGACCAAGAGTGCTTGGAAGCGGCAGCTTGGGCAGGAACACCCTGGCCTGCATGGAGTCCAACAGAGCTCCTATAAATTCTATTCTACTTGTCGGAGCCAGTGTAGATTTGGGCACATTCAGTACGAGGCCCAGCCTGCGGAACGTGGCCCAGGCCAGAGACACATGCTCTCCGGCCCATACTTGCGACTCAACCTTGATGAGCCACTCACCCAGGTATGGGAACACTTGCACCTGACGTTTGGGGAGGAAGGCTGCCACAACCACCATACACTTGGTGAATACTCGGAGGGCTGCTGAGAGCTCAAACAGGAACACCCTGAACGGGTAGTGCTGGCCACTGACCACGAATCTCAGGAATTCTCTGTTGGCTGGGATGAGGGATATATGGAAGTATGCATCTTTCAAATTGAGGTCGGCTTACCATTCCCCTGGATCCAGGGAAGGAATGATGGCGGCCAGAGAGATCGTGCAAAACTTCACTTTCCTTATTAATGTGTTGAGGTCTCGCAGATCCAGGATAGGCTGGAGCCCACCCTTGGCCTTGGGGATGAGGAAATAGCAGTAGAAGAACCCCTTGCCCCAGAACTCCTGAGGAACCTCCTCTATTGCCCCTAGAGCAAGGAGCGATTGCACCTCCTGCAAGAGGAGTTGTTTGTAAGAAGAGTCCCTGAAGAGGGATGGGGAAGGGGAGTGGGAGGGAACAGAATTGGATAGAATATCCCACCCCTATCAGGCTGAGGACCCAGCGATCTGACATGATCTGGGACCAAGCCCAGTAGAAGTCAGAGAGTCGATTCACAAGGGGGGGGGCGCTAAGGATCCAAGACTGAAACTGATGCTCCGTCCTCAGGCGCATCTTCAAAAGTTTGGCTTCGGGCCAAGGGGCTGTTTGGCCAAACCCTGGCCTTGGCCTGAGGAGGACTATGGCAGGCACCTCCTATTATTTCTGCCCCGTCTCCTTGACGAGTCTTGCCTAGGAGACCCAGAGCAGAAGTGGAATGGGGGCTGAAGCTTAAAAGGCTTTCTTTGAGGTGCAGGGGTGTGGATCCCGAAAGACTTCAAGATCCCACAAGTCCTTAAGGCTGTGCACGTAAGAGTCCGTATTTTGGGCAAACAGGCCTGCACAGTCAAAGGGAAAGTCCTGGATTGTGTTCTGGACCTCAGGTGGTATCTCCGACACCTGGAGCCACACACTGCGTCTCATTGTAATAGTGGTGGCCATGGTCCAAGCCGCCAAGTCCGCCGCAACTAACACGGCCTGGAGGGAGGTTCTGGAGACCACCCTGCCCTCCTCAAGGAGCGTGCTAAACTCCTTGCACAAGTCAGCCGGAAGCAACTCCTGGAACTTTGCCAATGAGTTGCAGGAGTTGAAAGCATAGTGGCTGAGTACTGCTTGCTGTTTGGCCACTCAAAGCTGGAGCCCCCAGTCGAGAAGATCTTTCGGCCAAAAAGGTCCAGCTTCTTAGCATCCCAGGACTTAGGCGCGGGACCTGGCTGTCCTTGCTTCTCTTTGTGAAAAGGTGTGTGTATCCTTTCTGAGGCACAAAATAGCGTCTTTCCACCTCTTTAGCAGTGGGTGGTATAGAGGCCAGAGTCTGCCGGAGCACCTTAGTGGTGTTTTGGATTGTTCTTATTAGGAGCAAAGCCACCCTAGAAGGACCCTCCAGGGCAAGGATATCCAGCATCATGTCAGACTCCTCCATGACCTCCTCTGCCTGGAGGCTGAGGTTTAGGGCCACCCTCCTAAGAAGGTCCTGGTGTTCCTCGCTGGTAGGGTGGTGGTGATGCCCTCCACCACCTCATCTGGCTAGGAAGAGCAGCAGCCCGTGGCATAAGGTCTTCCTGTTTTTCTGGCTCTCTGGAGGCTGGGTCAGGTACCTCGGAGCCTCCCATGACTGTCACATGCGGGGTCCGGCGAGCCAGCGACATTGCTGGGGGGGAGGGGAAGGCGCAGGCTGCAGATGCCACCAATGCCAGCCTGGATAGACGCTGCAGCTGATGCCGCCACCGCCGCTGATGCCTGGACTTGCAGTGCTGGGGACTCCACTGCTGTGGCAATGAGGTCCCGTGCTGTCTCGTAGGTATCCGGCATGGAGGGAAGGTCGAGTTCTTCCTCCAAATCCTCCCGAGTCGAGAAGTTCACCAGTACCAGACTTGACAGGCCTGAAGTTGGGGCCGGAATCAATGGTGCAGGGTCTTGAGGCCCAGACCGTGGGTGTCCCACCAGAGGACGCAGCCCGCTGGAGTCCCCTTGCACCTTCTTGACAGGGGAACGACCCGTCTGCCTTCTTTTTCTTATGTGGCACCAGGGACTGTGATCGGTGCCGCCTGGTAGCACTGGCCTTACGAGTTGGGGAGCGGAGCTGGTGCTCCTTAGAAGAGTCCTTCTGTGGTACGGGGACATCCCACACTGAGGCCGGGGTGCTGTGCACCAATGATGCCGGTGCTGCTTCCGGTGCCAGCTGTGGGTGGAGGGCTGACTCCATCAGGAATAGCTTCAAACAATAGTCCCATTCTCTCTTAGTCCTGGGTCTAAAGCACCTGCAAATTGGGCACTTATCTGTCTGATGGCCCTCTCCTATACACTTGAGACAGGCAATGTGCGGATTGCCTGTGGGCATAGGTTTCACACGCCTCTCACACAGCTTAAACCCCTGTGACCGAGGCATGCCCCAGTGCCTGGGGAAACTAGGGTAGGGAGAAGCCCCCCAAAGTAAGTCCAACTAACTACAAACTACTATATAACGAACTAACAACTATGTACAACGAAGAAAAGGGAACCACTAGGTAGGCACTTGCGAATGCAAGAGAGTGAGCTGTTCCAAAGACCGTCACTGGCAGCAAGAAGGAACTGAGCAGCCAGCAGGTCGGCAGGGATCTATATACACTGCCATAAAGGTGCCACTCCAGCGGTCTCCACAGCCGACCCAACGGGTACCGCTAGGGGAAAAACCTTCCAACGATCATGCACGCGGCCTGCACACACACCTATTAGAATGCACATGAGCAACCACTTGAACTTTAAGGTTTCTTTCCACCAAGAAGCATGGTTTTTCTGCTTTGTTTAGGCAGGGGCAGTTCACACAGGCTGAAGACAGACCGCACAGCAGTAGCAGAAGATGGTAACTAAGATTTGTTTCTGAAAGCCAACATGGGTCTGTTCCACAATAGTAACATATAAATTTCTTTTCATTAGGTACCAGACACCTTGTGTAGTTTTCAAACTAAGCCCTTTCCCCACATCATATAAAACTATCATCTATGGTCAGATACATCCCAAGAAGATTTTGTAGGGGCATCCCATTCACATCTGGCCAACCCACTGTTTGGAGCATCTCTTCACTGAGACTACGAATGCACCAGCATCTCCAACTGTATCCCAATACACATAGTAAACACAGAGTAAAAACTGCTCTAAGGATTTGAGGTGTAACTGGACTGGGGAAGGAGAGGAGTGGGGGAACCTTGACAAGATATAACAAGGCCCAGTAGAGAGGCAAGTGATCTCACCTTGACCATTTCCTAGACATGCACAAAATTACTGAGCTATTCCAGCTACTCCACCCTGTCAAGCAATGGGAGTAACAGTTTTTAAAATTTCTGCAAGTGCTTCAAAGCAAGACAGATGTTGAGGCATCAAAAATCTTTGTTGCATTGATTAAACCCAGAGACTAAAAGTTGTTCCAGAGTAGCAGCCCTGTTAGTCTGTATTCGCAAAAAGAAAAGGAGTACTTGTAGCACCTTAGAGACTAACAAATTTATTTGAGCATAAGCTTTCGTGAGCTACAGCTCACTTCATCGGATGAGCATCCGATGAAGTGAGCTGTAGCTCACGAAAGCTTATGCTCAAATAAATCTGTTAGTCTCTAAGGTGCCACAAGTACTCCTTTTTAAAAAGTTGTTTGTATCTGGTCACCTCCCATAGTGTTTCTTAGAAAGGATCTGTTACTAGGTAGCTGAAATATGGGATTACATTAAGATTCCCTCTCTTGAGAAAAGTGCAACCACATCATTTTTATGAAAGTTTTTGTGATGGCTGCAAAGCTGAAAGGTAAAAACCTTATTGGAAATTAGGTCATCCTATTGAAAAATGCTGGAACTTTTGATGGTATACAGATGTGAAGAAAAGTACTTTGCACATCTATATTCACCAGAAAAACCCTTGGTCTGAGGGCTGACAGGGAGGACATGGGATTCCATTTTAATTTTTGACAACGGACTAATGAACTAACTAGTTTTGTAGTTTTAGATGAGTGTCCCCCTTGTTTTTTGAGAAATGGAAAAAAGTTAAGGATGCTCCTAAGAAATAATCAGGATGGGAAAATTAGTAAGTGGCTCCTTTGTCAAGAAGACAAAATGAAAACTTGCCAAAAGAATGCTGAGGGAAACACAGAGAAAGGGACAGAAAATAATTACATTGAGGAAAGAAGAGGCTGGGGAGATTTTATTTATATATACTGAGGGCAAACTGATTCTCTCCTTAGTGACATGGGGGGGGTGTTACAGAATTCTTCGATCTGGCTATCCACTTGGGGAGGGAGAGAAGAATTCTGTAATATACCCCCCATGTCACTATGGAGAGAATCAATTTACCCTGAGTAAATGCAGTCCAATTTTTCTTTTCTTTCTTTTTTTTTTTTTTTGGGAGGGGGGGTGGGAAAGAGGTGGTGTTGAAATCAACTCCTTAATTTATCCTACTGAACAGAGTGAACTGACATCAAGGGGATGCTTATTCTGAACCCTAGTCTGGGAAGGTCTGGCGTGCTTGCTGGATTTCCAAAAGGAACTGGACTGTAAAGGTTCACTGGGGACTTTGATTTGGAATTCATTCATTCCTTTTTTTTTTTTAAACTTAAATTTCACTACCACATTATAGGAAGCAAAAGGAGTCTTTCAAGTACTATTCTGTGATCTGATTTATCTCTGTCTAAGAGGCCCTGGGGTGATTATATCAGCCTCTAAAGGGACAGAGGATTATTTGGGAGACGCTGTCATTGAACAATCCAGCCAGGGAGAAAAATCTTCCCGGGTCTTCCAGTCCAACTTATATTTATTAATAAACATGGCCCTAAAATCCTTAATATAGGATACTTCCCAGCATGATCTTTACCAAAATTACTCTTGAGGAATTCTGCACCACTGCGCAATGCAAAATTTCGCAGAAATGAATGTTGTGCATGCAGAATTTGGTTTCCCCCACAGAAATTGGCTGCAGTGCTGCTGACTGCCACTAGGGGCCTCTGGACCCGGCAGAGCCCAGCTCACACATAGAAGACACTCCTGGGGAGCAGGGGAGGGAACTAGAGGGTTCCTGGCAGCTGCAGTTCCCAGCTTCCCCTGAGGGAAGGAGATAGAGACACGCAGGAAACTCCATGCAAGCCAGGGACCAAGCATCAGGCTGTTTCTCCCTCTGGATCCCTGAGCTCTGGGGTGCATGGGGGTAGGTGTCTGGACTTGGGGGGCCACAGCTGGGCTCTGGGGAGGAGAGGGGGCAGGTGTCTGGGCAAAGGGGGGGCCCCCACGACTGGGCTCTGTAGGGGAGGCGGGTTGGGTGTATTGTCTGGGTGAGGAGCTCCGTGGCTGGGCTCTTAGGGGGAGTAGCTGTGGGTGTCTGGCCCCCCGATTGGGCTCTGGTGGCGTGGAAAGGGACAGAGAAAGAGGAACTAGGTTGTCATAGAGGTTTCTTTAACTCTGTACTCCGGGGGGGGGGGGGGGTAGGAGCGAGAGTGTGTGTGTGTGTGTATTGTTACAGACATACTTGCTGACAGGTATTTTGAAATAAATTACCGAATACTTGGAACTGGCATGATTATGTAGTGTTATTCTGACAAATAAAATTTGCAGAATTTTAAAATATAGTGTGCAGAATTTTTAATTTTTTAGCGCAAAATGCCCCCAGGAGTACAAAATGAAGACAGGCAAGGTCTTTTCCCTATAGGTTTTATCAGGATAAATGGAGAATCTTTTTCTAGTTACAGGCTGACTCTTTAGGATCCTCACAACATATTTTCATGACATTGAAGATCTTGGCAGACTCTGGAATTTGGGATACAGACTCTGGAATTTCAGTATCAGGCTCAAAAGAAGGGGGAATCTCCCCACCCTCTGTATGCACAGCAACAGCAGAGGATGGGACGATAAGAGGCACACAAAGGCTTGGAAGGTCTGCTCAATTTGAAGGAAAGCCAGATTCAAGAACTGGAGAATAAATACACCTGTTAGAAGGTTCAAGAGGAAGAGTGCTCTTCAACAGAGAGAACCCCAGGGGCATCTTTTTAGGGGGTGGAATCTGCCCTGAACTATGCCTGTACTCTAGCAAATACCTGGTTTTTACCAACCCTGAAGCTAGCGTCTTCCTTTAAGCTATTTGCATTTGGTAAGGAGGGAAGAAGAGGGAAAGTTCACCAGATTTTGGAGAGCCTTTTCATCAGTGTAAACTCCTGGGGAATCTGGAAGACTAGCGTCACCCTGCAAGCCTACTGTCCTGCCAGGGAAGAGCAGATAGGACCTGTTAACGCAAGCCACTCTTTCATGAGCCACCAGAACCTGCCTCACGAGGCGGGACCGGGACCCGAGTTGGGACCAAGAGTGGGCTGCACAATGACAGCACAATTGGTGCACTCTGTTCTTCCACATATTCCCCCTCCTGTCACCTTGCTGCAGCTAAAGGCTGAATGACAGCCAAGCCTTGTGGAGGGGAAGGGAAGAGTCACAAAATGACAATTTCTCATTGGGTACCAGAGAAGCACAAAAGAAGCATCCCATTAATTTGCACCAGTGGAACCAGGAAGCATTAACACTTGCTGAAGCAATAAGTTGGTGATACTGGGAAATTATTTCTTTATTTTTGTTATTCTGTGAACTGGGTAAGGGACAGAAACTAAGGTTATCTTTGTGTTTATTACGTTATTGCTTTAGAATGGTACCTTTAATGTAAAATTGCAAAATTCTGCTAGCCCTCTCACAGATTGATTTACTACAGCATGGGAGTAAAATATAATCACTTATCTATCATCAATGTTATAAAAGTTGGAAATTAGATTTTGTACTTAGGCCGGTAGGTTTTCATAACAATATGCCAAGATTGCTTTAATTAATTCCTTAACATTCCAATGATAAGCATATTTACTCAATCACCTGTTCTGTAATACATGAACTTAAATATTCCAAGTCTCTAAAAATTACATTAGGGAAAGTAATCAGCCAACTACAGCTTTCAAAATCAGGTCAAAAGCAGTGCCTGTGATGTAGAGATATTTATTCCCAACCTATTGTGAATTAGTGAAAAAAAGAGTAGCAGAGGACATACCTTGGAACTGCTCCCAAAACAATCAAGTTCGCTTTTTGTTTGTTGTTTCCAATTACAGCATTTTTCATATCTCTGTAAATCCAGAAAGAAAAACAAACCCTGGTAAATTATGCTGAGGTACTAAGTAAATTTTATAAAATTGAGCCCTGTTTCCACAGATTCTATCAAACTCTTTCAGATCTCCATTCTGCACCTACAGAGCTGAACACTGCTTCAGGACACAGTACCTTTCCAACATCTTTGGCCACAAAACCCAGATCTCCAGGTTTCCACTCTGCCCCAGCTCATTCAAATGAGCAAAAACCCATACCACTTTACGTTAGAATCACACGTGGAAGCAAGTCATTACTGATGAAGTCAGATGGACCACTTGATCATGCCCACCTACTTCAGCCAGCATCTAAAATAAGTCAGCTGTGGGGAAAACATTAAACCTTGGTAATGTGAAATCAGAAGCACGGTTCTGATGGGAGCAGGGAAAAGTCACTTCTTACCAAAGGGGAGAGGAAGGAAGGAAGGATAGTCCAGTGATTAGGGTGCAAGCCTGGGACACCGGAGACAAGGGTTTAACTCCCTGCTCCACCACAGGCTTCCTGTTTAACCTTAGTGAAGGTTACAACCTGTATGTGAGACCAACTTCTGTTGGTGGAAAAGATAAGCTTGAAGACCCCAGGTTTTCCAGCAACAGAAGGTGATCCAATAAAAGATATTATCTCACCCACCTTGTGTCTCTCATATCCTGAGATCAACACGGCTACAACAACACTGCAAACAACAGCCTCTATGCCTCTGGTTCCCCAGCTGTAGAGTGGAAATAACAGCACTTTCCTACCTCACAGGGATATTATGAGAATACATTCATTAAGGGACAGTAAGGTGCTCAGATCGTATGGTAGTGGAGGTTAGATAGTACCTAGGATAAGAAGGCAGGACTACTCCACACAAGAGGCAGCTGTCTAATATAACAGTTCTACATCCCAGGCAAGCTCCTGTTGAAATGCTTAGTTTGCAATCTAATATGGTGCAGAAAGTTACTGTTGTATACTAAAAACCACAAAGCACTCACTTGGATTTTTTACATTAGTTGCTTTTATTACACACATGATTCTCAATGAGTTTCAGGGAAGACCAGCAGTCTGTTACATTACCAGCTTCCAGACAACTCAATAGAACAAATTTCTTAACTTCTCTCAAACTGTATCAAGATGTAATTGATCTTAGACTTTGCAAATGCAGAAAGCATAAAAAAATTCATTTTTGACTATTCAAAACCCTTCGAACTAGCAGAAAGGCAAGATACACAAGACTTCTAAATTCCGTTCATGCATTTCACAACTCTAACCTTTCAGAGTCAGATTAAGTAAAACTGTACCCCAATTTTTTTCAAATGGTTTCTCATCTTCAGTGTTCGCTATTAGAAAGTTCTCTATCCAAAGCAATGTTCAGACTGCCATTAAGGCCCTCTATTTTCACTCACAGTTTTTTCAACAAAGTCTCACTTTACAGCCAAAGTGTTTCCATGTTGGACCTTTTGGGGGATTTAGATAAGGCAGGGGTTGGCAAACTTTTTGGTCCGAGGGCCACATTGGGGTTGCAAAACTGTATGGAGGGCTGGGTAGGGAAGGCTGTGCCTCCACAAACAGCCTGGCCCCTGCCCCCTATCTGCCCCCTCCCACTTTCCACCCCTTGACTGCCCCCCTTAGAGCCCTCAACACATCCAACCCCCCCCACTCCTTGTCCCCTGACTGCCCCTGCCCGGGACCCCCGCGTGCCATGACAGGCCCCTGGGACTCCCATGCCTATCCAACTCCCCCCGTTCCCTGTCTGCCCTGACCCCTATCCAACACCCCCTGCTCCCTGTCCCGACCCCATCCACACCCCCATCCCTGACAGGCCCCTCAGGACTCCCACACCTTTTCAACCCCCCCCCCCCCGCCCCGTTTCCTGTCCTCTGACTGCCGCCCCCAGAACCTCCACCCCCTGCTCCCTGTCCCCTGACTGCCCGCCCTTTATGCAACCCCCCTGCCCCCGCTCCCTTACCATGCCGCTCAGAGCGGCAGGAGCTCGCAGCCATGCTGCCCAGCAGGAGTGGCGGGCCAGAGCGCTGGCAGAGCAGCGATGCTGCGGGGGAGGGGGGACAGCAGGGGAGGGGCCAGGGGCTAGCCTCCCCGGACAAAAGCTCAGGAGCCGGGCAAGACGGTCCCACAGGACGGATGTGGCCCACGGACTGTAGTTTGCCCATCTCTGAGATAAGGGCAAAACAACTGAAATGCCTTTTTTTTTAAAAAAAAAAAACACATTAAAATAAACTTTAGAAGACTAAGTTTGCGTGTGTGTTCCTAACTGAAGGCTAGTCACCATGCCAACTAAGGAGGAGTTAGGTGTTAAGAAAACAATATTTGCACCAGGTGCACTAAAAAATTTCCACCAATCTTACAGTTGCAGTGCAATCCATGGAATTTTACATTTACAGACACAATTTTAATTGGATTTGCTTGTCAGTTTGTGTTTGCTTTTCTCTGTACCACTATTTAAGCAAGGTCAACAGAAAGATTAAGCGTTTTCGTCTCTTCCTGATTTTTTCCCCCTAAAAGCCAGGGAAAAAGAAGGAAATTCTAGGCAGAACTGGTAGCTACTGTTGTCTAACGCTTTTCCATTACAAAAACCGTTTTTTCAATTGTTTATAACTTTGCCAAGCTGTTCAGGTAAAAACTTTCCATAACGTACATACATACGTATGTGTGTGTGTTTAGAAGCATTAGCACCTACAGGCTTTGGAACATGGACTTCAAATTTGGTGGAGTTTGCATTAGTGTCAGATGTGCCTGGCTTTTCCTTTCCCTATGAAAAATCCACCCAAATTTGACCAAGTTATATGCAGATGCGCAGTGCTTCGTTAGAGACTGGCAGCTCTGTTCTCCAAAAAATCTGCCTGCAATGAGCATGCTCCACTAGGGTGACCAGACAGCAAGTCTGAAAAACTGGGACAAGGGCTTGGGGGAGGGGAGGAGAGAGATAATAGGCACTTTATATAAGACAAAGCCCCAAATATCGAGACTGTCCCTATAAAATCTGTTCACCCTATGCCCCACCCACACACAGCTCCTATGCCCCACCCACACACAGCTCCTATGTCCCTAGTGGACACACAAGTTTCGCTGAAGTCTGTGGCTGCTGCAAGTGCTCAGCATATCTTCTTCATAAATTATGAAGCCAAAAAGGGACCACTGTGATCATGTAGTCTGACCTTCTGTGTAACACAGACCATAGAACTTCCCCAAAATAATTCTTAGAGCATATATTTAGAAAAACATCCGATCTTGATTTAAGAATTACCAGTTATGGAGAATCCACCATAACCCTTGATAAACTGCTCCACTGATTAACTACTCACTGTTATTTTACACCTTATTTCAAGCCTGAATTTGTCTAGCTTCAACTTTCAGCCATTGGGTCATGTTATACATTTCTCTGCTATACTGAAGAGCCTATTATCAAATATTTGTTACCCATATAGACAATTATAGACTAATCAAGTCACCCCTTATGCTCTTTGTTCAGCTAAATAGATTGAGCTCCTTCAGTCTGTCACTAAAACGCATGTTTTCTAATCCTTTCATCATTTTTGAGGCTCTTCTCTGAACCTCTCTGATTTATCAGCATTCTTCCAGAACTGTGGAAACCAGAACTGGACACAGTATTGCAGCAGCGGTCACACCAGTGCCAAATACAGAGGTAATATAACCTCTCTACTCCTACTTGAGATTCCCACATTTATGCATCCAAGGATTGCATTGGCTCATTTGGCACCGTGTGCTACTGGGAGCTCCTCATGTTCAGCTTGATTATCCATCAATATCCTCAATCCTTTTCAGAGTCTGTTTCCCAGGATAGAGTCTTCCATTCTGTAAGTGTAGACTACATTCTTTGTTCCTAGATGTATATGTTTACATTTAACCATATTAAAAAGCATATTGTTTGCTTGCACCTGCTTACCAAGCAATCCAGATCACCTGTATCAATGACCTATCCTCTTTATTATTAACCACTCCCCCATTTGTTGTGTCACCTGCAAACTAACAGTGATAATTTTATGTTTTCTTCCAGGTCATTAATAAAAATGTTAAATAGTATAGGGCCAAAAACCAATTCCTGCGGGAACCCAGTAAAAACACACCCACTCCACGAGGATTCCCTGTTTACAATTATATTTAGAGACATATCAGTTAGCCAGTTTTTAATTAATTTAACATGTGCCATGTTAATTTGATATTGTTCTACTTTTTTTTAATTAATATATTGTGCGGTACTAAGTCAAATGCCTCACGAAAGTCTAAGGCTTTGTCTACACTACAAAATTAAGTCAAGTCAACATATAGCCCCCACAGTAATTACAGCAGCCTTTCATGTCCATAGTGGCCCCTTCTGTTGGCAGTGCAGGTCCTCACCAGGAGCTCTTCCACCAACTGAAGTGAGGCATTGTAGAGCACTGACAGCCCCATGTGGTGCTCACAGCCCAGAGCACCAGACCCGCTTCTGGGGCTGCCAGTCTGGATCCCTGCTGTCGCCTCCCAGTGAGGGATTTGAGGGAGGGAGGCGAAGGAGAGCCCGACAGCCTCCCAGTGAGGGACTGGGGGAGAGGGGCAGAGAAGAACCCAAGACCGACAGCCTCCTGGTGAGAGATGCGGGGGGTCAGGCTGACATCCAACAAGCAATGTAATTACACCCTAACTACATGGAACAAAGCATTACACCTCTCATGGAAGTGGAGTTATTAGGTCGCTGTAGTGGGCGACTCTCATCAGCGGGAGCACCATTGTAGTGTAGACACCTACAGAGTTAGGTCAACATAAGCGGTCTTACATCAACTTACCTCTGGAGCGTAGACCAGCCCTAAGTATATTACATCAACATGTTACCCTTCTCAGTCAAACTTATAATCTCATCAAAAGGAGATATCAAGTTAGTTTAACAAGATCTATTGTCCAAAAACCCATGTTGATTGGCATTAACTATATTACCCTCCTTTAAGTCTATATTCATCGAGTCCCACGTCAACTGCTCCATTATCTTATTTGGTGTTGATCTCAGACTGACAGGCCTATAATTACACAGGTCATCCCAATTACTCCTAAAATATTGGCATATTAGCTTTCTTCCAGTCTTCTGGAACTTTTCCAGGGTTCCAAGACCTTTTGAAAATGGACACCAATGCTCAAGCAAGATCTTCACCCATCTCTTTTTTAAAAACCTCTTGGATACAAGTTACTTGGACCTACTGATTTAAAAATTTTAAAAGTATTGGCTGCCTCCACCATGCGGAGGCTACTGCTCTAATTTCAAGGCAGTCTCTTCCTTGAAGCTCTTCCCTCACACGTTGCTGCCAAGGCCCACAGCAACAGGCTCAGAAGAACTGGCTGTTTGGAGCAACAAGTTCAGGGGAGAAGTGTCCCCTGCTGCCCCCCACAGCACTAGTGCCCAAAAGGTGGGGAAAGCAAGAGGGGAGATCCCAGATCCCCAAAGGGGATGGGTGGGTGAGAAAGGAGTGCATATAAGTACCATGGGGAAGAGTGTGGTGACAAAGAGGCAGGATGCAGTGTCCAGAATACAGAATTGAGACAAGAAAAGTTTATAAAAGGGGTGGGGGTGTGGGGAGGACTGCCTACAGTGGGAACAAAGATCTAATTTGACAAAAAGGAAGGAAACAAAATGCATTTATTTAAATTGTCTTTAATGCAATATTTAACTTCACTAACTGAAAAGCACATTCTGTAGTCAGACTAGATTGCAAGATTCACTTCTTGCCCGTGAATTTTACTCCCAGCCCACAGCCTGAGTGAAAAGGTAATCAAGTCCTCACCACAGAATGAGTCTGATGCCTCTGATCTAGGGAAATGCTTTCGATGATTAGTTGAGTTATCCGAAGAGGCTGACTGCAATTTTTGCTTCTTTTTAGACAATTTTTTCCTTAGAGACTTATGGCAAAACTTGGCTAGAGAATGAGATGGGCTTGGGAAGGAACCATAAGTGAGACTGGACCTTGGCCTTCTCAAAAAGCAAGCGTGGGGGAAAGGAGAGTGCAGATGGAGTCTGATTCTTCTACACTGAGTGAAGACAAAGAATCTGTAACATTTACACTGCATGATTTGGGGTAGGGAAGTGTGTCTTGATCCAAGTCAGAGTTGCTGTTTAAACAGAGAACAACTTGAGGCTTAAGAGCCAGATGGGAGCCTGAGGTGTTTCCAGTTCTATAAGAGCAGACTGACCCAAGAAGCAGTGTTGTAGTGTGTTTGTGGACTTTCAAGGTAGTAATCAACAGAGGGGCCAGGCATTAGTGCCAAGACACACTCTGGGACACATGAGAGAGAGTTGAAAGGCAAGGAGACAGCCTGTCCCAGGAAGTCAGTCCTGGGCAGCTCAAGGCCTTTTTTGCTGTGTAAAGGTGGAGGGATGAAGAATTTGTGGACCCAAGTTGAGACAGGAAACAACCTTATAGCATCAGTCAACAAACCCTGAAAGTTTTCCTTCAAAATCTTTCTATCAACACCTTCTCCCTACTACTACTGATGCTAGGCTAGAGGAAGAGAAAAAATAGATTCTGCCTGAGCAAGTTGAGAGAGGCTTCCCTGTGCTGAGGCTGAGTCAGAAGGTCAATACAATGTTCTATACATACTAGCAAGGGAAGACTGTTAAAGCAGAGGGTGGACACATCTGCTGTGGTGATGGAATAAGGACAGAATTCCAATCAGACCTGAAAGAAGGGCACCTGCTGCTCTTCTGGTGATTGTGAGGCTGCGCTACCAACAGTATGCACTACAAAGCGATAATATACTAAAATATGATTGTGTGTTTGTATCTGATCCATGTAATACTTTCCAAAATAAATTCATGTAGAAATTTGCAGAGTATCCCTTTCTTTCCCTTCAAGTGCAAAGCTGCCGGGTTTCAAGCAAACCTAGACTACTAATGATAGAACTTAAAACTCAAGTTCATATTACTTACATGACACCTTGCAGGACTTTCTGGGGATCAGGATCAAATAATCTGTCAACATAATGGCGACTGCTAGCAGTTACTTCCTACGGAGAAAAAGAGAATTTATACTTTGTCAATTCATGCAGTGGCAAATTCCAAATTAACAGCAATGCCCAATGAGACACAAAACTACAAAACCTACCAGATAAGATAGTGATAGAACTGCACGATCACATTCAAATGCATAATATTTACAACCAAACAACTTCTAAGTTAGGCGTTAACACTGTGTGTGAGAGTGCAATTTTGAATGGGATGTGCTTATTTTGGTATTCATACATTGGGAATGAAAGGAATTGTGTGGGCATTCTAATGTTTGTGTTTGAGACAAATGAGTCATGTTTGGTCTAGATGTCAGTGTTGCCTTAATTTGTAATTTAACCACTTTTTTGTGGTTGAACGGAAAGGCAACACTTGCGGAACATTACCAGTTCGTTAACTTTTTTTTGTGGAGATGTATTATAACCCCACACAGGAAAAAAGTTCATAAAACAGTTAAGGTTGCTCAAGAGGAATACCCACCTACATAAACCCTAAAAACAAGGGAGTGCTCAGTTAAGGTATCCTTCTTCAACACACCTTACCCTCACACATCACATTCGCCACTTTCATTGACAGAGTCTGCCTTTCTATAAATAAGTCCAACACACTCCAACGCATACAGTAACAATACACACTGCATTCCTCACAAGACTAATTTAAAACTCTGATCCCAGAAACTACATATGTATCCGCTAAATATTTATGCGCCATTTATTTTCCCTTAAGATGTCCAAGGTTGGAAGTGCATTCAAGTGACTAGCATCCCAAATCTTCCCTTCCTAGAAGGGAAGAAGGGAGGGAAAGCTTCCACTCCAAGTTCACGATGACATACATACAACAAAGTGTTTTTCTTTCATCTCAGCAAACTGTTCTCAACTTCCCAGAAAATTCATCAGGCCACAATAAAAGGTGGCCTAATTTTCAAAGGTGGAGAGCACGCAGAGATTCCATTGACTTTAATGGAATTTGCTGGTACTCAGCACTCCTGAAAGTCTGATGACTTATTTAGGCTTTCCTAAACTAACATGTAGAGTTAACTACAGGCATCCAGTTTGGAAGAATGGATGCCAACCTGGAAAAATGGTATTGTTTGCCAGCTGAGCCTTTTCCCTTTATTAGGCTTCTCATATTCCTCCCCAATGACTTTCTTGAGGAATGAAAGGGAACTAAGTTCAGTCATGCTTTTTGAGTGGGGAAATATGTGCCCTTGGATTTAATTTACTCCTCTTTATCCAGCTGAATTTCAAGGATGTCCATTATCTTCCTCCCTACCATCTCATGACTATCTGGGAGAAGCGAAAAGAACCTAAAGGCCCCCTGCTTCATTATGCCACCTACATTCTACAGGAATGCTTGCCTATCTGTCCCAAGGATGAAGCTTTTGAGAGTAGAACGGGCTCAGTAGTAGACTTCCACCACCACCAGAAATATATCCAGAGCAAACCCTGTGTATAAATGCAAAATGAAGACCTCCCAATAAGTGCTGATTCTAATCTAGACGGTCCTTTAGCTTATTGACTAGTACTAACCCTGCCACCCAAAGGTTAACTTGTTCACTCACTGCTGGGAGGAACATCTCATCACCAATATCCATAAGAATGAGTCTCTCAAACCTCCCCAGATTTTTCATATCTATTGTTACCAGAATTTATTTGCTCATAGTTTCAAAATATATATCCTTCAGTCTTGTAAGGAGTAGCGAACAGAAATGGTAATATAAAAAACAAATAGCAACTGGGGTATAATATAACCTTGGCACTATTCTATTCAAACACAAGTAACACTTGCCTTCACACTGCTTAAAAGCTTAATAATCAAAATTAAAGACACAGATACTTCAGCTTTTAAGGTACCCATTTCAGACTGGCAAGTAGGATTTTGGTTCACAGTGTTTTCATTTTAAGATGTGGGACAGTTGCATTTAGTAATAAACACTGTTACCCAGAGGTGAAGGGGCAATGTATTCCTTTATTTTGCCATTTAAATAAAAACCACTGCCAATTATAACAAAAAATCAAAGAAACGCCACAACAATCTTTCCTTTTTCTCTAATCACAACCTTCCACTTTTTCTCAGCGCAATGGTGGGTGCACTAGAGTGCAACCACCATGGGTATTCTGTCTGTTACCTCCTCCCTTCAGACCAACAGGAAAAGGAAATACTTTCATGCTACGACTCCTGGGTTTTTCCATTCTAAAACTCCAGTGCTGTAGAGGAAGGACATCATGTTGTCTACACCAACATGTCAGCATAGCAGCAGCGGATGAGCCTCTTCACAAGACAGCAGTAACATGGCCATCAGAAGAGCACTCAAAAGTGCTACAAAGAGCAGTCTTCAGTGACCAAGACAAAATTACTATTTGCCAGTGATGAGTGGGCAAGGGAGCTTCAAAAGCCCTGAACTGACAGCAGTTTTCATAAGAAAGGAACCTGCATCCCTATATATGGTGCAAAGTTTATAGTGAAACTGTGTAGATTCAACACCAATACGGGTAGAGGAAGGTAAAATGAATACTTTCTGAAAAAAGGAAGTAATACTACCATATCTGCATCGGGGGGGGGTGGAGTGGGGGGGACAACAACACTGAAAATTATATATATTGCAACAAAAAGAACCAGAGAATCCTGAATATTTAACATCCAAAACACTGATTTTTTTAAATTAGAGTATCCAACACAAAAAGTGTTAGTACACAATACTGTTTTGGCTCTTACATCTTTCCCCACATCTAGCTATAAGGCATCTATTAGCTACATAATAAAATACAAAAAGAAAAGGAGTACTTGTAGCACCTTAGCGACTAACCAATTTATTTGAGCATAAGCTTTCGTGAGCTACAGCTCACTTCATAGGATGCATAAAGTGGAAAATGCAGTGAGGATGTTTTATGCACACAGACCATGAAAAAATGGATGTTTATCACTTCAAAAGGTTTTGTTAAACCCTGGATTTGTGCTGGAAATGGCCCACCTTGATTATCATGCACATTGTAAGGAGAGTGATCACTTTAGATAAGCTATTATCAGCAGGAGAGTGGGGTGGGGGGGAGAGAAAACCTTTTGAAGTGATAAACACCCATTTTTTCATGGTCTGTGTGTATAAAACATCCTCACTGCATTTTCCACTTTATGTATCTGATGAAGTGAGCTGTAGCTCACGAAAGCTTATGCTCAAATAAACTGGTTAGTCTCTAAGGTGCCACAAGTACTCCTTTTCTTTTTGCGAATACTGACTAACACGGCTGCTACTCTGAAACCTAATAAAATACAGACACATACGCAAAAGGCATACATACACTAAACTATAATTTTCTGTCTTCATTTAGGCACCATTTTCATTTCTTTATTCCTTTTTTCCAACAGACACATTCTCTCCCTCTTTCATGCTATTTTCCAATTTGTCTAGTTTTATCTATTTCCTCTATCCTTTCTCACCTCTTCCGCATGTCTCATATGTGCTTCCCCATCTCTTTTCCCTTCAGTGCGTCCCTCCTGGATCCTCCCCAGCTCCACAAGGGGGTGCCTTATCTTGCCTGGGGCCCGCCGTCCTCGGTAGTAGAGGAAGAGCGAGGAGGGACGAGAAGGCGAACTGAGGTGGCTCGCTCTCCCCACCCTGGGCCCTGTGGTTTCTCCTGGGTCTCTCTTCCCCGCCGCCGGGATGCACAGGCGCCGGGCACTAGGGGGTCACACTCACACCAGTGGGCAGCTTCCTATCTCTGCACTGACAGGCCCAGGCCATGATGGCTGGCACAGCCAGGCCCCTGCCCGCGGGCCCAACAGGGCACGCCTGGGGGAGCGTCCCCAACTGACAGCACCTAACGCTGCTCGCCTGGGACAGATCCAAGCTGACCTCGGTAAAGAAGCCAGGGCCCCCGGCCGCCCGGAGAGGAAGGGCAGGGGGGAGCCAGAGCCCCCGGCCGCCCGCGCCCGCACTAGGGCTCCGTCGGGTTTCCCCCTCCTGCATAACACCGCACAGGACAAGCCGCCGAGCGGGCTCCAGGGCCCCGCTGGGGAAGGGCCGGGCACTCACCGAGAGGACGCTCATGCGGAGCGGCGTCTCCAGCACACACGCCATCTTGGGGGCGCGCGCGGCAACGACGGCACCCAACCCCGCGCGAGGCGGCCAGCGCTACCGCCGCCGAGCCCGGCCCACCGCCGGGGGAGGGGGAGGGGGAGGGGGCGGCGCTAGCGCCTGGCCCGGCCACAGGAGCCGCTCTAACAGATCGGCCAAATCCAAACTCTCCGCCTGTGGCCCAAACGGGTGCGCATGCGCCCACTGAGGCCGCCCGCGGGGGGGCCGGCCGGAATATTTCCTCCTGCGGCGGGGGGGTTACAGTGTGCATGTGCCGGCAGCACCGCAGAGGTCTTTGAGGTACCACCCGACTCCTTGTTTTTGTGGATACAGACTAACAGGACTACCCCTCTGATATCTGGCGGGCGGGGGAGCGCAGGGAGGGGAAATGGGAGCACTAGGGAGGAGGGAGCGCAGGTATGTTGGGAGGGGAGCGCGGTGGGGAGGAGGGAGCGCAGGGAGGAGAGTAGGAGGAGAAAGGGAACCTACAGAGGGGAGTGAGCAGTGTGGTGAGGATGGAGGGGGAGGGAGCGCAGGGAGAGGAGTGGGAGGAGGGAAGGGGTACAGGGAGATGGGGGTGGACTGGAAGGAAAGGGAGTGCAGGGAGGTGAGTGAGCACAGTTGGGTAAGGATGGAGGGCAGGGAGGTGGGGTGGGGATGGAAGGAGAGGGACCACAAGGAGGTGAGTGGGGGGACAGATGCATAGTTTGAGCAAAAAATAAAAATATAGTATTAGATTCTGTGTACTATAGAAAACTACATTAAGTTAATGTAAAGGATTCTTATCCATTAACACAATTAGAAAATATCCTTGACACTAGAACACGTTCATTCTGGTTTTCTACACTGGATCTTGGCAAGAGAAAGAGATTCAAATGACAGGGAAAAGACCACTTTTACTGCAGGATAATGGCTGTGGGCTTGTGTAATTCCCTTACTAGCTTTGGGAGTCTTATGTAAAGAGCATTCCATGGAATGGCACTCTCAGCCTATCTGTAATAGCCAGAAGATATCCTGGTGAGTTCTAACACTTTTGAGCAGGAAATGATGCAGTTACAAATGGTCTGTGATAAGTTTGTGTGCCAATCTGAAACTGAAACCAAAGAAATACAAGCAGATTCAAAAAATAGCAGCCTGTCTTAGGGAACACATCAGGTATTTCCACGGACAATAAGAAAATTAATCTGATGCCCCAGATACTTGCAGATGTGCAGAGTTTGGTAAGGCTCTGCTCATAGTACAGGTTCATTAATGGGTTTGGCAATAGAACTTAAAACCATTGCATAGCTTAGGTGAAAAGTGAAACCATCACCATAGTGAAGGAGTACTTGTGGCACCTTAGAGACTAACAAATTTATTTGAGCATAAGCTTTTGTGAGCTACAGCTCACTTCATCAGATGCATTCAGTGGAAAATACAGTGGGGAGATTTATATACATAGAGAACATGAAACAATTGGTGTTACTCATACACACTGTAACAAGAGTGATCACTTAAGGTGAGCTATTACCAGCAGGAGAGCTGGGGGAAGGGCTGACCTTTTGTAGTGATTTGGCTTTCAGGGTAAATGACACTTGTGACCCATTTACTCTCAACCTACCTGCAATTCACAACCCCTTTATATTAGATATGCATGCTAGTGCTTAGGAATGGAGGCAGTATTAGCACATGACAAAGGACTTAAAAGGGTAGTGGCTTATTGGTTTAAACATTCCTTGTGTTGGACATAAGCTAAGAACTTTAGCAAACCTCTGATACAGAGTTCCAGAAAAACTATGTAGAAACACTAGAGTCCACAGAGCATATATTAAAAGGAGAAACACTCTAAGACATA